>NC_046154.1:253900615-254248115 GCF_011064425.1 Rattus rattus
GCAGGGCTGTTCAGAGGGTAGGACAAGGACACCTGGAAAGGCTTGGGGAGCTTGGGGAACAGAAGGTTAGCCCCAGGCTGGCCATCCCATCCCACCAACCCACTGCGCCTCTCGACCCCAACATCGGGAAACCAGGACTGAGCAGATCAGGATGACAGGATCAATGAGCACTCAGGCTAAGGCCTAGTGAGCTCTCCAGAGGATTGCTTGAGAGCCGACTACTACCATGCTGATTTTACAGAAAGAAGAGATGGACCAGCATGTGGTAGAGACTTGGAGTTCACCAGAAAAGGAATTAGGCCAGAGGTACCAAGGTTGAGCCCCCAGACCAGGACCCCTACTTCCCCTCAGATGTCAAGCTTACCCCTCTAACGTGACCTCCAACCTCTGACCTCTATCCGTGCCTTGCATTGGCTCAGTGGTCACCCCCACCATGCCTTTCCCGTCTTCTTTTCTATCAGGGTGATCCACATCACATCAACAGTTGGGAGCTGGGAGCTGAAAACACCATGACCGAAAAAGTTACCTTCATAAGATTGACCTGTAGGCAAGCCTGTAAAGTCTTGTCTTGATTAGTGTTTGCCTTGGGAGGGCCTAGCACCCTGGGAGCAGTGCCACCCCTGGGCAGATGGTCCTAGGTGGTAAAACCAAGCAAACCATGGGGAGCAAGCCAGTAAGCAGCACTCCTCCAAGACCTCCTGTGCTTCCAGTTCCTGCCTTACGCCTTGCCTTCCTTCAGTGATGGGCTGAGAGTTACAAGCCAAATAACCCCTGTCCTCCTCAACTTTGGTCATGGGGTTTATCACAGCAATAAAAAGCAAACTAAGGCAGGGAAGAAAAGCTTTATTTCATCTTACAACAGGGGAGTCAGGGCAGGAACTCAAGGCAGGAACCTGGAGGCAGGAACTGATGAAGGGGTGTGGAGGGGTGCTGCTTACTGGCTTGTTCATGGCTTGCTTGGCCTGCGCTCTTATACCACTCAGGACTACAACTGTTCTGTTCTGTTTTTAAAAAAAAAAAAAAGGAGAGACAAAGATATGTTTGACAGAGCCAGGTGAGAGGGGTACCTTGATGGGCCTATGCTGAGGCATCCCTTCCTCCTGAGATACCAGTCATACAATGGGTATAGTGTAGAATAGAGTTTCTTTAGGGAAGGGGAAGGGGAGTTGAGAAGGAGGAGAGAGAGAGAGAGAGAGAGAGAGAGAGAGAGAGAGAGAGAGAGAGGAAGAAGAAGGAAGAAGGAGGAGGAAGGGGAGCAGGAGGAGGAGAAGGAGAAGAGAGGAGGAGAAGGAGAAGAAGAAGAAGAAGAAGAAGAAGAAGAAGAAGAAGAAGAAGAAGAAGAAGAAGAAGAAGAAGAAGAAGAAGAAGAAGAAGAAGAAGAAGAAGAAGAAGAAAAGGCCAGGAACACATGGAGAGAGGAGGGGGATGGAGAGAAAGGGAGAAAGGGTCAGAGAGAGAAGAGATTCAGAGAGAATAAGAGAGAGAGGAGAGGGCAAACAGCTCCTTTTCTAGTAAGCCAGGCCTAGCTGGCTGTTGACAGATAACTGTGGGGCGGAGCCTAGAAGGATTGCTAACAAGTACTCCAAGGAGTGCAACTACCCACAGTGTCCTGGGTCCTCATATAAATCAATCATGAGAGAGAGAGAGAGAGAGAGAGAGAGAGAGAGAGCGCACCACAAGCCAATCTGATGGAGCATCCTCTCAGTTAAGATCCCCTCTTCCCAAATGACTCTAAATTGTATCAGGTTGGCTATCACACCCATTTATACAGTTTAGAACCCACTGTCTAGGGAATGGTGCCACTCACAGTAGACTGGGTCTTCTCATATCAGTTAATTACCCTACATATATTCCCATAGGCCAACTCGATCTATGTTAGACCATCACTGAAAAACTAGGGGCAGTGAGAGAGCCTGGCTATTTGCCCCTCCCTGCCATGTATCCTGCCCCCGCTGAGCACCAAGGAGTAATTTCAATAGCCTTCACTCTCACTGACTTCTGTCACCAGCCGTGGCTTCTGAGATTTACTGGAAGTTTCTGAGACATGCTTGGCGATGCAGTTGAGGGATTGGACTGTAGAGTTTGATTTATTCAGGAGTCGAGCTCTCTCCTGAGCCACCAGGCTCCTCTTTCAGGCCGCTCCAGGGAAGAAGGGTGCTCACTTTGGCAGTTCTGCTGTTGACAAGCTAGGTGGTGCAGAACTTGGGAGCTGTAACTCCGGTTCCTTCAAGGACTCCGGGAAGCTTGTGTGATGTGTTTGCTTTCCTGTAACTAGGGCTGGGAGAGCAACTCTGAAGTAGCCTCAAGAGCCCCAGGCAATTTTGCCAGGAGATTAGAGGAGCTGACCTCCTGCAGCATCTTCGGGTGGGGTGGGGGTGGGGGCAGCACTCCGCAGCCTTGGCAAGCTATACCAGGTTGTAAGAAAGAAACAGGCTGTCTGTCTACAAGGGACCTCAGCCTCAGCCTACCAGCCCCTCAATCCCTCACTCACCCCACCCACACGATGGTTTTTCTCTGTGTCTAAATGCTGCCCTCTTGGCCGAACAGGCCTCTCTACACATGGGACCTGAGTGCTTGCCCTGCCTCTGAGGTTGAGCCTGTTTTCTCTGTCCAAGTTCAATTGTAAGGTCACCTCTCAGAGAGGCTTCTTTATCTTCCTGTCCCTAGCTTTCCTCAGCCCCTTTAGTATGAGTGCATGTGTGTTTCTGTACAGACATGTGTGAATGTGTGTGTGTGTGTGTGTGTGTGTGTGTGTGTGTGTGTGTGTGTGTGTCCCATGCAGGTAAACACCATTCCCATAAATACTGATTCAGCCACCAGACCAAGAATGGACACAGGAAGCCATACCTTCCACCAGGAGTCTGCTGGCTTCACTGCCAGCTGGGTCTGTGAGAGACAGACCTCTCTACCAGCCACCTCACTGGGTGCTTCTGAGACCCCACAATGGCTTAGTGAGGCAGGGGACAGGGAGGGGCAGCCACCCAGAAGACCCTGAGGTGGCAAGCAGGTGAAGTGGTCTCCTCTCTCTGGCCATACAGCCTAGACAGCTAAAGAAGAGTCCTGGTGAGCTGAGGGAGCGGGTGCCAAGGACGGTCAGCCACACTTAGGGACAGGGAAAGGGAGAGGAAAGACGGGGAGGAGGGGGGGAGGGGGGAGGAGGGGAGGAGGGGAATGAAGGAAGAGAGCAGGTGGTGGAGGAGGGAACAAGGGAGAGGAGGGGGAGGAGGGATAGATGGTGGAGGAAGAAGAGGGGGGTGGGGAGGGGATGGGGAAGGGGAGGGGAGGAGGAGGGGGAGGAGAGAAGAGGGGAACAGGGAGACAGACAAGGATGGAGGGGGTGGGGAGAGAAGAGGAGGAGGAAGGGGAGGATAGGGAGGAGAGGAGAAGAGGGGGTAGAGGAGGAGACGGAGAGGAAAAGCATGAGGAGAGCTGTGGGAACAGAAGATAGAAAGACACTTAGGCGGCCTTGAAGGAGGCAGCTTCTGTGATGAGGGCCAGAAAATTCCCTTCTAGCCCTGGGGAACATGAGGATTGGTGAGGGGTTGGCTCTCTGAATTCTTACTTCCCTGTTACTGGGGCAGAGGAAGTAGGGTCCAGGATCACAGAAAAGTCTAGAGGCTCCCTGAATCCGAAGCCTCTCTGGAGACCATGAGGTAGAGTTGCTCAGCATTGGATGAATCAGGATATCCTAAATCTACCAGGACCCTGGCCCTGGAAGACACAGGGGGCTCCAGTAGGCCTGAGGCCCAAACTTCAGTCCTGGAAAAACAGTTGCTTGAAGAAAGAGAGCAGTTGCTAAAAGAAGAAAGCTGTGAAAGAATTTACCCCAGTCTAGATGGGTTTAATGCTCATGGTCCAGCACCATGCCATACACACACACCCTTACCTGTAAAGGGCAGTGGTGTCACCAGTCCATGCAGGTAAACATACACGCACTCACACCCCACATAGACACACACACACACACACACACACACATACCACATAGATACACACTATGCACACACCACACACATACACATACCACATAGATACACACTATGTACACACCACACACACACACACATACACATACCACATAGATACACACTATGCACACACCACACACACACACACACACATACACATACCACATACATACACACTATGCACACAACACACACACACACATACACATACCACATAGATACACACTATGTACACACCACACACACTATGCACACCACACACACCATACATACACCATACACACACCACATAGACACACCACATAGACACACACCATGCACATAACACACACACACACACACACATACAAACACACACCATGCACACAACACACACACTATACTATGCACACCACCGCACACACAGGATATGATGCACATACATACACGCCATGCATACACCACACACACATAGATACACATGCTATGCTCATACTACATACACATTACAACACACACACACACACACACACTATACTATGCACACCACACACACAGGATACAATGCACATACACACACACCATGCATACACACGGAGGAGGGCTGCACTGGGACTCTTCTGAAGCTCCACAGGGTCCCTCCTAAGGACAAAGCCAGGAGACAATTCAGGTGTACCCAGCCAATTCAAAGTCAGGCTGGCTTTGCTGGAGAGTACATGACCTTGGACAAGCATCTTTTCTTGATGAAGCAGACCCAGTCAACTGTGTCTTCACTTCTGACACTTGAGTGCAAGCAATAGAGTCCCCATGCCCTCCTGCCCCACAGAGAGACCTCTGATTAAAATATCCTAAGGTGGCCATCCACGGTGTGACCAGGGATCATCTGGACCCACTGAGGCTTCTGTCACAGCTCCATCACCTTCATCACCCAGGACCCTCTGCCATGGATGGTCTCCAGGCAACACACCACAGTTGTTCCCAGCATAGACCATCCCACCCACCACCACCCCCCAGCACCCGGGACATGCCAGATGCTGGGATGCACCGGTTCTGCCTCCCCAGGCACACTGAGCAGAGAGGGAGCAAGGTCGCAGCAGGATAACATGAAAGATAATTAGTGGGTTTGTCAGTAACATGCTAATCCCACCACTGTCTGTGCAGCCCAGGCTCCGAGCCAGGCGCCGATGGAGAAAATGAAATTTCCTAACCTGTTCCAAGCACTGGCTCTTCTCGCAGCCCTCAGCCTGTGCTGCCCGCTTAATCCCAACGGAGTGATGACTGGGGGCCTGTGACCCACTTACAGACGAGCACAGAGGCCAGGAGAGGCTGATCTGAGTGAGCTGCTGACCTCCCACCCCGTGTGGAATGCTGGGTGTCTCTCCACTGAGGGCTGGGTGGTCCCTGCCCTCCAGAACCCTGGCTGACTGATAGATCTAGCTATGGGAAATGGCGTGGCCATCTGTCCTGGCAAATTCCTGGGTCAAACTGGAGAAGGCTTCCTGGAGGAAGTGATACTTGAGCTGAAATCTGAGGTGCAGCCGAAATGATAGACCCACTCTGAAAGCCCCTTAGCCAGCCTCAACTCAACCACCGTGCCACAGCTCTGTCTCCATTCATGCCTGTGCCTCTACCATACTGGGCGCTGCTACAAAGCAGGGCTATGGGAACCACAGAGAGATCCAGGCATGACAGGCAGCGTGGGCTGAGGCAGAGGGTAGCAGGGTGGATGGGCCTGCTTCTCACCCTGACATCAGCTGTGTGGGGTAGGACACTGGGTGGTTGTTGAGAATGAAGGCTCCACCTCTTGGGAAAGTGTCAGGCCAGTGACTGACTGTCCCCTGGGTGCTACGGTGTGTCCAGTGGGGCAAGCAACCTGATAGACCACAGTAGAGCCTTTCCAGACCCAACTTGCAAATAGTGCATGCAGGCAAAGCCGAGGTACTGGCCCTACACTCCAGCAGTTCTGGAGAAAGGATGCTTTTTCTTCCTTTGTCCTTAGAATACCACTGGTGTCTCCAGTTGGACAAGCCAAAGTGACATTTGCCTTACAGTATTCAGCTGCCCTCCCCCTCCCTGTCCCTAAGGCAAAGGTAGCTTGGTGGCTGTAATCAGGGACAAGCTTGCTTCACCAGGAGCCACTGTGTAGCATCTAAGCCAGCCCTGTGGAATGCACATGGGGAGAATTCAGGCTCCCGTGCCCCAGAGCCTGAGTCAGAAAGCAGAGAAGACAGCACTAGCTTGCCTTAGGCTCAGGTCAGAGGCTGAGTGTGCAGGAGCACAGGTCTGCTGGGGCTGGGGGGTGGGGGTGTCCTGGGTCAGCCTCTGCATTCCCACAACCTCCGTGCCTATAACTGGAAAAGGCATGGAATGAGGAGACTGGCTTCATAGGACTGCTGTGAACGTGAATGGTGAATGTACGCAGCCACTGCTAAGGTAAATTGTCACCCCTTGGTGCCCAGCAAGTATCTTGTATCTGTCACTACCTAAGCCTCAGACACCCCAGATAACAGCAGATGATGTAGCCTGGATCCCAGGACTACAGACTTCTGTGATACTTTGTGTGGGGTGGGGAGAGGGGTAGGGGGAGCCCCTGGAATTGGCCAGCAGGGCAGATGACTCTGCTGGGCTCTGTAATGCCTCAGGCCTAGAACTCAGATTGAAATGGTTTCCTCTGGCTTCTCACAGACACGTGCAAGGTCTCTGGGAGGATCTGGGGTGGGCTTCTGGGTGCTGGACAGGCGAGCCACTCAACAAGGGAGCCGGACACGTGACTGAGATCCGGCAAAGCCCTGGGTGGCTAAGCTAAACCCACAAGGTCTTCAGATAGTAAAATTTCTAGACAGTAAATATAAAAATAACTGCTTAATGGGATTAGAGAGACATCAAAGGAGGGGAGCTAAAATAATAGGAGTCAAGAGCCAGCCATGGCAGAAGCAATCAAGCAGATTGGGAAAAGAATAAAGAAATTAATAAGTCGGTAATTGTATAAATTGGTGTGATTACTCTGGGAAGCAATGTGCCGTTATCCAGTAAATGTGGGATGATCAAACCATCATCCTACTGCCTCCCGGGAGACGGGTGCCAAGTTCGGGGATCCCTGTGTGGGAGGGTTGGTTGGTTAGTTGGTTTGAGAGTGTTTCCTTATATAGCCCAAGATGGCTTTGAAGTCGTAATCCGGGGTTGGGGATTTAGCTCAGCGGTAGAGCGCTTGCCTAGCAAGTGCAAGGCCCTGGGTTCGGTCCCCAGCTCCGAAAAAAAGAAAAAAAAATGAAGTCGTAATCCTCCTGCTTCAGCTTCCCAGAGTTATAGGTATGTGCCACCAAGCCCCGCCTGGGAGTGTTGTTTATACAGCAAAACCAATCAAGGAACCAATAAACTAATAAAGCACAGCAAAACTAAAGAGAAAAACAGGAAGGAATAGAAGGAGAAAGGAAGAGAGGGAGGGAGGGAGGGAGAGAGAGGGAGGAAGAGAAGGAGGGAAAGGGAGAGAGGGAAGGAAAAGGAGAAAGGGAGGGAAAGAAAGAGGGAGAAAGGGAGGGAAAGAAAGAGGGAGAAAGGGAAGGAGGGAGGGAGGGAGAAAGGGAAGGAGGGAGGGAGGGAGAAAGGGAAGGAGGGAGGGAGGGAGAAAGGGAGGGAGAGAGGGAGGAAGAGATATAGGGAAAGGGAAGAGGGGCTTTTCAAAGGCAGAGACAGCTGGTATTGGGAGGACTTGGCTTAAAAGGTAGTAGCTCGCCGTCACAGGTAGGAAGGTAAACCGAGCCAGACAGTTCCCTGTGAGTCTATTTAAGATTCTCGGAGCCGCCTAGCATGAGATCCAAGTCTGATACCTCCTGGAGGAGTAGGCACCAAGGCCCCATGCTGGGTGGCTTGTGTGAATGTGTGAGGACGGTGACTGCAGTTGTCTTCTTGCTATACCCACAAGCAGTCCCACCACATCAATTCTCTGGAACCTGGTCTGCACATCTGTCTCCCAGGCATCTGACTCACCTGTTCTCAGGAACATGGGAGGCACCCAAGCCTGGATCTCTGTCTGGCCCTACAGATAGAGCTGGCGTCCTGTCTGCTTACACATGCCCAGTCAGACCTCATCCCCCAATCTGTGCATGGGGGTGGAAGTTGGTGTCTGGGAGTGGGTGTGGGTGCCTGCATGTGGGGGTTTGGCACCCCTCTACAGTCAGACCATCCTGGGAGTCAGCACTGCATCCTCTAAGCAGTGTGACCTTGGTGGATGAGTGCAAGTCTCTGAGCCAAAGTTGCTCATTTGCATAACGGAGAACAGAATGAGGCCCCTGGGGCTGCTGATGGGGTGGGGGGAGCTGTGCAATTTTACTGATCGAAGACTTTGTGCATAAGCAGGCTGGGCTCAACCAGGGCCTCCTAAACCCTCTGGGGCAGCAAATACCATCCCCAGGGCTCCCCAAGTTACCCATTTCTCCCACTAAGCCAAGTCATCTAAGCTACACAGGTCTCCACCTCACAGGACAAAACTGAGACCCCGAGAGGACAGGAACACACTAGGGATTCACAACCCTTGTGTGACCCCTCCTATGGGCTTGGGGGACAGTCTTTGCCCTCTCAGACTTGGTTCCTGCTCAGCTAGATTAGTTGTAGCTCTAAGAGAGACACCAGGCCTTAGGATGGCCTAATAGTTTATACCCTAGTGACCAGCCAGGAGAAGACCTACCTGGGGTGGCCTAGCCCCAGGACCGTAGCCTGAACTGTCACTAAGCAAGGCCACCCTAGTCAGCTGACTCTCTGACCCGTCACCACAAGTATAAGAATGTGGTGCTCATCAGGGTGAGCTGCCCCAGTCAGGGTCCTGCAAGGCTGACTGACTTTGGTTGAAACTGACTGATCTATTCTCTGAACTTTGTCCCTTTGTAAAGAGCAGAGGTCAGTCAGCACACATAGGCAGAGCCCTGGAGAAAGGGACAGCCTGAAATCACCACACTCATGTGCAGCACACAAGCAGTCACCCTAACATCTTCAGATCTGCTCTGCCTATTGGCTGGCTGGCCTGCCTCAATGCCCAGGGTCTGGCCCAGCACCACACTTAGGGACAGCATCTTTTCTACATCAGTTTGCACGTTGTGGTCCTGACTTTTGGAGCATTGCTTGGGGTCAGCTTGCTCTTTAACCTGGAACAAACCCTCTGGTGCCTCCTTGCTGTTCTCACGATCCATGAGGTCACCTGGAATGGAGAGAAGTGGGCAGATGTTACCCTCCACTCACCTGTATTTGCCCTGAAGCCAGTGTCCCAGACTTGCAGGCTAGGGACATGTGGCCTTGGCAGAATAGGAAGGGACTTATCTCCAAAACACAGGGACAAGAGCAAGGCTGGTCACTCCCACGTCAGCACACCAGGGTCACAGGCCACCTGTTGGCAAGCCAGTGTAGCACTAGGACGCACTGGCCAGGGACACCAATACCAAAGGAGCAAGGAAGAACCAGGAGTCAGGAAGGGCAGTTGTGATCCAGACCTGACCTCTGCCCCCTGCAGCAGCAGGGTATATTGGCAGGCATATCACCCTCCAGGAACATGCAGGCACAGACAACGGGGGCAGAAGTCCCTGCTCACACCAACTTCTACCCCTGCAACACAAGGACACTAAAGTGCTAGAAGGAAATCATACAGCCTCTGCCTGGCCACCCCTTTCCTGCACCCAGATCAAGCGTCTGAGAGGCCTGATTGCCAGCCTTAGCCACCATAGACACGGTCTTGTCCAGGTGCCCTGTCCCTGTCCCTGAAACTAACCATCCACTCTGAGGACAGGCTGGAACAGATCGTGACAGCAGTGAGTCACAGATGCATGAGAGAGAGAGCTTCTATGTGACCTTTCCCAGTGCGGGGACAAGCACTGTTCTAGAATATGATGACTTCTTACCTGGGCAAGAATGCTGTGTTTCTGATTCTGTCCACCGGCGATTCGTCCCTGTCAACCTGATCGCTGAGCATGAGTCAGGAAGCCAAGCCCTTCGATCGAGTTAAAGCACGGAAGCACTGTACCCTTACTAAGTGCCAGGCTCCCGACTAAGCTCTATACTGAGCTCGCTACCTGTCCAGATGTTTTTACACGATAGGTATTGCTGTGCCCATTTCACTGAAGGGCAAGCTCGGCCTGGAAAACATGAAACCCCTGGCCCAGTGTCAGGTAGCAATGTGGAACCCGAGATCCTGTCGCTCACCCCCATTGTTGGTCATCTCTCAGTTCACTCATTCGTTGTTGGGGTTTTGTGAGACAGGGTCTTACCATGTAGGGCAGGCTAGCTTTAAGCTTGTGATTTTCCTGTTCCTGTTGAAGTGAGAGTTGAGCGGCACCATCACCCACTGTTCATTCCCCAGCCCTTGGTTGTCTGCTCTTTGCCAGACACTTGTAAGCCTGGAAGGCCTCTGTTCAAGCTGCTGGTCCGTGCTTGCACTGTGTGACTGCCGTGCCCTTGGGCAGCCACATGTGTTGTGGAGGAGGAGGGCCCCATTCCCATTCTGATTCACAGTCCAAGCAGGGAGAGTGACTACCTTGGGAACAAGGGTCCCATGCATCCATTCCCAAACAACCTGCTGCAGCCGGAGCTAGAAAAAAAGAGGAGGTGTGCTTGGCTCCCTGTTTTGGGGATTTCATAGTGGATGGTGGTAACAGAGGCCAGACGAGGCGTGGGGCTTCCAACACTGAGAGATATGGAGGGTTGCAATATGTGGTTAGAATGTTCCCCAAAGGCCCGTGGCTAGGTGCCTTGGTGGCCAGCCCCTGGCGTTACTGGGAGATCCTAGAACATTCTGAGGTGGCACCTAGTATAAGAAAGTCGGATTGTTGTTAGCAAACCCCTATGGGAGTATTAAACACCAGCCCCGTAGCTAAGGCTGCTAGTCTAGTCTCCCAGACACTTAACCTGGGTGGGGAAGGGCAGTGGCCCAGCAAAGGCTGTACAATTTCCTTCTAGCACTTCAGTGAGTTTGTGTGGCAGAGCAAGGGCTAGCAGGAGCAAGGACCTCTGCCCCTGCCATCTGTCCCTCTGTGTTCCCAGAGAGTGGTGTGCCCTGCTGACACTCCCTGCTGATGTGCCTACTTCTTTTTCCTGCCACCACGGTGAGGACCTTGCTTACCTGCGTGCCCCTATTGGGGCACATAAGAGGTCCCAAAATCAGCAGGGACAACTGACCAGGGACCAGAACCTTGGATACTGTTACTTCTTTAAGTTGCTTTTTCTCTGGTATTTTATTACACAGGAAGCTGACTAACACAGAGAACACCGTCTCTTCCTATGAAGCTGCAGGATTCATCAATGGGCTCTGTCCAATGGGCTTTTTGAACCACGGTCACCTCCTGAGAGCTCCCAGCTCTGGATAAGATGGTCAGTCCAAGTTTCCCTGCTTGGGACCTCACAGTAGGGCTTCACCTCTAGTGGGAAGTCAAAGAACATACCATGCCAGAGGTCAAACCCAAGGCCAAGAGAGCTTTCCAACAACGAGCACACCACTGGCAGTGGGGTAGAAACATTGTTCCAGATTTCTGCTCCTCTTTGATCTACAGACGGGTGTCCCTTGAAGGTAGCCATGGCTGTCTGGGCATGTCAGTCACTTGCCTCGTTGTAGTAACAAAAGATCCTGAAAAAGGAGCTCAAAGAGGGATGGGTTTATTTGGGCTTATGGTTTGAGGCCACAGCTCACCGTGGCAGGGAGCAGGAGCCCAAGGAAGAAGCCAGTCACATGGCATCTGCAGTCAGAAAGCAGAGAGAAGATTGGTCAAGCTTGGCAGGAGACAGAAAGATGATTGGTCAAGCTTGGCAGGAGACAGAAAGATGATTGGTCAAGCTTGGCCCATAGTCTCTCCTTTTCATGCAGTCCTAGGATCCCAGCCCACAAAATTGTGCCCCACATCTAGATGGGTCCTCCTGGTTAACGTAACCTAGATCATCCCTCCCAGGCACACCTGGGGCTTCTCCCAAGTCATTGTTGACGCTGTCATGTTGACAATATTAAGTCTCACCCTGATTATCTTTTTTTTTTTTTTTAAAGATTCATTGATTTTATGTATGTGAGTACACTGTTGCTCTCTTCAGACACCAGAAGAGGGCATCGAATCCCGTTATAGATGGTTGTGAACCACCATGTGATTGTTGGGAATTGAACTCAGGACCTCTGGAAGAGCAGCCAGTGCTCTTGCCCACTGAGCCATCTCTCAGGCCCCTCACCCTGATTATCTTGCTACGACCAAATGCCAGAACCGGAGAGGCAAACCTCTTAGACCTACAGCCCTGTCACTAGCACACCATAGCCACGCTCTGAAATTCAGAGCATACATGAGGGGAAAACCATATGAGTTTGGGTCTGTGTGTTTCTGCAGTGCCATTGAGGTTAATGACACCTACCACCTAGCTCAAGTTTAGGTTCTATCATGGCACGTGTCTTCCCTGCCCAGGTCTACACTCCCCGATGGCAGATTTCAGGTGTATTGTTTAGACAGGCTCAGACCCATATCATTGTCCCAACACACGTGTGGGAAAGCTGCAATGGGCAGAATCTAGGCTGTAGCTGTGGCTCATGGAGAGGATGCTGGGTACCACAATGTGGACCTAGAACGGTGGTCCAAGAATGGTACCTTCTAGAACTTTCCCTCCTCTAGTCTCCCTCTGCCCACACACCCTCAGGGACCTCATCCAGGTGACAGGGACCAATGTACTCGTCAGTGAACCGATTATATCAATCTAGAAAGTTCCGATTGGACCCTACCAGAGTTTGTGCCTCCACCTAGGAGCTGTGACACCTTCCTGCCCCCATGCCTATAGCCACAGTCTGTGTGCTCACCTCATGAGGGCCACAGTGGGGATTCAGTTAATTGGATCTGTGCTGGGAAAGAGAGCCACCCTAGGGTTACCTCCCCCAGCCCTAGCTTATTAATCAGCTTCCTGGTCCATCACTGGTGTTGCCTTTAATTGGGAGGGAGATGGCAGCAAACAGGCAGAGACAGAGGCGGTGTTGTTCCAGCCTACACACTTTTGCTAGCCTCAGGCACAGCCTGGGCAGTCTTGACTTCCTTCACCGGAGCCTGGGTGAACCACTCAGCCTTGCACAGCCTCTCAGACCTCTTGCTTGGCAGCCTCAGCTCAGAGCCAGCTACAGAGTGTTGAATAGACAGACTGCCCCTGAACTGGACTGCACACAGTAGGACCTGGCTGAAGCTTCCTGTGAGACATCCGTGCTCTCCCCACTCCAGGCAGAGGCACCACTGCTAAGTCTATTTTCCTCTTAAGCTAGTTGGGTCTCTTTCAAACACTCTAAAGAGTCTAGACAGGCCACCCACGGGGACTCAAAACTTAATTGCATTCGACTTTACCCTGAATATCAACAAGGGCACATGCAACTCTGGGAGTCATCAGAAGCCACTGTTGGGAAAACCCAGGGCAAAAGGTCTCACTCATTCCTCCCGAGGTCGGGGTCTCTTTGCCCAGTGCTCTTGAAAACAGTCTCAGCATCATATGGGCTGCACCCAGTACCGGTACAATTCCAAATATGAACCAATTCCAAGGCCAGAAAGATGGCCTAGCTCTGGTCACAGGATCCAGGAGAACCCCACTGCCCTTTGAGAGAACTGCAGAAAGATAGGGGTGGTGGAATCTAATGACATTGAGAACCAGTCAGGCCCTGTAGGATCCATTCCGTGGACCATGTCAGCCTTGGAAATTGATTTCTTTATAGTTCTTCCACTTTCCTATCATTCTCTTTTACATTCTGCAAACGTCCTTCCAGACCAGAGGGAAGGGCTGCCAAGGTCCCTGGGATAGAGAGCCTGGAGCCAGCTGCAGGCCTGGCACAGACGCTGGTGTCTCTCTCTCTCTCTCTCTCTCTCTCTCTCTCTCTCTCTCTCTCTCTCTCTCTCTCTCTCTCTCTCGGTCAGAATCATTATCTTTATGTTCTTGGAAGGAAGAAGAATCCACATGAATGTTGGGTAGCCAGGGGTGGACTATACTGAGCAAGTGTTAGTCTCATCTTCCTCTTGGCATTCTGTATCCATCTGGGAGGTGGGGGGACGGGGAGAGGGGGCAAGGAAACTGCTTTATTCTCAGGGACGGGGGCAGGAGCTTCATCTTCACACCCAGCTGGCCACACACACACGGACTCCGTGCGTGGGTCCTTGCATCCCCGGAGCCCTCACACTCAGGTGTGCTCGCACCGGAGAGGTTCACACCTCAGGGACCTCACACCCCAGAGCCCTCACACGTTGGAGCCCCCCCAATGCCCAAGAGGCTCGCACCCAGCTTCAAGAGTGGGCTCGAGTCTAGGGACCTCGAAGCTCACCAGGGCTGCCAGAGCATCGCCCACAGAGCTCCGTGCCAGGTGTTGGCGGGCTGCTCGTTTTCCCACAGGTCTCTGTAACAGCGCGGCCTGATCCTTAAGACGGATCACTGTTCAAACCACACAACAGCCTCTCTGTTATCTCAGCGTAACCAGCCTCCACGGGGTGATAAACAGCCCCGAATTGAATCGTTCCTTCTGCAAATTAAACTCTGTGGGGCCGGAGGACTGCCATTACCTTAATTATATTCCAGAATTTTCCATTCATCTCTTGCCTGCTGCTGCAGGTCCCATGTGGATCTGTCCGTGGACATTGATGGACGGGCAGTCCTGGAGCCAGCAGCTGGCGATGTTCCCCTCGTGGCTGTCTCTGCAAGAGGCTGTAAGCAGCCTCAGGACTCTGCCTCTCTTCATCCTGATTCAGTCTCCAAGATGAATCACCTCCCCGGCCGGCCAGCCTTCCTTCTAAATGCACGTGGGTTTTGGTCTGCAGGTTCGCAGCCAGGGGCAGGCAGACCTGGGACACCATTTGCTTTATTGTTTGGTTCTGGCATTAACATATCACCACATCATTATGGTCTAGTTTTTTTTATTTTGTTTTGGTTTGTTGTTTTGGTTTGTTTTGGTTTGTTGTGGCTTACTATGCCTGGCTGGCTTCAGACTCACTATGTAGTCAAGGCTGGCCTTGAACTCTGAGTACTGGGATTAAAGGTGTGTGCTACCCAGCGCTGTCCATTACGGTTTGCTTTTAAACCCAGAAAAGGGATGAAATTGACTGAAGCCCCACAGCAGTACCTGGCTGTAGACCCAGGGTATTCCTCAGATGTTCCTCAAAAGAGAGACTCTTTCTGGAACAGAGGGATGAAGCAAAGACAGGTACAGGGAAGGTGGCCTATGGGGCTGGGTCCAGGGCTGCTGTCACACCACCCAGCCCGCATGCTTTTGGACCTCTAAGCCCTCTCTTGAGGATCTGACCTGAGAGGAAAGAAAGGGTGTCTGCGTCCAGCACCAGCTCCCACAGGGCTCCCAGCAGCTGGTGAAAGGGCCCAGCAAGCTTAAGTGGCTGGCACTCAGAGAGGAGGTGCTGAGTAACACAGACTGATATCCACACATCTGCTCACAGATTCTGTGTGCAAGCCAGTCGCCATAATGGGTGACAACCATAGTCATTTTTCATTAAAAAAACGATTGCAGATGGTCCTTGACTTTGAATGCTTCCACTTGGGAGGCATTGACTTTGCACGGTGAGGGAGCAGGATGCATTCAGTAGAAGCCATGCTTCTGAGTTTGGTGGGTTTAGGGGTTTGGGAATCTGGAGTTCAGCATCCTCCTTACAGCCAGCTCTAGCTCTGTGGAGTCCCACAAGCACTGCCAGTGCCCTCCCTCCATGCCTTGTGCTGCGTTCCCGAACTAGGAGCCTGGCTGGACAAGGGGGATTTGATCCATTTGTAACTCACAATGGGCTTGACAGGGCATGACCCCATCATATACCAAGAACAGCATGCCCTCACGCGCGCATACACACACACACACACACACACACACACACACACACACACACACACTCAGCAATAGAAAAATCTGGCAGAAGAGTCACCAGTTTATAGACAGCGGTTGCTGACCCTCCCAGGGTCTCCTGAGGGCTGACCCCCATTCGCCTCTGGATCAGCACCCTCCCCCCATGCTCTTTGTCCAAGTGGTTTAACCAGTTCTCTAATGCACCAGTCCTGTCACAGAGTCCCCACAGAGTACTCCAGGTTCACTCTCTCCCATTTGATGAAGTCTCTGCTAAGCCTGGACCCTGCACACAATCTCCTGCTCTCCCCGCTGGGCCGTCAAGCAGAGCATTTTCTTATAGCATCTGTGACCCGCTGACATGTTACATTTTGGTACGTTCATGGTTGAGTGCCTATTTCCCCACTATACACCCTCTCCCCACCCCATCCTTCTTGAAGAAATTTCCTAGATCAGGAACTTTCTTTTGTGCACAGCTGTGCTCCAAGGCATTGGGCGGAGCCTAGTTCACAGTCAGTACTTGTCTTAGTTAGGGTTTTATTGCTGTGAACAGACACCATGATCAATGCAAGTTTTATAAATGACAATTTAATTGGGGCTGGCTTACAGGTTCAGAGGTTCAATCCATTATCATCACGCGGGAGCGTGGCAGCATCCAGGCAGGCATGGTGCAGGAGGAGCTGAGTTCCACATCTTCACCTGAAGGAAGCCAGGAACAGCCTCGGCATCCTAGGAGGAGCTAGGAGGAGGGTCTCCAAGCCCACCCCACAGTGACACACTTCCTCCAACAAGGCCACACCTTCTAATAGTGCCACTCCCCAGGCCAAACGCATGCAAACCATCACATTCTACTCCCTGGGCCAAGGGTATTCAAACCATCGCAGTGCTCAAAGTTATTCTATTTTTCAAGAGCATTGAGACAATTCAAAAAGCATAATATGTCCAACTGAGACAATAGAACATCCATCAACAAACGCTGAACCCCTACTCTACAACATATTCAAGGCTGATCAAGATGGACCGCAGACCCAGATGTGGGAGCTACAACTATAAAATCCTTAGATGTATACCAGGAGTGAATCCTCTTTAGGTCAACTAGTAGTTTCTTGGCTCAGACCAAAAAGGACACAAAATAAAATATACCTCATCAAGATTAAAAATATCAGCTGAGCACAATGGCACGCGCCTTTATTCCCAGTACTTGGGAGGCAGAGGCAGGTGGATCTCTGAGTTTGAGGAGAGCTTGGTCTACAGAGTGAGTTTCAGGACAGCCAGGGATACACTGAGAAACCCTGTCTTAAAAAACAAAAACAAAAAACAAAAAAAGTTTAAAAAAATATCTTAGCTAGACCTAGTGGTGCTCCTTTAATCCCAGCACTCAGGAGGCAGAGGCAGGTGGATCTCTGTGATTTCCAGGACTGCTTGGTCTACATAGTGAGTCTAGGACAGTTAGGACTAAATAGTGAGACCCTGTCCCCAAAACCAAACGACCCCTCCAAATAAACACCCAAACCTTTACCTCAAAAAAAAAATCACCAAGAAGTAAAAAGGCATTCTAAGAATGGAATAAAAGAATTGCAGGCTACATATCTTGTGAGAAGTATGCCTTTGTTACATTAGAACAAACTCATTCAATTCAATAAAGACAAGGAACCCAGTGCAGCTGGGCATGGCAGCTCTGAGGGTTCACCGCAATTGTCAACCTGACTAGATTTAAAATCACCTAGGACACATAACCTTTTCCAGAGTGGTTTAACTGATAAGGAAGACCCCAGCCCCCTGACTGAGGACTATCCTACCATACTAAATAAACAGAAGTTAAGCTGAGCACCAGAATTTGTCTTTCTGCATCCTGACAGCAGAGGCAATGTGATCAGCTGCCTCCCACTCCTGCCGCCATGCATGCCCAACCATGATGGACTGTACCATCAAACCATGAGCCTTCCTCTTACTTGTCACAAAATGAGAAAAGTTAACTAATGTAGTAGCTCAGGCCTATGGAGGGGTAGGTGGAGGCAGGAGCTCAAGTCTCAGTAAGTAAGTGAATATATATATATATATATATATATATATATATATATATCCAACATAACACATACAGAAAAATGGTTTTATTTGATAAGACATTTTCTCAAAGTAGATATATAAATGGCTGACAACCACAGGCTATCATTTCCTTTCTGTTGCTGTGATAAGATACCCTGACCTAAGGCAACTTAGGCAAAGAAAGGGTTTGATTTACACTTTCAGGTTATGGTCTACCACTGAGAGAAGTCAGGACAGGAACTTGAAGCAGAAACTATGGAGGAATACTGCTTGCTAGTTCACTCACAGGCTTATGCTCAGCTAGCTCTCTTAGATAGCCCATGATCACCTGCCCAGGGAATGACGCCGCCCACAGTGGGCTGGTATCTAACATCAATTAACAATCAAGACAGTCCCCCACAGACATGTCCACAAGCCAGTCTGATGTGAGCCATCCCCTCAGATAACTCTAAGCTATGTCAAGTTTACAATTAAAACTAGCTAGGACAACACATAAAATGTTCAACATTAAGGGTAAAGAGATGGCTAAGAACATGTTTCACTCTTCCAGAGGACCAGAGTCCTGTTCCCAGCACCTGAGTCAAGCATCAAGCATCTTACAACTACCTCCAGCCTCTGCAGTCACCTGAACTCCTGCACAGGCGCATGTACATACACAATGTGCTCTCTCTCTCTCTCTCTCTCTCTCTCTCTCTCTCTCTCTCTCTCTCTCACACACACACACACACACACACACACACACACACACACACACGTAAAAAAGCACACATGTGAGGATGATGATTATAATGATGATGAAGAGAAGAAAAAGAGAAGGCGTGTACTTTTTAAAAAGAATGGTGGCGCCATGAAAAATATATACCCAGTGGGTCGTGTCTGGGCCCATTTGTGCTACTGCCACCAATATCTCCATGTTACTCAGACTTGTGCTGCTGTGACAAGCTGCTGAGAGGAACACTTCAAAGGAGGAAATGTTCGTGTTGCTTCTTGGCTTCAGAAGCTTCAGACTGAGGTCACTTAGCCTCCTGGCTGTGGTGCAGAACCTCATGGTGGAGGGAGTGTTCTAGGGCACAAGTGATTGGCTGATGGGCACAGGAAGAAGGGGAGGGGCTTGGGACAAGTTTGTCTGTCCAGAGCAGTGACCTAGGCCTCTGTCCTTGTCACTGTTCTATTGCTGTGCAGCGACCCCTTGGCCAAGGCAACTCTTATAAAAGAAAGAAAGCATTTGATTGGTGTTGTTGTAGAAATAAAAAAATAAAAAAAGGTATTATTGTCTTTTACCCCACTAGCTCTGTACCGCGGTGCCCGCCGCACACTTTCCTACACTCAAACCCTCACATAAAAGAACACACAACACAATAATCTTTGACCTAATTGGTAAGATATAATTGCCCACTTAAACATACAAAGCCCGGTACCATCCATCCCTTGAGAACATTAATAACAACCTGTAAATACACAGAGCAGAATCTTAACATCACCTGCCATCTTGTCCTGCCACGGCTTCTCTCCTCTCTCCGTCCCCCGTCTCTCCTCTAGTCTCCTCCTCTTCCTTCAAACTTCTCTCCAGCCCATCCTTCCTTCTCCTCCAATGACAGGCCTCCTTCTATCCTGTACCTGCCTCACCTGTGACATCATCCTACAGATTGGGGGCACACTTACAGTTTCAGAGGTTTGGTCCTTCATCATCTTGGTACTGGAGAAGTTGTTGAAAGACAGACACTGGACTTTTCATGACCTTCCAAAGCCGGTCCCTGGTTACTCACCTCCTCCAACAAAGCCACGCCTCCTAATTCTTCTAATCCTTTCAGATAATGCCAGTCAAATTCAAATATAAGCAGCTATGGGAGCCATTTTTACTGAAGGCACCACAGCTGCAGTTCTCGTAGCTGCCCAATAGTGTCATGGAGCACAGATTCTATCAGGACCAATCCACTGAGGCAGGCCCTCAGGATCCACTTACTTCCTGGAAGCCCCCTCTCTGAACACCACTGCCTTCAACACTCGAACCTTGATGAGAACGCTTCACACTCAAATCACAACGCCTTGCCCTAGCCCTCAAAGGCCTGTGTCCATTTCCTATCACAAAAGGAATTTAATCTGCCCTCGTCCAGAATCCCCAGAGGCTTAATAGCTCTGAAATCCTTCAAACAGCAAAATCAAAGTGTCCTCTGAGACTTAAGGCAAATTCTTAGCTGGGTCAAATACAAGGGCACCGAGTAAACCTCCCATCTCATAAGCAGGGAGTAGGCCATTCAAAGGAGGGCAGAGAATGTCTGAAACCCAGCAGAGCAAACGTGGCATCCTGGTTTGCTCCATGACTGGCATAGGGGTGGGTGGTAGTGATGGTGCGTGAGCTCCAACAAGTTTGGGTAGCCCTGTCCCCATGACCTTCCATCTATGGCACAGCCACATCCTGGGTTGACTCTACATGCTGTGTCTGCTATTCCTCAGTCAACATTCCATGTAGCTGGCATCTCCAACATCCTGGGGTTTCCTCTGCAGCTCCGGCTTCACCTTCAGTTGCTCTGGGTACAGCCCTGTGGGATGTCTCTGCCCTGCTCCTCTAAACCTTTTCAATCAGATCCCCGGTCTCCATGCTGGCCAGATTTTCACTGCAGTGACACAACAGAGAGGATGTCTCAGGGAGGAGGAATTTCATTTGGCTCGTGATTTCAGGGGCTTCAGCCCAGGGTCTCTTGGCCCAGTCTCTTTGGGAGTATGGTGAGGTGGAGAGGCAGTACAACAGAGGTGAGCATCCCATGGTGGCTAGGAAGCAGAGCAGAGATGGTAAGCATCCCACACACAGAGACAATCCACATCTGCCAAGCATGTCTGCAGTGGTCCGCTTGTTCAAACAGGGTCTTCTCGCTAATTTCCACCACATGCGGGCAGTGTCAACAAAGTCCAAAGCCATCAGTAGATTAATCCAGTGGTGAGGACAGAAGTCTCAAGATTAGGTCACATCCCTGAGTCCCCACTCTGACCCCACCACACTGGGGACCAAGCCTTCAACTCATTAGTTTCTTGCAAGACATTTTATCACAGAGCCTTTGCAACCACAGCTCGTCTAATCCACAAAGCACAGCATTTTGTTTCACATCAACGGGATGGGGCACCTGGTGAGATTGCTCTGTGCTCCCAATACCAGGTGTGGAATGATATGTCCTCTCACAGTGGGAGGACTGAGGACCAAGAGCTTTCTACCCTTTGTTATCAAGCCCTTTACTGTGGGTGCTAATCACACTGGCAAAGATGGCAGCCTGGTGACTGTGATTTAATTGCTTCTCACAAGCCATGTCTCTCTGTACCTGGCATCAAGTCTCCTCAACATGAGTGTGGGAGAGGCAATGCCATGAAAGCAACAAGAAGAGCTGGAGAAAAGTCACGCCCATGCGTTACTCGTAAGAAGGTTCATGATACCGCATGGGGAAACTGCAGTCCTGTCAAGGGTTAAACATGTCATTGGTGTACAGTACACAACCAGAACTGAAGACGGCCTCCACACCGATATTTACAGCAGCACGATCCTCAAGGGTTTAAAAAGAGCAGAAGTAAGCCACACACCCATCCACAAGGGTGTAAACACAAGTGTGCCTTTGCGATTGAATACCCTTCGTCTGTAGATAAAGAGGGAGATCATGGAGAAGTCGAAATATCCTAAGAGCCAGAGGACCATGTAAAGCAGTATCTTCTGGACACCACGGGACCATGGCCTAGTTGGCTTTCTATTGCTGTGATAAAACACTGACCGGAAGCAACTTGAGTTTATTTCAGCTGACATCATGTAGTCCGTCACTGAGGGAAGTCAGAGCAGGAACTTGGAGGCAGGAACCTGGAGGCAGGAACTGAGGCAGAGACCACGGAGGAGTGTGGCTTGCCAGCTTTCTCCCTGTAACACGATCAGCTGGCTTTCTAACACCACCCGGAACCACTAGTCCAGGGGTGACGCCGCCCATAGTGAGCTGGTGCTGCTCACATCAACCATAGATTAAGACGATGCCTCACGGACACACATGCCAATCTGATGGAGGCGGCATGTCAGTTGAAGTTCTTTTTTCCCAGGGCACTCTAGTTTGTGTCAAGTAGAAGCAGACAGACAGACAGACGGACCCTGCCAACTGACTCCATTAGGCTACTTTGTCACAGCAAGCGGGAAAGTGACGAATACATTCAGCGTTTGAGAAATGTGTGGCTCAGAACCGCAATTCAGGGTGAACCTGGCCCACGTTCTTGTTGGAGCGCACATGTGCTTCCTCCACCCCAACTCCGTGCTCTCCTTAGCTCCAGCACCTACACTCCCCGAGGTGCATGGCAAGGCCCAGAAGAAAGAACACATTATGCCGAGGTATTTGGTCCCAGATGATGGCACCAACCGCAGCCGGTACTCGGACGTTCCTGGGCTAGGTTGCCGGCCCCTTTGCCTGCAAACCTCAAAGCTGGATGTTTGCACTTTCACCAGGGAGAAGTTTAGGAAACTTTCCACAGCTGACATAAAATTACCAGATTGTAGCTCACCCTAGAAAATCAGGAAAAGCTAGCCCCTCCTTCACCCCCCCCCCAAGTTGCTTGGTCTCCTGCTTGGCCAGCTTTGTCTCCCTTCTGCTTGCAAGCTGAAGCCCTAATTAAAGAGCACTGCTAGTCTTGTTCACAACATTTGGCTTCTCCTTGTTTCTATTGTTTCCGTGCCAAAGGATCCTGTCTCTGCCCCGGATCCTACTGCCAGATCTCAATAATGGCCACAGGAAGCAGACGGAAAACAATCGCGGACGCGGAAGACTCACGATGCATTCGTCAGCACACTGGGCCTAATTGGGGCGTGAGAAACCTACATGCGGCGGCAGACTACTCATTATCCCCAGCCACACGTGGAACCTTTTCAAAATTTGGCCATATTTTGGCCATAAAAGAACTCTCAATACACTTCAAAGGATGTCACATGTAAGAGCCCAGTGCAAGGTAATTACGTTCAAGAATCAGGAAAAGATAGCTATGAATTAAAAATGCTCATTTCGATGATCTACAGGTCACGGAAAGGAACGCAAATGAGAAGATATTTTGTCTTGAGTGGAAAATAGAAACAAGAACCTCCAAGCATGTGGGAGGCAGGCAGCGTCGAGAACACCCAAGCCATGAATATTAAGAAATAACCAAGGCTGAAAATTAATGAGCTAAGCATCCAGTTCACACGCCTAAAAGAACGAAAGGAAGCAAAAATACCAGAGGAAATCAAATAATAAAGACGAGCCCACAGAGTAATGAAACATGGGGGGTGGGGGGAATGTGAGAAATTAGTGAAATTACAAATTAATTCTCTGAAGAAGCTTGGGGGATGAGAGTTGACTTGTCTGAGCCTGTTTCCCTGGAGACCAGTCTCTCAGCACCAGAGCTGGCCCCATGCACACCTCAGTGACAGCCAGATGGAGCCCGGGGCTTGAGACAAGGCTTCCTAGCAGCTGTGAGGCTTGAGTCAGAACCTGCCCGGCACCTGGCAGGTGCCCACACTGAAGAATCAAGCCCTTGACCAGGACAGAAGAGGACCACAGTTTCCTAACAGCACAGCATCCTAGCCCAGCAGGCCGGGCTGGCAAGTCCCTTTGTAACCGGAGATGCACAAGCAGGCTAGACCTTAGTGAGTAGCTCTGGTGTCGGTCACATGGACGGCTGCTCCCTCATGAAACTCCCCTTCATACTTATGTATGCTCTGCATCAAAGTGATCCTGTACCTGGCTTGAAAGACCCGATCACCGATCACGGAGAAACCTCTGGAGATAATGGTTATGGAGAGATGGGGGTGGGGGAGATACAGATAATGTCAGGGAGGAGGAAGGAGGGAGGGAGGAGAACAGAGACAGGAAAACAGAGATAGACAGAGAGGAAGGAAAGGGTAGAGAAAGTGACAGAGACAGACACACACGGGGGGGGGGCATGGAGAGTTAGAAAGAGAGAGAGAGAGAGAGGGAGGGAGGGAGGGAGGGAGGGAGGGAGGGAGAGAGAGAGAGAGAGAGAGGGAGGGAGAGAGAATATGAGCAGAAACTGAACTGGAAGGGAAAGGCTAATGCTGTGAACCCTGGAGACCCTGCAAAGCCAGAGAAATGCTGTGCTAGACTGAGCAATTGTCTTCGAGGAAACCCAGGGCCTCTTCCAGGACAGAAGACTTTGCAGGAAGCTGAATCTTTGGAGGTGAGGAGATGACCTGCACTGCCTGGTGACGGGTGATGTCGTCACAAGGGTCCTTGAAGCAGAGAAGGGGATTTGGCAGTAGAAGAGGAGGATGCGATAGGAGCCCAAGCTTGAGGCCTTCACTTGAAGATGAGGGAGGCCACAGGCTAAGGGATGCTGAGAGGCACTGGGGCCTGGAAAAAGTAGGGATGGATTCTAACCCCCAGCCCTAATGGTATGCTGACCCAGTCCAGTGTAACCCATTTGGGCCTCTGCCTCCTACAGTGTTGTAGAGGTTAGATAAGGGGTGTCAGCTGTGGGAGGACATGGAGCTTTAAGAGTTGGGGCCAGTGAAAGGTCTTGGGTCTTTGGAATAGGTTCTAGAAGGTGGTGCAGTACACCAGACTCCTTTTCCTTCTGTCTCCTTCACTTCCTGCAGCAAAGCGATCAGTCCCCCACTTTACTTCCAGGAGGCCATGTTGTCTCAGCACAAGCCAATCAGTAGAATCCACACACTACTCTTGGAAGTTCCCAAAACCACGAGTCCAAACAGACCTTTTCCTCTGGTTAAGTGGGCTATCTCAGGTCTTTTGTTACAGTAACAGAAAGCTGACTAGCACAGACTGTAAGGGAGTACGTTTTGCTGTGTTTTAAAAACTATGTATCTATATATGTTCAAGCATGCATGGGGGGCAGGGTCAGAGGACCGGCCTCGAGATTCAGTTCTTGGTTGTTTCTTCTGTGTTTTGGACCCCACTTCTAGGCAATTCTCCTGTCCCCACCTTCCAATCTCCCTGAGGAATGCTGGGATTACAGATTACACACCACATCTGGCTTATTTACCTGGGTCTGGCTGTTACTTCAGGTTGTCAAGCTTCAATGCTACTGTGTAAGGGAGGTATGGGGGGGTGCCTATGTAGGTGAGGGGCAGGGGGAACTATGACGGGTATCTATGTAGGCAAGGGAGTGGAAATCCTCTGTGTGTGTGTGTGTGTGTGTGTGTGTGTGTGTGTGTGTGTGTGTGTGTGTGTGAATATCAGAGGGCATCTTGCAGGACTCAGTTGTCTCCTTCCAACATGTGAGCTCCGGGCACAAACTCAGGCCCTCAGGCTTGGCCTCAAGCTCCACTACACACTGTATGTACTACCTCACAGGCTCATCATGGCCACCACTGCCGTAGGGTGTTAGTGCTGTAATCAGTGCTGTCAAGAGGGAGATTCTCTTCTGGATTTCCACATCCACCCTCTTCTTTGCTACAAAGCTGTCCTACTGTGCGGACACATTCTCCCTGCTCCAGGCTTTCTATCTGTAGTGTCTTCGCCCTCTAATTTCTCCCATTATGTCCCACCTGAGCATACCGAGCTCCCTCTACCACTCTTTCAAGCAACACAAAATGAGGTCTTCTTTCCAACCCACTTTGCCAAAGGACATTTAAGATGGTGCCTCTGGGCTACACCTGGTAACACTGTTGCCTTTTGGGAGCCTTTGTTTTTTTCTGTTTTATCCTCCCTGCATTTGGGAGACCCTTGGGTATTTCTTAGAATCAAGTTGGATCTGCCCCATGGAGACTCGCACAGACTTTGTTAAGTAGAGTTTTAAAGTACATACTGTGGATTTTACCTACCAAGCTCATTGTTGTCCACTCGCCTTTAGGATAAAATAGGGACCCTTACCTTCTTTCAGTTGCTCCTCACTTCTGTTTAGAATGTAACTGTCCTAAATACATCTGTATACATCAAGAACCACATGGACAGTAGGAAAGGTTTTACTTTATTCCTGGACATATTTTAGGTCAGTAGAGAAAAGTCTCATTCCCTCATTACTCAGTATCCTAGGCTACCAAGACTCTTCTCCTGTCCTGCTGATCCACTTCAGAGTCCATTGACCACAATTCTGTTCATCTTCCTTCACTTGAGAATGGCTACATTGCCCCTTTTTTCTTAACGGATACTTTTGCTAGGTATAGATACTTTTGCTAGGTATAGAATTCCCGACTGTCAGTACTGTCAAGAATCTCAATGCTGGGCTGCACAGCCCCCAGGAGGGTCTGCTGTTTTTGGCTTTGCTACCCATGTGTGCCATTTCTTTCTTGCTGCCTTCGAGATGTCCCTTACCCCCATCCTGCACCCGTCTTTAGTTTTCAGATATTTGACTCTGATGTGTCTTGGTATATTTCTTTGGTCTTCTCTTTTTTGGGATCAGTTCAACTATTTGTATCTGTAGGTGTTTGTCTTTCACCAAATCTGGAAAGTTTCCATATGTATTTTCTTCACAGTTTTCTAAAGGAAGAGAGGGTTTATCTTAGCCACAGTTCCAAGGTCAAATCCTTTTTCCAAACCCACATACTCTCTCTTCTCCTAAATTCCTAGTGGAAGGAATGCTGGATCTTTTGCTGTGCTTCCATAGGCCCTTGAGGAGCGTGGAGTTTTAGTTTGTTTGTTTGTTTGGTTGGTTTTGTTTTTGTTTTGTTTTTTCAAGATAGGCCCCACTAGGTATCCTTGGCTCTCCTGGAACTCACAACGTAAACCAGGCTGGTCTTGAACTCAGAGAGCTGCCTGCCTCTACCTTCCAAGTGCTGAGATTAATAGCCTGCCCCACCATTCTAGCCTGAGATTCGGTTTTTAATAGTCTGCATCTCCACGTGCAGAGTGCAAGAATTGAGTCTGTGTGTCTGTCTCCCGGGCTCTTCCCCAGACCTCTTCACTCCGTTGCTGAGACCAACCAGTAAGTAACTTTCCCTTCTGATTCTCACTCCAGTTCTATGATTTCCACCTGACTCTTCTTTATAACACCTATTTATTTGTGGGAGTCTTCTGTTTTCTTGTTGTAATCACAGGGGTAGGTTGCCATGGCTACTGTGCAGTCCTTGCCAGATACTTCCAGTATCTGTGTTGTCTTGACGTTTGTGCCAATTGCTGTTCTTTTTATTTGAGATTGTATTGGTTCTCGGCATGACATATGATTTAAAAAAAAAAAAAGATTTTTATAAAAACCACGTGTATGGGGGTGGGGGGTGCATATGAGTGCTGTGCCTAAAATGGTCAGAAGAGGGCACCAGATCCCTGTGAGCTGGAGTTAGAGCTGGTTGTGAGCCATCTGACAAGGGGGCTGGGAACCAAGCTTAGGTCCTCTACAAGAGAAGCAAGTTCTTCACAACTGAGCCGTCTTTTAGGTTCCACGTGTGATTTTTCAATAGTACCCTACGCCTTTGGCACATATGCTATGTGTTAGGAAAATAAGCGAAACCATTTTGTGTGACTTGGAACGATGTGACGATGTGACGTCTGTCAAACAGGAGCTTGCCACCAGCTAACTCTCAGATAGGCCCCAGAAGCAAGCCCAGGACAGGCCTTGGTATGCTAATGATATGCTAATTGTATGCTAATGTGGGTTAATGAATCACACACACACCCCAAAGTGGTGTTGATGTGCTAGTAAACCAGCCCCAATATGAGAGCCCTGATGCCCCTAAACTACTATCAAAGATAAGGTTCAAAAATTGGAACTTTGAGGGGAGAGTCTCTGGGATCAAACTGCCACACTCCTACAATATGACTTCTCAAGCCTCTATGTGATTAGGGAAGTGACATGAGATTCTGTATTTGGCCTTGGCTTGAACTTCTGGCACTGGTGACAGGTTTACACATGCCCACCAGTCGGCACTAGCCATTAGTCAATGCTTTCAAGGCTTCCGATCAGTGCCATCCTCCCAGCCTGCCAGAGTTGAAAGGAGTTTGTGGTAGATGTGGGCCAATCCTGCAAGCTTCCAAAATGTCCCCAATGGAACCCTGTAGCAGCATATTCTGTCCAAACAACTGTTTCCTCTGCCTGCTAAGATGTCAGTTCGACTTTTATAGTAGAGTGTCATAAGGAATGTTTGTGTGAATCAACCCAGCATATTCCAAAGTCAAATCTTGTGCAGACATCCTTCTCCCCAAGCTCCTCACAGCCCGTAGGCCAAACTCATCCTCATGATGGGATTCTGAATCTTGAAATCTAATATGTAGGATGTATAGGGACGTAGGTCACTGAGCTTGTGGGGGCCAGAGGAGTGACCTGTCAATCTTAGTTGGGAGAAGCCTTTATGTGCTGGCCGTCTCTGCCCTCCAGTGGAGAGGAGGGGGTAGCTAAGCCAGGTCTTGCTACTGTTATTTTTTAGTTCTGTAACTTTAGAGCCATGGTTTCAGTTTTCCCATGGTGCTTAGCTTCCGGCTCTTCTGTTTTGTCTGTGTCGTCTTCAAAGACAGCTGTCGATAGCTCCTTACCCCATCAGCGACCCTCTAGTCTGCCTTCCATATGCCCCTTAACCAGAAACATCCTTTTTTTTCTTTTTTTTTTTCTTTTTTTTTTCGGAGCTGGGGACCGAACCCAGGGCCTTGTGCTTGCTAGGCAAGCACTCTACCACTGAGCTAAATCCCCAACCTCCAGAAACATCCTTATAGCTTTCCAAAGACCCTGAACTAAGAGCATGATGTCATGTGTGCATAGAAGATCTCTCATTGCCACCATTGTCAGCCCATGGTGCTTCTCGGTGAGGATTGTGCTTGGACATTTTAGTACTGGGGAATTTATTCCTTTTAACTGAAGCTGTTAGTTTTAGAGCCAGACTCGGTTCAAGGAAGCCACAGAGTGGAAGCTGCCCCCAGGCAAAACATTTATTAATGGTGCCGGCAATATGACAGAGAGAGGAGCAAAACTCCAGCCCACCCAGGAAAAGCAAAGGGCATTTCTGTTTTTCTTTTTTTAAAAAAAAAATTTTTTATTTTATTTGTGTGGATGTTTTTGCATGCGTGTATGTAATGTGTACCACATGCACATCCAGTGGCCCTCGAGAGCAGAAGAGGGCACTGGATCCCTTGGAACTGGACTTTCAAAGTTGCGAACCACCTTGTAGGTGCTGGGAACTGAACCTGGGTCCTCTGAAAGAACAGCTGGTGCTCTTAACCACTGGGCCCCAACCTGGAAGCCCTTTCTCCAAGATGGACAGACTCCCTTCCTATGAGAGCAGACAGAACCAGCTCTCCTCGAAAGATGGAGGGGGGCTCAAGAAGCATCCTAGGACTACAAGGCTCAGGATTAGCAGCTTATGGGGTTCACAAGGCCCTCTCCAGGGTTTTAAAACAATGAGCAATTTCTAGAGAAGACTTGCTGGTGTTACAGCCACCTGTGAGTTACCAGTGTTCCTTAAGTAACCCCCAAACACTCACTGGTTCAGGACCACAGGACCACAAGGATGGTGTCCTTGATCTGTGCTGACTGGCTGAACAGCCATTTATTCTCATCTCCCCAGAAAATGTCTGTCTTAGATCCGGTTTTGTTACTGTGAAGAGACACCATGACCAGGGTAATTCTTACACATAAAACATTAATTGGGACTGGCTTACAGTTTCAGAGGTTCAGTCCATTATCGTCACAGTGGGAACATGGCAGTGTCCAGGCAGACTTGGTACTGGAGAGGGAGCTGAGAGTTCTACATCTTGATTCAAATGCAGCCAGGTGGAGAGTTTCTTCTGCAGTGGGCGGAGCTTGAGCATAAGACCTCAGAGCCCACCCCCACAGTGACGCACTTCCTCCAACAAGACCACTCCCACTCTGACGAGGTCACTCCCACTCTGACAAGGCCACACCCATTCCAACAAGGCCACACTTCCTAATAACACCACTCCCTGAGCCAAGCATATTCAAGCCATCTCAATGTCCCACAACAGTTGAGCTGTGAGAACCCAACAGCGTACATCTGCTAACATTAGCAGAAAATCCCCAAAGATGATCACTTCAGGTCTTAGCCCTGCTCAGTCTGCTTTCTCCCTCTGTCACTCCGTTGCCCTCTTCTAGAGCCCTCTCTCCTTTCCTGTCCTTCCATTCCTCAAGATTCTACTCTGTGTATGGTTGTCCAGCTCCCCCTTCTGCAGTTTAAATGAACAAATGAGGACCTAGGTTGAGCAGAATGTTTATTGTAGATATGAGAGAGAGCGGAGCAGAGGCATCCGGAAGGGTCCAGACTAAACATGGCCAGTAGATTGAACCGGCCATGATGGGAAGGGGAGGAGGAAGAGCGAGGAACCAGGACCCGAGAGAGGAGTAAGCAAAATGGCTGGGTTATATAGGAATCTGAGAAGCTGGGGCAAGGGAAGGGAAGCCCAGCCACTGGATTGGAGAGGTTTAGGGTAGAGGGTGGGGCGAGAAGTGCTGGGAGGAGCCACAGGTACGGAGTGACCCTTGTCCTGGGTTTCTTTGAGACCGAACGCTATTAAGTCCGTCTCCCTATGGATTTCTTATTATTGGTTGTTGGAGTTGAAGTCAGATTTAATTAATTTCTTCTGATGTGCCTATGGGCTCATCTACTTCTCTGCATATGTATGTGTATAATTATATACATGCTACTGTGTATGTGTGTGGGTGTGTGCAAGCATGTGCTTGCTATAGCGCATGCGTGGAGGTCAGGGGATAATTTTCAGGACTCTGTTCTGCCCTTCCACTCTAGGTGCTGGTGGAGCACAGGTTATCAAGTTTGCCACAGCGAGCGCCTAACTTGCTGAGCCAGATGGCCAGCCTTTAACATTCTTTTGTGTTTTTTTTTTAAAGAATTCTTTAAAGATTTATTTAATTTATGTATATGAGTTCACTGTCACCCTCTTCAGACACACCAGAAGAGGGCATCAGATGCCATTACAGATGGTCGTGAGCTACCAGGTGGTTGCTGGGAATTGAACTCAGGACCTGTGGAAGAGCAGTCAGTGCTTTTAACTGCCGAGCCATCTCTCCAGCCCCTTAAAAATAAAATTTTTTGTACATGTATGTACCTGTGTGAGTTCATGTGCACCAGATGCGTGCATGCCCACAGACTAGAAGAGGGTGTCAGATCCACAGGAACTGGATTTACAGGTGGTTGTGAGCCACCTGATATGGGTGCTGGGAATCGGAATCCATTGTCTCTGCAAGAGCAGTAAGTGTTCTTCACCACAGGGCAATCTCTCCAGCCCTTCCCCCAACACCAATATTTCTAAGTTCTACTTTTAGCACCAAAACCGGCTTGAAGATTGTGCCCTGTCCTGCCCCCCTGCAGTCTCAACATCTCAGGGTTGTTTGTGCTGCCTCTGGTCTTCTTCCTAATGGCTCCTCCCCTTCTCTGTTGATTATCTGTGGCAATTGATTGGGTGTTATATTTGAGAAAGTCTTCAAGGAAATACTTCAAGGCTCAGATGGCTTTATCCTCCTCTAGGGAAAACTTTTACACTTCTCTGGGTGCTTCAGTACAGACACCAGCATTCAAGGCTGGTTTGATCTGCCCCCAGGGGATGTTAGCATCCCTCTGAGATGATCTATGCAACAGGAGATCCATTTAGTACCCACGGCTTAACTACTTAACCTGAGTCCACCCATGGATGCTGGGTGGAGAAGTTTGCTCTCATCATCTCCTTCCAGAACAGCTGCTTTCTGGGAGAGAGGAGCCCAGGCTGCAGACTGTACCTCCCTGGACTTCATTCGTGTCTCAGACTTTACCCACTACCTGTTTTCTCTTTGTCCAGCCATGCCCTCTCTTTCACTGAGATGCTGGTGCACGTTGTTACTCAGACAATATGGAGCCCAGGCCTGAGATCCACTTTGATGGTCACGAAAGGCTGCTCTCAAGCCCTCCCCATGACACCCTGGGAACCTTTTCTGAGCTCAACACTCATTTCTTCTTCCCATGTCTTCTGAGTCATGCAGCTCTGGTAAGCGGAGACCTCTTCTTTACCTGGACTCAGGGTTTGGAACAAAAGCATGAAAGATGCTAGAAAAATTCTGCTACTGGCCTGGAACATTCTATGGCTTGGCCCATAGTTCAGGTGTCTGTCTGAACGAAATGTGATTGTGCCATGTTTATGTAAAGAGTAAACTATGGCTTTTTAAAATTTTTACATTGACTATTACTTAATCAATGTACATAGGTGCCTTGCATGTGCATACCATGGCACACATGTAGAGGTCAGAGGTCGACCTTCACAAGTCAGTTCTCTTCCTACCAGGTGGGCTTCAGGGACAGAACCTTGCTGTCTGGTGTCTTTACCCACTGAGCCACCTGGCTTGCTCTCTGGTAATCTTTTTAAACAATGATAAAGCCAAGATTCTGGAAGCATCTTCCTGGACTTCACCAGGCTCCACCATTTTCCTTGTTTGCTTCTCCAGTGACTGCCTAGGTCCCTTGAACTCCATGCTCCCAGTGACCACTGCTGCAGATCTGTTGGCAGTCTCTTGTTTTATCCATGTAAGGCAATCACCAAGAGAGAAGACAGAGCCTCATGTTGTCCTCTGGGTGCCGTTGCCTTGGAGCCCTATTGCCTCTCCACCCCTAGTAATAGATGGGGTTGGGGGTGGGGAAGGGAGGACTGGATGACACAACAGGACTGGCCTGTGGTTCTTCCCCACTGCTGAGCTGTGACTGTGATCGGGATGAAGATTTAACAAGAAGTTAATGACTAAGAAAGAAAAATGACAGATGCCGGTTTGAACCAGTAGCATATCCTTCAAAACTTAAATAAGCATTGTGGTTATACTCTGATGAGTCTTGTCGCAAAGACAAAGAACAGACCAAACCAGGAGTCAGGACAGAACAGGCATGGTGGCTGCACAGCCTGAGAGAACACGCACGCGCAGTTTAACACTGACAGATTTTAAAATCTCCACGCAGCGGATAACTTCTATTGAAGCCTCCCAGATGTCGGAAGCAGAGGTAGGCGATCTAGGCTAAAAATGCCATCTGTCACCTCCATTACCTGGATCAGGAATTGCAGTCAGTCAGGTGGGGAGTGAGCCCCATGTGAGGTGCATCTCCAAGGTAAGGCTGGGGCGTGCTCAGCTGATGAGGTGTCCCTGGAGTCACCACAGAAAGGCCCTGGAATCATGAGATTGAGAATTGGAGACATGGCCCATGGGGGAATGAAGGAACCCAGTGATCACCAGGCAGAGGACACAGAGGCAGACTGGCTGCCTGTTAAACAGAGGGCACATAAGGAGAAGCAAAACAGAGTCATCTTAGGGAGGATACACAAGCCTCAGGGTTCAGACTGAGATGAGATCAGTTCCCCTCTGGGGAAAGAGTGAACATGGGCCTAGCCATTCGACTGTCTGTCATCTTAGCAAGGGACAGGTGCACATGTGCGGTATGTGTGTCTATGCTGGACAAGGACTGAGAGATGCCAAGAGAGGTGATATCCCAGGGATGATATTGCAGAGTGTTTGAGTCTGTCTTCTGTTGCTATAACAAAGTACTTGGGACTGGGTCATTTAAAAGGAAAGAGGGTTATTTGGACTCATGGTTCTGGATGTTTGATAGTGCCAGAGGTAGCTTTGTGCTGTTTCAACTCATAAAGAAATAAAGGTGGAAGGGAAAACAGGTGTGTGTGTGTGAGGGACAAACAGAACTGCTCTGTAACACCCAGTTCTGGTGGCTATGAATGCAGTCCTGAAAGAACGGCATCAATCCCTTTTAATGGGCTCCAAAGAACCTGCCATCTTGCAATACCAGCAACCAGAATCCAACAGGAGCTTTAATGGAAGTAAATAATTTTCAAACCAGCACAAAGTTCAAGGGAGCAACAGCTACTTACGCATTTTTCTCTATCTTTTCGGCATTGCTAGGATGCTTGATACGTATTAAGTATGGATTATTTGGTACTTAAGTAGTTTTACTTAAAACTAAGAAGGAAAACTCGTGTGTTAAAACCACCACATTTTTCTCTAGGTGGAAGACCCTGCAATAATTCCACAGGTTTTTCTTTTTACCAGCGAACATGGGCCACACTTCTAAATAGAACAAGTCAATAAATGTCATTAAATGGTAAGCTCACAGAAAGTACCAAGTGGGCATAAATAGCAAGGGACAGATTTGAAAAGCCACAGTGATGAGGGACAACTTGCAAATATTTAAAAGTGACAGCAGTATGAATCAAGAATAGAAGGAGTTATTTTCCCTTCTTTTCTTGTTTTCTTAAATGCCAGAGGAGGTTTAGGATGTAGACAGTCAGTCAAGACTGTCATTCCTAACCTAGCAACGATGCCACACTCTGTCAGCTCCTAGCTCATCATTTCCTTGAGCCACACAGACCCTATGGATTCAAATGAAGTGAGCCCCAAGTCCCCTGAGAGAGGGGCAAGAGGTTCACTGGGACTGCATCACCTTCAGCTGACAGGGATAGAGGGGCTGTCATAAAGACAAGGTTAGCATGGCAGCTGGCAGCCATGCTAAAAGTCTGTGTTCCCTGAGGCTGGGTACCATCACACATGAATTCTTCATCATCACATGAATAGTACACTTACTGTTCACCAGAAATAAGTAACATGCCAGCATTGTGTTGCTATTTTCTCTGAGTTGCTAAATTCTATCCTACAGGAAAGCTCCTTAAGATTCAGGAAGTCAGCAACTTACAAGTCTCAGGAAGTCCCTGAAACTGACCAGATACACTAGACCTCTCCCTCCCAAGGTAGTATAAGCAGTAAGGGTTGTTGAGAAGAGGAGAGTCTTTGGCCTGTTGAGCTGCCTGAGAGTTGTACAGAGAGCTCCAGGATTCTAGCTTTCATGATCTGTCAGGTATACTGGACTGAGCTTTGATGATATATCTCTCCTTAGGTGGTTCTTGTTCCTGTAAGTGACCCTTCACCTGCAATCCCATAAGTAACCCCAATAAGTCAGTAGTTTGCCAAGTTAGACTTTGGTGGTATCCTTGCTTTAGCCTGCTATAGGTTTATTATCTGAGAAGAGTAAATGTTTCCTCCAGAAAAGTGTCACACACAACCTATGGAAGGAAGAAACTATAACTTCACCCAGGCTGTCTTAGAAAACTGAAAACAGATATGTGCCCTAGCTGCCTTTGGAGGCCAGCAAAGCCTTAGCCCACAAACATCAACAAACCAATTGCATTTGAGAACCCATTAGAGGTATGCAGGAAGGAGGGTACTCAGTCATCAAGTCAGACTCACTCCAACTGTTCAGGCTCTCTTCCCTGTCACTCAAAACTCAGTTCAACTCACTGTGTTAGCGGAATGAAAGAGAAAAATAGAATCATTCAGACAGTCTCAGAAAAATACCACTAAAAATAATTTTTAAAGACCTTCAACAAGGAGGGAAGTCTGACAGACCAGAAATCCCTGAATCTGACACAGGACAACCACTGTTGACACCACCCCCTGTGGTAAGATACTGAGGATGTCCCACGCCAGGTGAGTGGGCAGAGGTGGAGAGCATGTGTGACTGTACCAGAGTCATCTGGGAGCCCAGAAAGAAGAAGGAATTGAGGACACAAAAGAAAACTAGAAATCTCTCTTCTTTCCTTTCCCCTCTCCTCTCCCCTCTCCTCTCCTCTCCCCTCTCCTTTCCTCCTTCTTTTCCTTTCCCTTCTACCTTCTCCTCCTCTTTCCTCTTCTTCCTTCCTCTCTCCTCTCCTTTTCTCCTCATTACCCCCGAAAGGTTTTTCTCTTTAGAGCAAGACCTTGAACTTAAGCTCCTTCCACCTCCTCCTCCTGGGTGCTGGGATGACAGGTGTGACACAGTACCTGGCTGTAAGCTCTCTAACTCCCTTTACTCAGACAATACAGCTTCGGATGTAGAAAACCTGAAGGACCCAAGAATCATGATAGAACTAGTAAGTATACTCAGACGTGTCACAGAATAAGAATGCCTATGGACAGCTCTGGTGGGCAGGCAAAATGGCTCAGTAGGTAAAGGTGCTTGCCACCAAGCCTAGCAACCTGAGTTCAATCCCTGAGACCCCTATGATAGAAGGAGGGAACCTGGGCTATCCTTGAACACTAAGTAAATCCTTTAAATTAGCTTTCATTTTCTCCAAGAGCAACAAATAAGGAACTTTATGGGAGAAGAAACTTTTTTTTAAAAAAAATCTATCTACCATAACATTAAGAAACAAAATCCTTAGGAAACCATTTACAGGAGGTCTGAGGGATTATTAACTAAAAACTAGGAAACGTCGCTGGCAGAAATTAAAGCCCTAAGCAAAATGAGAGATGCTGCATTCATTTAGCCGAAGACTGGGTCTCACTTAAGCATTAGTTCTAAATGACTGTTCTGTTAAACGTCTCTCCTGCCATGGTCCCAAAAGACTTTTTTGTGGAAATTGATGGAACCGGTCTAAAACTTGAGTGGAGCTGCAAAAAGACTAAAAATAGCAGCTCTGCGAGATGCTCTCTGAGAAAAGGAATGTTCCAGGGAGCATTTCAAATGTGGCCTCTGTACCCGGGGAGCTAAGTCTTTAGTTTTACTTAATTCTAATAAATTAAATTCCAATCTCCACATGCCTCCAGTGACTGGCTGTATCGAAGAATGCAGACCAGAATCCCAAAGGAGCTTGAGCCTGTGCTTGCAGCCCAGAATGCAAAGCTCGCTGTGCAGTCTTGGTGATCCAGTCCACACCATGCAGGCAGGAAGGGGGATACAGACTGCGTGCAGTCATCTGGGTTTAATGTTGTCACCAAGGCTGAGGACACAGGAAGTCCCTCAGTGAGGGGATTGACACATCCTTCTGCACAGGAACTAATCCAAGTCAACCCACCTCACGTCATACACAAAAAGCTCATTTGAGATGAGGCATGAACCTACAAGTAAATATTAAAACTTTACTGTATGGGAGAGAGAGGTGGCTCAGGGGTTAAGACTGCTTCCTGCCCTTTCAGAGGACCCAAGTTCAAGCCCCATCACCCATGTCGGGCAGCTCACAACTGCCTGTAACTCCAGCTTAGGAGATCCAATGACCTCTGGCCTCTCTGCACACATGTGCACATAAACACACAGAGACACATAAATGAATATAAATATTTAGAAAAATAACAAAACTGTATTCTGGAAGGTATCAGAGTATTCTTTGTCCTGGATATTGACAAAACTCTCAGATATGGGATGGGCCCTAGAGAAATTTCTGGATCTTGTGTTCTTCATGTTGACTGGGGCCTAGGATACTGGTACAGTTGCAAGTGAAGGATTTCTCCATGTGTGAGTTAGGAATCCCAGAACTATAAAGAACTACGAACAGGTGTTGAGCTCTAGTCAGTAAGATACATATTATAGGACAGTGGTTCTCAACCTTCGTAAGGCTGTGACCCTTTAATACATTTCCTTGTGTTGTGGTGACCCCAACCATAAAATTATTTCATTACTACTTCAGAACTGTAACTTCGTTACTGTTATGGAACGTAATGTAAATATCTGATAATATGTGACCCTATAAGGGCCCATGACTCACTGAAGAATGATACTCCAGACTCAAATCGTATGTAAATGAAAAGAGTGTTTTATTCTGCAGAAGTCCAGCATGTTGGGGTCTCCCCATTACTAGAATAGACAGACACTCAAGTGATCTGGGAATCTGGGGGAAGGTGACCTCTCTGTTAATCTGTTGGGTCCATCTCTACAGACATTCCATTACCCGGCTGTGGGGGCTGGAAACTTGCTGGGGAGATCTGGACACTGTCGCTGAGGAAGTGGCTGAAGAAGTCTGGAAACTGCTGCAGACCCATTGTCCTTGCCTCAGGCCAGGTGACTGGGACGTTCACCTGAGTGTGAAGGCTGGAGCCTGGGTGTTTTTGGTTTTTTTTTCTCTATTAAATTGACTTGCCTGGCTTGCCTGGACTTGCCCAGTTTTTAAGCCTAGCCTCCTTAACTGCCGATCTAAAGTCTGTCATGGAATCAGCCTGGCCTTCTCAACCCCTGTGGGGGATTGTGGTCCATAGGTTGAGAACCACTGTTGTGCAGTCTTAGAACCAAGAGGGCTGATGTCTTCATCTTTCTTTAGCACAGATGAAGCCATAAGGCAGCAAGGCAGATGGAGTAGAGCTACACAAGCAAACCAGAGCACACGCAAAATGGCGCAGTCACAGACACTCATAATCAGTCACCACACTCGAGTCCTAAATCCAACGTCTCCATCACCCTATTCAAGGCTCGGGGAACATTCCAGAAGAGAGAGTGGAAAGAAAGTGAAAGTCAGAATGGACTGTTCCCAAAACACTGTCTTCCGGGTGTGAAGTGACCACTGTGCTCCCGAATTCACAGCAGCTGGGATGGCCTGCAAGAGAGCCACATCTCAAGCCACTGACATCCCATCGCATTAGGGAAAAGGCTCACCCAGGCCCCCCAACAGCTAACGGAAGTTGGTGTTTGAATGGGGAGAAGGATGTTTTCTTCAGTTGTATAGTTACTGGCAAGATGTTCTTGAGCCTGTAATGACCCCTTGCCCATGTTCCTACAAGCAACCCTAGTGAAATACAATGGGTGACAAAAAGAAAAGAATGAATAAAAGAAAGTAGAATGGGGTTGAGCTGGGAAGAGAAGGGATCAGCAGGTGGGGGGTGGGAATGTAATCAAAAGCCCTTTATACACATGTAGGAGATACAATAAAACCTGTTGCTAACGACTCATACTTGCTGATGTGAAGGGCTGGGAGCTCTTGGGATATCGAGGTTACATCATAGGGAGCTGAGCATCCCTCAGCTATAACCCAGGGATGCCAGTCCCTGCAGTGCATCTGAGAGATGCACATGTGTGTACCCACTCCGACCACAGCAGATGCAGTCAGAGCAACTTCACTCTGGGTTGCTCAAATGGCACTGCCCACCCAGAGCAGATATGAAGTTCGGAAATGAATGCCTTGGGGAATATGGGGGAGACTTGGGGGAAGGAAACAGGAAGGACACAATCCTATTTCGTTGTAGAGGGCAAGAAATTCTCAGGAGTAAAAATTGTTTTAAAAGAGATCAAACATCTGTAATAAAGTATTTTTAAAAAGAAGATTGCCAAATTAAAAGCAAATTAAGGTGGCTGACAGACCACCATAGCATGCCTGTGGGGTGGAGCCTTCAAAGCAGTGATCAGAGCACTCCTGGACACTGCCACCCATGCTCTTAGATCCCACACACAGGAAGTAGAAGGCTCAACGCTGACCTCAGTTCCAACATCTAACCAAGACAACCATAGAGGTGCCACTTACCAAGCAGGGCGGGGAGAGCTTGGCTGACTGGAGGCATCTGGAGCTTTCTGCCCCATATAAAGGCTCTGTATTGTAGCTGTGGTCACGCTAGTGGGAGCACGTATCTGTCACCACACACACTGTGCATGTCAGTTCCAATAGCTTCACAGTGTGTAAACTCCAATTTAACTTTTTTAAAAGAAGAAAAAAAAAAAACATATATCACCAGCCGGGGAGGAATAGCCACAGGGGAATAGCCATGTTGCGAATTCATTATCTTTTTAAAGTAAGGTTTAAACAACATTAAAGTGTGTGTGCTACGGAATCCATTTTATAAGAGTATACAAATGATACACTCAGCAGCTGGAGAGATGGCTCAGTGGTTAGGAGCACTGAAAGTTCTTCCAGTGGATCCAAGATCAATCCCCAGCAACCTAACAGTGGCTCACAACCATAGGGAACTCCAGTTTGAGGGACCCCTGTATGTCCAGCTCTGGGGTATCCAAAGCCCTCTCCTGGCCTCTGAAGACATTGCATGCGTGTGGTACACACACATACCCAAGCACACATTCAACATACACATACTAAAAACTGAATAAATCTTCGAAACATTTTAATGGTATACCCAGAACATCCCTAAGCTGGAAAACATGATTTGCTTGTGCCTAAGTCACTTTGATTTAAGGCTAGACTATTTTAATAGCTTTTCCTAACTGGAATATACCCCAAGTTCAAGGCTACGGCCCCAACAGCTGCACAGGTCTCTGTGTTGGTGCCAATCCTTCAGGCCATGTCTGGAACCTGCTGCTTGCACTGCGAGGCTGTGACCCTCCCTGCTCCCAGGGATCCTTGGCGGATACTGGTCCACGAGGGCAGACGGAGCAGATACGGTCGGTGCCTCGGCAGCCCTGTGAGCAATATTTACAGTAACGACGACACCTGAACAAGCTGCAGGGAGTCAGATCAACTTTACTTGGGTGATTCAAGCCTTATATAGTTTGGGGGACAGGGAGGGGTAGGAGGATCTGGGATGGGCAAAGGTCGTTAAGGCTTAAGGTACCAAGACAGTTCATTAGCATGGGGAAGCGTTTCAGGGCTCTCGGCTGCTAGCCGAATGATTCTTATCGGGAGAAAGGATGTTAAACCTGCAATCTTAACCAAGGGTACGTGACATTCTGCAGGTAGAGGAGTGTGGGGTTTTTTATCAGACAAGGTCAGAGAAAAGGGGTAGGGGAAGCCCTGCCCTTGAAGGGAGTCTTCCATATTGCTCTGACCTCAGAAGGCTATCTGGTCAATGGTAGACTTCAACCTCAGTTATCAGGGCAGCCTGCAGCCTCTCCCCTCACACATCAGTATACACACCTGCTCCAGAAAGAGTTCTCTGTGAGATCCAGGCCTGGCCAGGCACTGTTCACTATCGGCTTTCAGAAGGACCCCAGCATTCAGCAGGAGCTCGGCACACATGTGTCAGTGGGGCCATTTCTCACTCAGACCTGGAGCTCCTTCCAGACGGTCTGGGAGACTGGCCCAGCAACTATGGCACCACTCTGCCACACTGCCTTCCTGCCCTTAAGCCCCTTCCTCCCTGAATCCACACGCACTGTTCCTCTGATGCTCCAGTCAGTAACCCACAGCTCCTGAGTAACCAAGTGGCATTCATACCTGGTTTACCAAGGAAGCTCAATTCAACGGGAATATATAGAAGGAAATTCAGCCAAATGAGGTCTAGGGCTTCTGTCCCCTCCCAAGTCTAAGGTTCTGTGTTACTTCTATATTTAGAGCAGTCTCTTAGTTAATAACTGCCTATGATCAGCTTAAATGAAATACAGAATGTGGCTGGGTCTCTGTGTCTCTGGGGTCTGGCAGGGTTATGGTGTCCCTCTCCTGATGCTACCTTGTGTTTTTCCTTACACAGCCACATTCACTCAGGAGATGGGATCAGCTCAGAGTAAGGAGTCCAGCAACAAGGATTCCTGAAGAGACAGTGGCTTCTCCTGCTGTTTCCATAGCTCAGGACATCCGAGGGCACCTGGAGCCTCCCAGGCCAACTGGCCTCTGACACTGTCCCACCCCAGTGCTTTGACACCTGCTTTCCCATGTGCCCTGCTCTGGAATCTTCTGCAGTGTGTCAGCCCCTGGTTTCAAGTACCTTCCTCGTGGTAGTAGATATCCTGAAAGATGGGAAGTAGAGGATCAACTAGAAACCAGGAAGGGACCAAAGCATCCTATGCCCTTCTCAGAGGTACCTTAGACCGTGGTATCTGCACCAGCGGGAGGATGCCAAACACAGGAGGGGAAATGGGCTGCTGATGCTGCAGTAAGAGAAGAAAAACCCACTGGGAAATGTTGCCATTGGCTTAGTTAGGGTCATTGTTGCTGTGATGAAACACTGTAACCAAAGCAACTTCAAGAGGAAAGGGTTTATTTGGCGTTCACTTCCATATCACTATCATTCCATATCATATCACTTCATATCATTATCAAAGGAAGTTGGGACAGGAACTCAGGCAGGGCAGGAACCTGAAGGCAGGAGCTGATGCAGAGACCGTGGAAGGGTGCTGCTCAATGGCTTGCTCAGCCTGCTTTCTTATAGAACCCAGGACCACCAGCCCAGGGATGGTACCACCCACAATAGGCTGGGTCCTCCCCAATCAATCACTAATCAAGAAAAGACCCCATAGGTCTGCCTAGAGCTGGGTCTTGGGGAGGCATTTTTTAAATTAAGGTTTCTTCTTCTCAGATGACTTTAGCTTGTGTCAAATTGACATAAAACTATCCAGCACAGCCATCATAGAAAACACCACCATCTCAAGAGGTGTGAGTGTGGGAAAAACCCTGAGTCAGGTTTATGAATTGAAGAAGTGCCGAGATCTCAGGATGGTGTCGTTAGCTCAGGTTTATTTGATGAGGCCCTCCACGTTAGTCATTTTTCTGTTGTTGTGATAAGATGCTCCAACTAAAAACAACTTATGGAAGAGTTTGCTTTGGCTTAGAGTTCCAAAGGGAGAGGCCATTGTGGAGGAGAGAGCGGGCAGCTGGAGCAAGGAGCTACAAATCACATCTCTGCCCACAAGCAGGAAGCAGAGAGCAGACTGGAAGGGGTGGGGCTATAAGCCCTCAAAGCCCACCCACACTGACACACTTCCTCCATCAAGTCAGCACCTCACAAGAGTCCCATAACCTCCCAAGTAGCTCAACACACTAGAGTCCAAGAGTTCACATACTTAAGCCTGCAATGGCTTTGTTCTTTCAAACCACCACAGTGTATCATAGACTATGGTTTAAACAGCAAACATTTGTTTCTCAACACTGTGACAACAGGGCATGAGGCATTTTTTAGTAATTTATTCTATGTGCATTGGTGTGAGGGTGTCAGATCCCTTGGAACTAGAGATACAGATGGTATGAGCTGCTATATGGGTGCTGGGAACTGAACCTGGGTCCTTTGAAAGAGCAGGCCACTTTAACCACTGAGCCACCTCTCCAGCCCCTAGGGTACAGATTTTAACATTTGAGTTTGGGGACACACTTTCAGCCTACTGGAGATGGCAGTATTAGTAACTCGTTGATCGCTACAGAGGAACCTATACAGGAAAAGAGGCTCCTGCTGTCCACCACAAACTGGAGATGCTACTGCAGACTGTGGATGGTCTGAGAAACTGTGTTCCTCATGTGATCAGAGGGACTGCAATGCTGATCTCCGAGCCTGAGAACAAGGTCCTGTTGACAAAGGAGAGAGTGTTGCCAGGAAAACTAGCTAGTAGTGTTGTTACAGCATGGTTTGTAAGAAAGGAAGTGGAAAACTGTTACCTTTGCAAAGGAAAGAGAATGTTTAATCCATGTAGCCAGTCCAGGGAATGAAATGTTATGTATTGGAAGTAATTTTCAAAGATAATGTCAGGTCTTCTCCAAGGCCGGTTCTCCTTACCTGTTAAGTGGGTCAAGAGGGGTATGGACAGATGACCACACCTTGTAAAGTAGGACAGAGTGGGATTGGGGTAATGCAGGCTTCCCCACAGTGCTAGGCAGACAGCTGTTCTGGCCTGGGCTACATGACCCGAGAGCCGCCATATCTTCATCTGCAGTATGATCACAGCTGCCTTAAGCAGGACAGGCGCTGGGGGACACTGTTGGCAGAACCTCTACTTTTGAGATGCACCATTTTGTGGAAAAGACCCAAGTTCAGTGGCAACATAAAATATTTGACAGATGAAAGGCTAAGGGAGGGGCTGCCAGGAAAAGCCTAATCAGGTCAGGGTGAGTTCTAACAGTAACCTTGAATCCGTGTCAGTGTCCTTGGAACGAGAACAAGCCGGGCTGTCCAGGCCTGAGAGGCAGGAGAGGGCCAAGGCTGGTCTAAAAACTGGTCAGTGTCAGACCTGGGCAGTGGGCAGGTGTGGGCTGAAGACAGGTGGGCTGACACAATTTCTGCTGCCTTGGGGACAACATGGACAGACAATAGGTAAGTCAAAACCATCAGAGGGTCCACTAGGCCAAGAGGAGGAACCCAGAGGAGGCACCACGAGTCACATGATCAATGGTGTGCTGGCCCAGGTCCCAACAGCCATGGTCGCCAGTATTCACCTAAGCCAGATAGAAGGATGACTTGGGACCCAAATACCCTTATACATCTGCTGTCAAGTGATAGGGGGTGGCAGGCCCTTGCACATTTTCTGGGCACTGCTACCTAGAAAGCCACTAAGCACTATGAACCTGTGTATAGCAGAGGACACCAATCAAGCAAGAGGTGAGACAGCTGGTACAAACTCTTACTGGCCAGAGTCACAGACACAAGGTGGCAACATGACAACCAGGTCTGCTGTTGACTAGAGCAAGGTAGCCACCCAGTCTCTGATGCCAGGGTTCTACAGTTACCCAACTCCATCAGCAATGGTGCCCCACCACAGGCTACCCCTGCCTCAGGGTTTCTAAGAGAAACCATAGAAATTGTTTTAGTGAGAACAGATAAGAACACATGAGGTGGGAACCTTATCTGAGCTCAGTATAAACACAAAAGCAAAGTTGGCCAGAACAGGGCAGGCAGGCCTTGGAGCAGGCCGGGCTCTGTGTGGACCTCACTCCCGGGAAGGACTGCTGTATGGTGGACACATATCGCATGACATACCAAATTAACCCCAGGAAGGACTGTTTATAAACAGGAAAAAAGACCTGAGGCTCCAAGCCTTGAGAGCCCCAGAGGCTTTGCAGTGGGTCAGGACTGCCTGTTCTTAACCCTTCGTGGCCCAGTGGCCCTGCTCTGAAAGACCACTGTCTGTGTGACACTGTGGTACTTCCCTTCCTCTCATCAGCAGCAGTTATTTCCTCAGAGGTTCACCAGTGTCACAAAGACCAGGGGCAGGAGCAGTCTGAGCCTCCTGCTATCTCACAGAAGCCCAAGATGGAGCCAGGCCACTACTTTGTTTAGAAAAGCTAAGCTTTCGTTAAAATATAGAACTTGGGATTACAGGTCCTTGGTTTCCCTTCATGGCTTAAATGACATTTGAAAACTGTGACCCGGCATAGGCTGACAAAGCCTACATGTGGCAAGGGATCCTGGAGCCAGAAAGATGATCTGAGCAATATGGCTGCCATGGGATAGGCTATGTGGCGTGGGTACCCATCCCATGGCCTGCTCTGGGAATGCGCCCACTCTATAGGTCATGTTCTGGTCTAGACTCCAGAGACACAGCTGACAGAACCACCCTCCCAGAACTGTGTGAGGTCTAAACACTGTAACATGGACCCTTCCACCTTACCTGAGCCCCAAGGCTTCGTAGTATGTCTGTCTGTATAAAGTGACGTCACAGTAACCCCCTCCCAAGACACTGCTGTGTCCCAGCTATCCCTCCCGCCCTAGGCAGCGGCCTGGCAGAGCCGGGCACTGACTGCCTGAGGGGCCCAACTTTAGTCACACCCCAAACAAAAGCCCAGAAACACTTATAGCAGGTTAGTATCTTTAATTACATACGGAGTTCTTACAAACTGGTCAGGCCCATCAGTGGAGCAAGGACAGCGGCAGTCTGCAAAAGAGGAAGTGCAGTCACTGGGTGTAAAAAGGCTCACAGCGAGCTAGGATGGAAAGATGCAACTAAAACATGGAGCTGGGGTCCTGTCAAGTCAGGGAAAACTCCGCCCTGGGAGAAGACCCTGAGTCAGGAACACTTCCCCTTGCTGGTGGCAGTGCAACAGACACAGAAACTTCTGAAAACCATTTTGTCGGTAGGTAGAAGTCTCAGAGGGCCCCATTTTCACTAATCCAATAATCCCACCTTAGAGACTCTATCCCCAGGAAGTCCCTCTGGTTCCTTCCTAGGAGGAAAACCTGACACTGTCAGTATCTGAGAGTGCCTGCCAGTATCGTCCCTCTGCCTGAGGGGAGAGGTCAGTCACTCAGGGTAAGGTTGGTGGCACATTGAAACAGTGTTGTCATATGTACATGGTGGGGTCTACAGGCAGCACCACGGCTGTATAAGAGGCAAAGAAAGATGAGGCTGGGGAGAGAAAGGAAACATCAAAACTCTGAATGTTACCATTTTCTTTCCCCTCCCTGGTCCAGCTGTTGACGGCACTGGGTGGGGACTCCTCTCTTTAGTTCTAGCCTCTGTGCTGAACCAGCTGCCATTAAGTCCAACATGAGGGCCTAGAGAGATGTCAAAGGTGGGGACCTCCCAGACACTGGGGAGCCTGCCTGTTGCCCAAGCTCCAGCTATCACTTCTTACCCAGAGCCTCATTTCAGGGTGTCCTGGTGAAGCTCCTGATGGAAGCCTCCCAAGCAAAGGGCCAGAGAATGGTCTTCACACTCAGGCTACACAGCCGAGCGTCTGCCACCCAATACCCTGACCCAGTGAGTTCCAGCTAAGCCCCAGGCCTGCTCCCTAAGTCACCCTGTGCCCATGCCAGCTTCTCCACCGCCATTCATTCCCCCTGCAAGCTGATGCCCAGGGCATGCTCACCCAGTAGTGGCTCTGTCCTCTGCAGCCACAGGCGCCTGTCTTAGGCCAACCCAGATTACTAACACAGAGGACACACGCCTTGTCACCTACTCAGTGGGAGGAAAAGGAGATGGGTCTTCGCTGTTTCCTCAAAGTCAGTGTGTGCTTTGGGACATGGAGATAATCCCAAGGTCACAGAAAACACTGGCCAGGTCCCAGTGTCAATTAGACGCTGAACACAGTGAAGCCCTACTTACCAGATGAGTGTCAGTAACAGAGTCCGGAGAACAGGCACAGTACTGCCACAACTTTCAATGTGGAGCTGTGCAACTCCTTCACACAAACTCCTCCATTCCCCTCTCCCTGTTGCCTTCTGAGCTCAAGAAACTAGAACCTTAAGATATGTACAAAGCCTCCCCTCCCAGTCTTCCTCAGCTTTGAGGCCCAGTTATCAGTCTCCCTCTGGAGCTGCATGGGCCTTGTATCTTGTTGTGTTGGCTGGGGACTAACCATTCCCCAACAGAGCCTCAGCCACAGGTCCCAAGTGGCTCTTCCAGATCCAAAGTAGAGGGCAAGCCTCAACCCTCTGTCATGTGCTCCAGGCTCCAAGCCACAGAGAGCTATGGAGGTGGTCCTAAACAGGTGGCATCACCACACCGGTCCCATACACACAAGCATCAAGAACAGAACAATCTCCAAGCCAATGCCTCCAGAGTGGCAGTAGGGACCCACAAGGGTGGAGTGGCAAAAGAAGGTAAGGAAGCCACACCTGGAGACAGGCAGCCTGCATGGCTCTGACTAAGGTGGCGTGGGCTCCAGTAACTACTCAGGAATCTGAAGCAGAACCTAACGCAAAGACAGCCAGCACCCAGTGGCCCGAGGAGCCAGGACAGGGGACCTGCCTCCCCGGTGGGTGGGTCTCTAACCCCAACTCAGAAGGCCACAAAGAAAACTTTCAGTTGTTGCCTGCCTCCACAGACACCTCCCCCACTTTTCTGGAGCAGCTGTAGCTTCACCCGAGGACCCCTCTACCGGAAGGACATGAGACTTAGCTGCTGGGGACAGGCGGTACTCTCGACGGAACCCTGGGAGTCTTCCACCTGCCTATAGCACCATGGTGCCAGCAGGGTGCCTTGGTCTAGGCTGTCAGCAAGGCTGCTAGGCTAACAGAGTTAACGAGAAGCAGGTGGCCGTGGGCTGCGAGCCCAGCCAGCATCGAAGACTCCTGGCCTTGCAAAGGCGGCTGCGTTGGTTAGAATCAGTCACTCTTCCCCATGACAGAGGAAGTCACTGGAAGAGGCCAGGTTCCAGGCCCCAGCCTCTGGGCTCCCAAGAGGAGAGAGATGTCTTTTGGTGGATTCAGAGGCTTTTTTTTCTTGTGGTCAAGCCAAGACCATGCAGAGGAGGGCAGGAAAACCCAGGAGAGGTACCCATCTCTCCAAGGGGCCAGGTGGGTATGTAAACACAGTTCATTTGGCATTGAAATGACAGATATGTCATTGTCCAGAGGCTTGGCTGAGTCTGATCGCTAGGTCATCCTCCTGTGAGGCTTTGTTCCTCGGAACTGCAACTCGTGTCCACTCGAGACCCAAAGCAGTTGGCCACTCTTCGCCGGTTCTTCAGACTGGGGCAGGAAGAAGCCAACACACCGCACTAAAGATGCTCAGTGTCTCCCAGAGGAACTGGCCCCCAGCCAGTCTTTTGTTCTTGGACAAAGCCTAGGAGTTAGGCCCAGGAAGAGAGAGTGTGTTGTGTAGGCTCATTGGACCCCTAGAGACAGTGTGGGTGGCTGAAAGGTTGAGGAGAAGCCATGTGGCACCTGGGTGGGAAGGTGGAGGGAGTCTGTAAAGAGACAAGGCTTATCATGGAGCCACATGGGCAGGAATGCGTGGGCATCTGTGAGCCTTTCCCTGGAAATCCAGGCAGCAATGGAGTCCCCAGGGTCCCCCTCAGTCTTCTACAGCTGAGGCAGGAATGTTAGGAATCCATTGCCTCTGGCGGCCTGATGGAAGTGCCCAGGGTTCCAGGTCCACGGTTAGCTTGGCGGGTGAATGCTGGACTTCCTTAATGCCATCAGAACACGGCAGGCATGGGCAGAAGTGAAGGCGTCTCCTGCAGACACGAGAGAAGAGAGGCTGGCGGGATGTCTATGAAGGAAGAGACCTTCCCAGCAACAGCAGTGGAGTACACTGGAATGCAGGCTTCCCCCCCAACAGAGGAAAGTCTCCCTGGGACGTAGAGTGACTTCCTGGCCATCTTGCAAAGTGACCAGATATGGACAGGCTGCTTCAGGTATACATTTGCCAGCTACCGGGCCAAGCTGGCTTCTTCCTCTCCGGAATGTTCAGGTGCCCATAGGAAGTATTCCAGAAGCTGGGTATCCGTAAGCTGAGCTTGCAGAGGTGGTCAAGCCTAAATGATTCCTGGGCAGGCACATGTCCAAGAGGCTGTGTTGTGATTGCTAGGGAAGCTGGGATTGCAAGCAACAGAAGGGGGAGCATGCATAGAATTGCAGGTAAAGCTAGCAAAAACAAACAAACAAACAAAAAACCAACGCACAGTAGGGTGGGTGACCAATGCAGATGGCAGGATGGCCTCCCGTAGACCAGAGAGGTGGGAAAGGTGCCTCAAACAGGGCAATGCTACTGTATTGACATTCTTCTCAACAACAAGTCTAGCTACCTGGGCGGACAAAGACTACCAGGGTGGTGGCAGGTCCCTAAAGGTTCCGGCCGCGAGTGGGCAAGGCTGGCGCGGGACTGGTCCCGTTGGAGGCTGGATGTACCGGGCAGGGTCCTGTGCCAGCTGTGGCCAGTTGTCGACACAACATCTGCCGCTCACGCTCACGCTCCCTCACGGCCCTATTGGACGCAGACGTCTTCCGGATTTGTGCTCTACGTGAGTGCTTCAGCGGGGGCTTGTAGGTTCTGCGTAGCTCAGCCAGAAAACCCTGGTAATTGTTTCTCAAAGGGCTGTCTGGTTGCATGTGGGGGATGGCCCACTTCTCAGCCTCCCCAGTCAGACGGGATACCAGGAAGGCCACTCTCTCAGCTTCACCGGGGAAGCGGGAGGCTTGAAAGATCATGAACCTGTCCATCTGCATGAGGAACCCTGCCAACTGGCCAGGGTCTCCCGAGAAGGGTTCAGGCAGCGAGGTGGGCGGTGTTGTCATGGGCCGGGTCCCATTGGAGGTGATGGCAGAGATGGGTGGAGTGATCTGCAGAGCGCCAGGGATGCGAGCTCGGGTGCGCAGTAGAGTTAGCTCGGCCATCACACTCTCCAACATGTTGGTGAGATTGGCCTTCTCCGCCCTCAGTGTGGAGGCCTCGCGCCTCAGCGCAGAGTTGGTGAGGCGCAGGGAGGTCAGAGTGTCAACTACGTCATCCATCTGAGCGCTGGCACCAGGGGCAGAGGCTGGGTTCTCTGTTTTGGAGGTCTGAGGTTGGACCATGCTGGCCAAAGTCAAGCCACAGAGAGCTGGAGAACCAGAGCGAAAGACCTTGGGTGCTGAAGCAGGTGTGCCCAGGCAGAGTCTACGAGGACAAGCCTGGGGACGCTGGTCCTGTCCTGGACGCAGTTCCTCTCTGCAGGCTTCGCAGAATCAAGGTGTGGGCCGCTGGCTGGACCTGCTCGGGCCTTGAAGGATGCTCAAGCCGGATCTGCTTAGCCCTTGTAGGATGCATAGGCTGGACCTGCCCAGGCCTTACGAGATGCGCTGCCCTGCGCCGCCCAGACTTTGCGGGATGCACCTGCCGGAGCTCGGGCTGCGGATGCCCACGGGTGCCATGCGACCACCCGCGCGAGAACAAAGGCGGCGGCACCTGGGCTGGCCCGGGCCGGGCGGCGTTTGTACCTGTCGCTCCGCCGCTCCCTCCGCTGCCAAGATGGCCCGAGGGTCGAGGCCGCGCCCGGCCTGCACGTCACGGAGGCCGCCGGAACTGCTTCCCGGGCAGGGGCGGCGGGGGTGGCAATTCCTGTGGGGCTGGCTTGGCCGGGTCGCGGCGCTGTGCTGCGCGGTCACCGCGCGGTCTTTGTGCAGGCGCGGCGGGCTAGACGGCCACTGGGAACCTGGCAACCAGGCCAGGGCCTGCTGGTTGCCATAGAGACCGCTCGCTCTCGGAGCAGCGGCCGGGACCTTGCCTTCCGGAAGTGACGCACCTGCGCCTTTCTCAACAGCCTATTAGCGAGGAGCGTGGCTCCTGCCAGTTGAAATCTTGGAAAGATTAGCTTGGAAATTAGATAATCTTGGAAAGATTAGCTTCTTTCTGATTCTTCCCCAGGCCGCTCGCGGAGCCTCTCGGAGACGGTATCATTTTTAAAGTGAGATTGGTTTTTCTTGCTGTGACTTGAACGCCATTCACATGAACTATATGATCATGGTAGCAAATCTTGACAAGATTTTTTATTTTAGGCTTTTTGTTTGTTTTGGTTTTTGTTTTGAGGCAGTCTCCTGTAAGACAGACTGGTCTGGTACTCAGAAAGTAGATGACCTTGAACCTCTCCTGCAGGGGTTCACCGCCTCACCAGATTAGGATGTTTTTTTTTTTTTTTTTTTTTTTTTTTTTTTTGGTGAGGCAGGGGTTTTATGTTACTCAGACGACTGACTTTGAACCCATAATGTAGCCAAGGATGGCCACAACCCTCCCATCCTTCAGTTACCACCCTCCAGTGTGCTGGGATTACTTGCTCTGAGTGGCATAGCCTTGGACAATGCTGCAGGTCAAACCCAGGACCTCATGCCTGCAATCACGCCACCACTAAGCTGAATCTCCAGCCCTAGAAGCCTTACAAAACAGAACAGAAGCCTTTCATTTCTCCTCAGTGTCCTACCTGCACAAAAAAAAAAAAAAAGTCTTGTTCAATAGTCCACCATTTTCCCATTACTATCCTATTAGGAAACATTGGTTTTTGTGCCTTGTAGACAATCATATCTCCCTAGTCACACTGAATTTTGAGATTTTCCTGGAGGAGATAATTCAGAGTCATGACTTTCTGATATTGCCTAGGGCTTCACTGAAACCCTGTGCTATCTTTTATTGCTGCCTGCCCTCTTGAGAGATGGCCAACTTGTGCATGCTGAATTTTATGAGCGTCCCAGCCCCCTCCTCTGACAGTTGTTCCTCATGGTCCGTTCCACACTGGGATGTACTGGGAGAGAACATCTACGATGTGGTCTAGGAGGCAGGAGTGGCTGCAGGTGGGAGACAGGCTTGGGGTAGAGATGATGTTCATTTGCTCTCTAGTATTTGGTCTTGGGGTAAGGGATGGCAGCTGAGGGTGTCCACACTTTAAGAGTGTTATGAAATCTAATGCAGGGCTCGTGAGGGGTACCTGGTGGGCCCATGCTAAGGTGCCCCCCTAAGAAATCATGCCACAAGACAGACCTGGTATAAGGAGGTTTATTTGGGGGAACAGAGGGGAGTGAGGACCTGGAGAAGGGGTAGAGGAAGACAGACAGGAGCACAGCCATGAGGGCAGAGCAGGGGGACAGAGAAGGGGGACAGAGAGGCCGGCCAGGAACACATGGGAGGGGAGCAAGCAGTCCTTTTATACACTGCCAGGTCACCTGCACCTGGCAGCAGGGCAGGTGACGATGTAAGTCTTTATTAGGTTCCCAGGAGGAACCTAGCAGAATCACCTGTAAGCTAACAGAAAGAACACTGGTGTGCCCTTGCTCCAGACTGTATAGTGTGCAGCCATCTAGAACCCTCCAGAGCATGGAGTCCATGAGTTCAAAATCAAAAACGGTTCTGGATTGTACACACACACACACACACGCACGCACACACACACACGCACACACACACACACACACACACACACACACACACACACAGTGTTCTGAGCATACTGAGCATCCCCTTGGGAGTCAGGCTCTCAGAACCACAGTGGCACCTCCCAGGTGCCTGGATGCTGTGGGCTACAAAGGGGCCACAGCTCAGCTGTGATTTACAGTGTAAATTTGAGGCTCCCCCCACCCCCAGTGCCTTGAAAAGGAGTACCACATGTCGCTGAGAAAGTTCCATAATAGCCTCACTCTTCAGTCCCAAATGAGGAAATTTTGTTTCATTGAGCATGTGCAAGCAAAAATAAAAGAGGCAGCAGAGAGACAGCAAAGCATCAGTAATATTGGTGCTCACTGCACCCAGCACCGGCCCCGCAGCAGCCTGGTTGGGAATAGGCCAGGGCAGCAGCATCAAGGATGGCTGTACTGGCTGGTTTTGTGTGCCAACTTGGAGTTATCACAGAGAAAGGACTCTTCCTTGAGGAAATGCCTCCATGAGATCCAGCTGTAAGACATTTTCTCAATTAGTCATCAAGGGGAGAGGGCCTCTTGTGGGTGGTGCTGTCCCTGGGCGGTAGTCTTGGGTTCTATAAGAGAGCAAGCTAAGCAAGCCAGGGGAAGCAATCCAGTAAGCAGCATCCCTCCATGGCCTCTGCATCAGCTCCTGCCTCCAAGCTCCTACCTTGTGTGAGTTCTTGTCCTGACTTCCTTTGGTGATGAACAGCAATGTGGAAGTGTAAGCTGAATAAACCCTCTCCTCCCCAACTTGCTTCTTGGTCATGATGTTTTGTGCAGGAGCAGAAACCCTGACTGGGACAATGGCAGTGAATGCCCTACCCAGCACTTGGAATCAATGAGCTTCCAAGTTCCCACTCCTATATAAGCCTTGCCTAAGCCATTCGGTAAACAATAGTAACTTCTCTTGGGCAGTTTGCCTTCTAGCTGTCCTCTGGGTGCAATGACTGTAAGATCCTTAGCTACTAGCCAGAGATCCTTAGCTAGAGGCAGGGACCAGATTGCCCCAGGACAGGGAGTTTTAGAGATCCTTTTAAATGGACATGCTAGGGTCTGACACAAAGGAGTCCCCCTCTACTCTCAGAGTCAGTTTTCAGTAACCTTGAACAGCACATGATAATTTGCCAATAAAATGTGTATTACAGAAGGTAGAAGGCTCAGCCTAGTTTTGGAAATGATAAACCATGACATTTGCTTGTATTTTGTCTCATTTCAAAGAGTCTATAAGTCATAGTCCAGAAAAATGTAGGAAAACAAAAGAAAAATGCAAAGACAGTTTTTTGTTTATTTTTGAAACTAGACTATGTAGCCCAGGCTGCTTTCAAATTTCCTGCAGGATGCCTTGAACTTCTAATCCTGCAGCCCCCACCTCCCTAGTTGCACAATTATTTTTTGTAATAAAGAGTAGGCCCAGGTGTTGGAGGATATTTGATCATATTGTGATCCCTGAGACTGTGAACTGGAAAAACCTGTTTCTTGTTGTGCTATGGCTCAGCGGAAGCACCCACCTTTAGCCCCCTAACCCTGAGAGCTTTCTGTAAACAAGCGCTAAATAAAGGCAACGATAGGTCAAGGGGCGGCAGAGCAAGCAACCAGTTGACTGGGAGTCAACATAAGAAAACCCAGGAAAAACCACTCTGGAAATCAGTCTGGAGGTTCCTCAGAAAATTGGACATTGAACTACCTGAGGATCCAGCTATACCTCTCTTGGGCATATACCCAAAATATGCTCCAACATACAACAAAGATACATGCTCCACTATGTTCATAGCAGCCTTATTTATAATAGCCAGAAGCTGGAAAGAACCCAGATACCCTTCAACGGAGGAATGGATACAAAAAATGTGGTACATCTACACAATGGAGTACTACTCAGCTATCAAAAACAATGACTTCCTGAAATTCATAGGCAAATGGATGGAACTAGAAAATATCATTCTGAGTGAGGTAACCCAATCACAGAAAAACACACATGGTATGCACTCACTGATAAGTGGATATTAGCCCAAAATCTCAAATTACCCAAGATACAATACCACATGAAGCTCAAGAAGAAGGATGATCAAAGTGTGGATGCTTCACTCCTTCTTAAAAGAGGAAACAAAAATATTCATAGGAGGGGATATGGAGGCAGAGTTTGGAGCAGCAACTGAAGGAACGGCCATTTAGAGCCTGCCCCACACGCGTCACATACATATACAGCCACCAAAACTAGATAAGATTGATGAAGCTAAGAAAGGCATGCTGTCAGGAACCGGATATAGATGTCTCCTGAGAGCCCTAGCATGTCAAATACAGAGGCAAATGCTAGCAGCAAACCTGAACTGAGAATGGGACCCCCATTGGAGAAATTAGAGAAAGGATTGAAAGAGCTGAAGGGGCTTGCAACCCCGTAAGAACAACAATGCCAACCAACCAGAGCTCTCAGTGACTAAACCACTACCCAAAGACTATACATGGACCGACCCATGGTTCCAACTGCATATGTAGCAGAGGAAGGCCTTGTTGGGCACCAATGGAAGGAGAAGCCCTTGGTCCTGCCAACGTTGGACCCCCAGTGTAGGGGAATGTCGGTGTGGGGGGATGGATGGGGAGGGGAACACCCTTATAGAAGAAAGGGAGGGGAATGGGATAGGGCGCTTATGTCCAGGAAACTAGGAAAGGGAATAACATTTGAAATGTAAATAAAAAAATCCAATTTAAACAAAAACAGGGAAGAGAAAGGAGGGTCTTTGAGTTGAAGGGTATTTGAGAAAGCATGGAGAAGGAGAAGATTGTTTTCCTTCTGGGATGTTGGTGAAGTGGGAGGGTCATTTGGCTGCTTTCTCTGCCTCACTGAGCTAGCAGGCTTTCACCACAGCACCTGGCTCCTGAGGGTTCATTTGGTAAATCAAATGTTTCGGATTTTGTTTTTAAAAACTTTACCCAGTGCCTCATGTGTGTTAGGCAAACTACTCTACCAACCTGGGCAAGCAGTCTGCCAACTTAGGCCAACTCTCTACCAACTTGGGCAAGCAGTCTGCCAACTTGGGCAAGAACTCTACTAACTCGGGTAAGCACTCTATCAACCTGGGCAGGATCTCTGCCAACTTGGGCAAGCATTCTGCCAGTTTAGGCAAGCAGTGTGCCAACTGAGTTCTAGCTCCAACCACCAAAACTGAAAGAAATTTAAAAATAAGGAAAACAGAGGGAGAGGAAATGGTCAACCAGTGACCGGCCTAGCTTGAGACCCATGCCATGAGAGAGAACTGGCCACTGAGACTGTTAATGATATCCCTCTATACTTTGCAGACAGTAGCCTTGCATAACTGCCATCTAAGAGGATTCACCCAGCAGTTGATGGAAATAGATACAGAGACCCACAGTCAAACATTAGGCAGAGCTTGGGGAATTCTACGGAAGATGGGGAGGAAGGATTGAACAAGCAAGAGAGGTCAAGGACACCACAAGAAAACCTACAGAATCAACTAATTCAGGCCCATGGGGAACCACAGAGACTGAAACGCAAAACAGAAAGCACACATGGGACTGACCTAGGCCCCTACACATGTGTAACAGTTGTGTATCTTGATCTTCACGTGGGACTGACTCCTAATAACTAGTACATGGGCTGTGTCTGACTCTGTTGCCTGCCTTTGGATGCCTTTCCCTTAACTGGGCAATCTTGCCTAGCCACAGCAGGAGAAGCTGCACCTTGTCCTACTGCAACTTGCTATGCCAAAGCTGGTTGATATCCATAGGAGGTCTCCCCTTTTCTAAGGAGAGAAGGGAGGGGAAGCTATACTTGGGTTGTGAAGGTAAATAGATATATTAAAAACTCAAATTAAAGAAAGAGAGGGGAAGGAAGAAAAAGACAGGAAGGAAAGAAGGAAGGAAAAAAGGAAGAAGGAAATAAACAAACAAAAAATAACCAAACAAAGAAACAAACAAAGAAGAGGAAAGCCCTTGGGTTTGGTTCAGGTGCCGGAGCTGCTCTGAGGACCCATCTGATGTTCAGTGTCTGCCGTGAGAGCAGGAGGAAACACAGACATAGACTGCTGAGTTCTGAGTCCTTCCTTCTGTGTAATAGGGATGCAAGGGTGGGAACAGGGCCAGGCTATCTTTTTTAAGCCAGAGGTAAGAAGAGAAACCAGTCATTTCATGGGGGTGACAGCATGTGACAGCATGTGACCCTTGGACCACACAGACACCAGCCCTTTCATACCACCTGGATAGATGAACAGATCCTGGGAGGTAGAGACTCGGAGACTCAGAACCAACAGGTAAAACTCATGTCCTTCACTGAAGACCAGGTCTCAAATAGGACATGCTAGGTGCTGGGAAGAAGTGGGGAGGGACTGGGGGTAAAAGAGGAGAGGGAAAAGGAGAGGGAGGGGGAAGGAGAAAGGGAGGGGGAGGAGGAAGGAGAGAGAGAGAGAGAGAGAGAGAGAGAGAGAGAGAGAGGGAGAGAGATTTTACTGAAAAATAAACCAGAAAACTCAAATTCTGAAACATCTAAAGCTGTATTTGATGGCAACAAAATCAACAATCACAAAACAAATTAACTCCAGATAAAATTAAATAGATGGAACAATGAAGAAAGAGACTCTGAAGTGAGCACAGGTGTGTCTTTGATAAGAGCAACAAATGAATAATATTTATAAAGAGAACGGAGAGTAAGGGCATAGGACACCAAGATCAGGTAGCTGTGGAAGAAAAACGATAAAGGCACTTACCACCAAACCTGACAGCCTGAGTCAATGCCCAGCACTCACACTGTGGAAGTCCTAGTATCATTCTGTGCTGTGACAAAAGACTGTGAGCAAAATCAATGTGGGGAGAAAAGGTCTGTTGCCTTACACTTCCAGGTTACGGTCCATCATTGAGGAGGTCTGGACAGGAACTTGAAGCAGAAATCATGAACGAGTGATGCCTGTTTGCACACTCCCAAGCTCAGCTAGCTTCCTTATACAGCCCCAGGACCACATGCCTAGGGAATTACGCCGCCCATTGTAGGCTATACCTTCCTGGATCAAATGGCAATCGAGACAACCCTCCCCCAAAGGTCATGCCCATAGGTCAATCTGATCTGGGCAATTCCTCAATGAAGGCTTTCCTTTCAGATGACTCTAGATTGTGTCAAGGTGACAAAGATAACTAAGATAGGTGAACAGAAATATTCAAGCAAGTACCATTCACAAAAGTAGAGAATGTGCTCATGTGCCCATCTACAGAGCAAAGCCTACCAGCTACAGAGGACTAGTTGTGCTACAATATGGACAAGTCTTGAAAGCACTGTGTTAAATCAAAGGCATCAATCAGGCTTACAGTCCTAATGGAGTGGAAACCTTCAGAATAGAGAACTCTCAAAAATGGAAAGTAGAGGGATCCAAGCCAAGGCAAGGATGGGGGAGGAGAGGAGAGAATGGAGAGTAACTGGGCACAGCTAACACACGGCTTCTTTGGGATGGAAAATGGTAAATCGTTCTGGAGTTAGTGTTGATTGACTACACAATGTGGAAAATAGCCTGAAAACCACATGGAGATTTGTTCATGGTGTTTCTATTGTGTCACTAAAACAACCAATAGCCATTCGAAGAAATGCAGGGACAAAGGAGATCGTCCACAGCTGGATGTGAAGTAACCACAGGGTCGGCAAGATGGCTCGGCGGGTAGATAGATGCTCTTGCCCCGTAAGCCTGGTGACCTGAGCTCCATTTCGGAACCCGTGGGGAGTGGAAGGAAGGAATGAACTCTACAGAGCTGTCCCCTGTCCTCCGCAGGCATGCTGTGTTAATGACTCCCCCACACACTGGCGATAAACAGTTTAAAGGGAAAAGCCGAGAGGATGTAGTGTCTGAGGAGAGCACTTTCCTCACTTTCCATCGCAGGCAGCGATGTCCACGGTCAGCATAGTAAGCATAGTGCTGACAGGCGTAGCCTGTGCACTCAGGAGATGGAAATGAGAGAGCCTTCTTAGTCACGTTGCTACTGCTGTGGTAAAACACTACGACCAAGGCAACTTACAGAAGGAAGCATTTACTTGGCTCATGGTCCTAGAGTAGTGGTTCTCAGCCTTGCTAATGCTGCGACCCTTTGATACAGTTCCTCGCCTTGTGGTGACCCCCAACCGTAAAATTATTCTCATTCCACTTCCAACAGGGTCTAGACCCACAGGTTGAGGACCACTGCTCTAACAAGAGATAAGAATCCATGACCATCGTGATGGGGAAGTACGGCAGTGGGTAGGCATGGTGACTGAGCAGAAGCTGAGAGCTCACATCTTAAACTGCAAGCAGGAAGCTGACAGTGGACTGGGAAAGGCAAGTGGTTTTTGAAATTGAAAAGCCCACTACCGATGACACACTTCCTCCAGCAAGGCCACACTTCCTGAACCCCCACGAACACTGTTACCAACTGGGGACCAAGTGTTCAAACCCCCAACAGTATGGTGGACATCTGGTTCAAACCACCAAAGACACTCAGCTTGGGAAGGTGAGAGATCAAACTGCCCTTACTTGCATAAGCAAAATTGTCTGCAGAAAACTGAAAGAAATTTACAAAGCAGCAAGAAGTTCCTGTGACTGTAGATGAATTTGGCTGCCGGATACTAGGTGGCCTTTCAAAAATCCGCTCTGCTGTGACAAACTGAACAAGGTCAGCCGCGGTTCAGGGAGGGCAGCTTTCTCCACTGAGGTAAGCTCCAGAGGCCCCCGCCCCTCCTTGAGGTTCTGGAAAGAGAATTATTAGAGATTTGTCTGTTGCAGTGATAAAACACCATGACCAAGGCAACTTAGAGAAGAGTTTATTTGGCTTACAGTTCCAAAGGGGTAGAAGTCCTTAATACCAGGGACGTCGCAGCAGAAGGTGGCAGGCATGGCAGCCGGAGCAGAGACTGATGGCTCACATCTTAAACAGCCAGCAAGAAGCAGAGAGAGCAACCTAGAAATGGCAAGGGGCTTTGAAGCCTTAAAGCCCACCTCAGGAACACACTTCCTCCTCCAACAAGGCCATGCATACCCTCTAAGTCTCCACAAACAGGACCAGCAATTGGGGATCAAGTGTTCGAATGTCAGAGACTATGGGAGACACCTCGTTCACACCACCACAGAGAGACGGTGTCTTCAGAAACTGATTAAGTGGTCCGTGTCTCAGATGAAAGTCCTTGGTACACACACACACACACACACACACACACACACACACACACACACACCCCTAAAAAATATAAAAATCAATTTTATTTTACTAAACACATAGGGGAAAAATTTAAACGCTACGTATTGTTGATAATCAGTGGAAAACACCTGGTATAAATCAACTGAAATGTGTGAGGAATATTTGTGTAAAGTCCAACCGTGAATAGGAAAGAGAACAAAAAAGAATTAAGGGCTATTACGCCATTCCGAGTTCGCTCTCTCTGCTTCCTGTCTGCTGTTTAAGATGTGAGCCCTGGCAAGGCCCTGCCTGGCTAAGGTGTTTATTCCTCCCAGGCTGCAGGAGGCTGGCAGCAGTCTTTGGGGTTCGGATGAGAGAGGCTCATTCTAAAATATATACCGAGAACAAAAGAACTGGAGGAGCTGAGGCGGTGTTGAAAAAATAAAACAGCTCATTACAGTCTATCCGATCTCAAGCCTCATACAGCTGCAGAAACTGAGACCGAGTGGAGGCGGAGACACAGAGGTTAACAGGACAGAACAGAAAGCCAGGAATAGACCCACACACATATGCCCAACTGGTTCTTTAACAAGTCTTTTTACATTATTTGTGTGTGGTGAGGGGTGTGGAAGTCAGAGCACAGCCTGTGGGAGGTGGCTATCTGGTTCCTCCATGTAGATTCCAGAGATGAAACTTGGGTGGTCAGATTTGGCCACAGCGGTGAGCCGCTAACCCACCAGTAATTTTTTTTTTAACTTTTTCACCTACTTGTAAAAGCAAGACAGCAGCAGAAAGGTAATCAACTCAATAAGGGATGCTGGAACAGCTGGGCCTCTGTAGATTAAAAATAAGAACAACCTTGATCTAAGTCTCCCATCTCAAAAGAAAAAAAAAAAAAAAAAAAGCAAAATGAGTCACAGACCTAAATTTAAATCTATAAAATTATGTACACAGAACCAACTATATGTGGTACTAATCCCTAGGATATGCAGTTAGACAATTCTTATTCCTGACACCAAAAACATGATCTATAATAAGAGAAATGATACCTTTGGCCCATGGAAGGTTTTGCTTTGAGGGAGGCCATGGTGATCGGTGGTGCACATCCATCATCCCAGCACTTGGGAGGCAGAGGCAGGAGGATCTCTTCAAGTTTGAAACCAGTTTGATCTACATAGAGTTCCAGGCCAGCCAGCGCTATGTAGTGAGACTCTGTCTCAAAAATTGATTAAATAAATAAAAATAAAATATTAAAAATGGTGGTAGGGATGGAAACGCTGGCTACAGACTAAAGAACATATGCGCAGATCACGGGTCCTGTGTATAACGTGTTTCTGTAATATACGGAGAATGAACAAAACAGCAAACCATCCAGTGATGAAGTAGGCAAGAGACATGTGCAGGCGTGTCATCGAGAGTCCATCCAAATGGCCGGTGAGCACACACATGAAGCCAACCAACACCACAGCTGTTCAGGAAACAGGAGTTAATGCCGCAGAGAGAGTCCATTGCATGTAGATACATATGGGAAAAGTTAAAACAATGCAAAACAAAAAGCCACCTAATTCCAAATGCTGGCGAGGATGCAGAGAAATAGGGGAGGAAGCTGGGGAACATGCCAGGTGGCACGGCCACTGTAAAAACAACCAGGCAACTTCTTTATGAAAAAATCATGTCTTCTAGCAGCCACAGGCCTGGGCCTTTATGCCTTTACCTCAGGAAAATACATACATACATACATACATACATACATACATACATACATACATACACACACACACATACATCATGCACATACTACATGCACACACATACATATACACACACACCACATATACATACATACACACACAACCTGCCACGTACACACACACCAGACCACACACACATACAGACACACTTGCAACACATGCATGCATACACACAAAATGCACAGGAGGACTGGAGAGACAGCTCAGCAGTTTGGATTCTAGCACAGAGGTGCCACATGCACTTTACTTACACACACACACACACACACATACACACACACACACACACAAATATACACATAATTTAAAAGTAAAATATTTTTAAAACAGTGCACAAATATTTCCAGCAATTTTGTTTTTAATAACCAAAATCTGCAAGGTATAAAACCCTTCAGTGAATGATTGGGTGACTGGGAACTATCCATGCAACGAAATTTTCCTCTGCAGTGAGAAGGGACAGACTATTAACACAAACAGAAACCTGAGCAGATTAAAAGGAAATGACACAAAGGAACAATAGTTGTTCCAAGAGATAGAATTCCACTCAGATACATTCTCCATATGATAAAATTATAGAAAACCAGAATAAGTCGGTGTGTCCATGGGGATGAGGAGAATCTGGTTAGGAGGTATATGTGTGTGTGTGTGGCATTGACATAGCAGTAGAAAGGGCCTCTGGTATCATAAATACATCAAAGTCAAGCTCCTAACTGTGACATCTTATTAGAATTTTGCAAGAGGCTACATCAGAGGTAACAGGGTTAAGGCATCCACTGGGTTTGCCTGTATTCTTTCTTACTACAGCATGTGAGTGCTTCATTATTTAAGAACTACAGCAAACATGTTTAAGCAAAAACGGATTGGTTACCACCATATTAATCATGCCAGTTTTACACTAATGGTTACATTTTGCCCAGCAGGTTAATTCTATCCCAAACCCATTGTCACACAGAGGATCAATGGGTATTAAAAGACATGAATGTGGTCGAGGAACTTGTATAAAAGATGCAGATGAGAAAGCATGGGGTTACAGTCAATAACTGTATCAGAATGCTATTTATACAAATATGAAATTGTCAAAAAAAAAAAAAAGAAAAGAAAAGAAAGAGCCAAAGTAAAAACCAAAGCAAAACAACTGAAAAAACTGAGTTTAAGAATGAAAATGTAGGATTTTTATTTTTTGTTCTCTTTTGGTAGGGGAGGTTGCAAAGGCAGAGGGTGACTATGGAAGAGCAGGGAGATGAGTGGAATTGTGGTGGATATTAGTCAGGGTTCTCGAGAGTCACAGAACTTATGGAATGTCTCTATATAGTAAGGGAATATATTGTGATGACTCACAGTCTGTAGTCCAACTAACCTAACAATGGGCAGCTATGGATGGGAAGTCCAGGAATCTAGTAGTTGCTCAGTCCCACGAGGCTGGTTGTTTGAGCTGGGCTTCTGTAGAAGTGGGTTCCAACAGATGTGCTGGCAAGTCAGTGCAAGCAGGCGAAGAAGAGTAAATCTTCCTTCTTCCAATGTCCTTATGTAGGTCTCCAGTAGAAGGTATGTGCCACCATGCCTGGATCTGGGACTTACTTTGTCCCAGGCTGACCTTGAACTCAGAGTTCTCCTTGCCTCAGTCTCCTGGGATTAAAGGCATGTGCTTCCTTGCCTGGGCCTAAGCTTTTCATGGCCACAATGCCTCAAGATCTCCATGCCAAGATCCAGGTCAGAAGCCTGTGTCTTCCAGTCTCAAGATCTGGATCAAAGGTGCCCTCCAATTCTGGATTAGAGTTCATTCCAGATGTAGTCAAGTTGACAACCAGGAATAGCCATTACATGGTGCATGGGGTGAATTTCACAAAGAATCAATAAATAGAAAGGAGAGAGAGAGAGAGAGAGAGAGAGAGAGAGAGAGAGAGAGAGAGAGGTGATTGTTGGAATAAAGACTAAATAGCTGAGACAGAGTTTAGAGTAGACGTTGCCAAAAAGACATGAGTTAGAAGAAAGTCCTGAGGGAACACTGAGGCAGAACCTGAGACAGAGGAGAGACAGAGGAGGTGGAATGTAGGTAAGAGAGATGGAGACAACCTAAGCATGGATCCTCATCTACCCCAGGCTGCATTAGTTATCTAGTGCTGCAGAACAAAACACCTTGTTTGTTATGTTGAAGGATCCCCTTTGTTGTTATCAAACCCAAGACCTCATGCATTCTAGGGAAGAGCTCTGCCCCTGAGCTGTATCTACAGCCCAAGTGTCCAGTTTAGGGTTATATTTTGAAGGTGAAAAAATTGGATGCTGTGGTGGTTTGAATAAGAATAACCCCCATAGGGGTTGGGGATTTAGCTCAGTGTAGAGCGCTTGCCTAGCAAGCACAAGGCCCTGGGTTCGGTCCCCAGCTCCGAAAAAAAGAAAAAAAAAAAAAGAATAACCCCCATAGGCTCATATATATGAGTGCTTGGTCCCCAGCTGGTGGAAATGTTTGAGAAGGATTGGGGGTGTGGCCTTCTTGGAGAATATGTCACTAGGGGTGGGTTTTGGGTTTTCGAAAGCTCACACCATTTCCAAGTGTCTCTGTCTCTTGACTTTCTCTGCCTCTCTCTGCCTCCTATTTTCAGATAAGGATGTACTGCTCCAGCACCATGCCTGCCTGCCTGCCGCCATGCTCCCTAAAGATTTTTCCCAAGATTGTACTGTACTTATATATGTCAAAGATTAAAATAGGCTAATCCTCTGAAAGTCCAAATGACCCCTTCCCCAATTAAACACTTTCTTTGATAAATTCCCCTGGACATGGTATCTCCTCACATCAATTTTTAAAAAGACAGATGGAAGGGGAGCAGGGACTTGAGTCTACCCTGAACTCTCTAAGGAAGACCACATTGACTGGAGCACAGACTAGGGGACACCTGGACCACCAGGCAGAGAACATCACAGGAGCCTTATTGTGAGAGACTGTCCATTCTCCATTGCTGTAACAGAACAGCTGAGACTAGATAATTTACAAGGAAAAGCAGGAGATTTTATTGTTTTGTTTTTTGTTTGTTTGTTTAGTCTCACATGTAAAGGGCACAAGTTTCTTGTACTCAACAGATAAGCACTAGAAAAACCAGGAATGTTAAACACAAAGACTTGTCTTTCTCTTTAATGGAAGGGACGTATACCTGTTTTCCACCCAGAAGGCTTGGGGTGGATGTAGGTAAGAATCTAGTAAACTGTACCGTCTGTAGGGTCAGGACACACTTGAATCCCCCAGACTATTATGGTTATACCAGACCTTTTCTCCCTAGACCTTTATCTTTGCTTTTGTTCCTTAGTCAATAGCACCCAGGTACTTTCTAGCCTGGTGACCTCTACACTGTCTGTATGACTGAGACCATACCAGATTCTAGGCCTTTAAGCTATAGAACCTACCCTTATGGGAGGGATCACATGTACTTTGCAACAGAGCTTCTATGTAGCCATACCTTAAATTTTATTGTGCACATGGGGCTGAGAAAATTGTTACCAAGAAACTTTTCCCCCCAAGATTGTCCTGTACTTACATATATCTAAAGTAAACTGCCCGGTGTCAACTCTAGACGCTTGAACCAACACTGGCTAAGTTGTGTCGCACGGATTGTTACTCCAGCTCATATGGTTGCAGGGACCCTAACACTCACAGTTCTGAAACCTGGGCTGCCTAAGAGCCTGTAATTCAATTCACAGAAGAGCATGGGCAAGCACGTGGTGCGTGCAGCTGAGGCAAGCTCTGGAGAGCAGGAACACTTCATAAAGCCTACCCTCGAGGGATCTCCAAGAGCCATAAATTCATACAAGAAAGAGAGGAGTGAGTCCATTCACGAAGGTTCTGCCCTGACTGCACAGCCTCCAACTACACTCACCATCGAGGACCACTTGCCAGTGTGAATTTTGATAAAACCCACTGTTCAAACAATAGACGAGCCTTTCGAAGTATGTCCCAGTGGAGTGTCAGTGGCAAGAACTGTGGGAATCCTTGAGAGCAGCCCCTTGGGAAGCCACGAACAAGAGAAGAATACTGAAATCCCAGGCTTGCCACTGACCGTGAAGAAAAGTGTGTCAGCAGGAATGAGAGGAGGGCTGAGGGCCAGGAAGGCCACATGTCTAAGGCCTGGGGTGGGTCAGCAAAGCAGCTTGGGAAAGAGAAGCAGGCCCATGAAGATCTCAGAAGACCTGAGTGCACCCATATAGAAGGGGAGGGGAAGGGGTTAGGGGGATGTTGGCCTGGAAACTGGGAAAGGGAATAACAATTGAAATGTAAATAAGAAATACCCAAGTTAATAAAGATGGAGAAAAAAAAAAAAAAAGAAGAAGAAGACCTGAGTGGCCTCAGGGGTTGGGAGGTGGGGAAGGGCTGTGGCCTGCCATGGGACGTGGGCTACCTTGCTCACCCACTTTGAGAGAAATCCACCGCTAGTGAGAACAGAAAGCAGAAGTGTCTTAGTTTCTCTCCGATTGCTGTGGAGACACCCCGACACAAGCAACTTTAAGACAGAAAAGGGTATATTTTGACTCATGATTCCAAAGAGGTTGCAGTCCATCATGGAAGAGAAGGCATGGTGTTCATAGCATGAGGCTAGCCCATAAGCAGTCCAGAAGATTCAGTAAACAGGAAGTGGGGCCAGGCTATAAAACCCCAAAGCCTGCCCCCACTCAGGTACTTCCTCCAGCAAGATGCCGTCTTCTGAATATTCCGCAACCTCCCCAGATAGCGCCACCAAATGGAACTGAGTGTTCAGGCACATGAGCCAGGGGTCATTTCCCATTTAAACCACCACAGTGAGTTTTCTAAAATATCACTGACCACCCAGCTCAGTAGTCTATGGTGTTGGCGGTCCCCTGCTCTCCCTGGTCCTCTGATGAGCCTCTGGGCTTTTACTCACTGTGGAATCATGATTCTCCTTTGAGACAGAACTGTTGGAAGTTCCCTCAAAGTTGTGTTTTGTGATAGTGAGTTATGCTGGTTGGTGTCCTCATGACTCTTTTTGGTATTTTAACTGAGGACCCTATGTCTGTAGGGACTGAGGAGCCAGACAGGTTCAGGGAGGTCCCCCTAAGTGGACAATGAATTCAATTCTATGCTGTTTGTTTGTGTTGAAATTTATAGATATTCAAGCCAACCATTGTGATTCATACCTCTCAACCCAGCACTCAGGAGGCAGAGGTGGGACAAACATCAGTTTGAGTCTACCCTGGGCTACATAAAAAGACTCTGTCTCAAAAACTAACCAGAACCACCAAGATCATTCAGTAGTAAAAAGTGCTGGGTACAAATACTGACCACCTAAATTCACTTCCAAGATCCATGCGGTGGAAGGAGAGAGTAGATCCCTCAAGTTGTCATCTGATCTTCATGTGTGTGCCAGGGCATAAGTTCACGTGCATGCCTGCACAATCAATCAATCAATCAATCAATCAATCAATCAATAGGGGCTAGAGAGATAGTCCAGCAGCTAAGAGCACTTGTTGCACAGGACCTAGGTGTGGTTCCCAGCTCCCACATGGCAGCTCACGACAGCCTCTAACTCTATGTCCAAGAGATTTGAAGTCTCTTCTGATCTCCATGAGCCCTGCATACGTGTGGTACACGACACCCATGTAGGCAAAACACTCATACACATAAAACAAAGATAAATATTTTTAAGTCCTCACAAATAATAACAATTTTAAAAGACACGAACCAAAGGTAGGAACATGCCCGTTCTATGCGTCCCTCAACCATTCTGTCTCTATTCAGAGAAATTTTTGTCAGCAAATACTTTTATAAGCCAAAAATTATCCACCCTCCCAAAAAGGACTAACTATTCTTTTGAAATTTTTTTGTCGGGTTTTGATGCTGCAAAAAGAATTTTCTTCCATTTCAGTGCAAAATATACATTTTTCCAATTAAAACCAAGAATGTCACGAAAAGAGCCTCCTGCGCGTTGACACTTTCCAACCACAATGGTGGGATTTAACAGCCAGGTTTCCTACACTGTGACACTCAGTATTTAATCTCCCCATCTCCTCCTTCTCTTTTGTAGAGCTGGATTCCAGTGTTTCTCAATTGGCAAGAACTTCTTCCAATAATTACAGCACGCCAAGGCTTCAGAGCTCTGGATCCTTGGCAGTCACCTATTGAACGCTTCGATGAAAGAGTTCCAGCAGGTTGGAACACCAAAGCAACAACAGTTTAGTGGACTATTTTATAAAAAATACAGTCCCACACTAGGACATCAGACAGAAGTTCCAAGCATGTCATCAGGGTCTCAGTGCCCCTCAGGTCCAGTGACAGATGCAGAAGCAAAAGGGTACCCTATGAGGAGGAAGTCAGCTTTTGTATTTGACAGATACCTCATTGCAAACATTCTTATAACACAGAAAACTGTGGCTTCTGCTTTGATCAGTAAGATACTAAAGATAGTTTGGATATCATTACCAACAGGGAGCTTACCTGGACCAATCCAAGCATGTCCATGCTCCTGGGGTGATTCAATTCAATGAGAACATTGTCCATTAGCAAAACATAATTATAAACTGCCTCTGTTATTGCCCTCTGTGTTTCCTTGGATTGAGCATGTCCTTTGTTTTCTGTTTGGACCAGGTCTAGTACAAATCTCTTCTGAAAAGAATTTTATATAAACTAGGCTGGAAATCCTATCACAAAATCTCATAAACATGAGTCCTAGAAAAGCTAAATATTTTTAGAGTTTATGTTCACAATAGCCATAACCCAGAAATAACCCAATGTCTGTCCAACTGGAAAAACAAAGTGGAATAAGATATAGAAGCAGTTGTTAAGGTAAATGTGTCAGAACTTTCTGCAACAACTGATGACTCTTACCCAGAGTATCTGATTCAGTAAGTATGGGAAAGCTCCAAGAAGTTACATTTGTAACCGGGGCTTGGTGACAATAGGTGCGCCATCTTTAGACCAACCATATCAATGGAAATGATAAACCACTATGACAAAGAAAAGTTTTTCAAACTTTTGAATGAGAGAACAGTGACTGCTAAAAGTGCATTTTCATCTCTGTACATAAATCTCACAGGCAAAGGTAACTTTGTTGCCTTAGGGCGATCAGTGTATTAAGAAAACTATTACACTAAACTTCGGGGCAATGACTACCCCAACTACCTGGACACAAGAGACAGGCTTAGTGTCAGGCGGAGACACACCTGGACTTTCAGGCTGATTGGATTGGAAATGGAGTTGCACAAATAGTCTTGGCAATTATTAACAAGGTGTGCATTTACTCGTATTCTACATATGTGTGTGCACATGTATTATGTCCCAAATCTCAAAAGGGCTTTAAAAGAAAAAGAGTGTGTGCAGAGAGGGAGAGCTGGGAGGAGACAGGGTTGGAGATGGCAAGTATCTGCGACTTTTGCAAGGAGCTCTATTGGATGAGAGAGGGAGGCAGTAACCAGGGGGAGCCGAGGTCAAGCGCATGACCTTCCCATTCTAACACCAAGTGGTGCTAATGGGGTTTGGAGGTTTGGAAATTCTACACGTCACACTTTTGGAAATGTTCAACCTGTTCTCTCTCTCTCTCTCTCTCTCTCTCTCTCTCTCTCTCTCTCTCTCTCTCTGTGTGTGTGTGTGTGTGTGTGTGTGTAAATAAAACCTTCATATCTTCTATATAACCATTTTTGAAATTGACTAGATTCCCTAATTCTAATTCCCGAATTCTAAAACTCAGTATCTCACATTAATTCTGAAGATTTTTTTTCCAGTGGTCTGTGTCTGTCCTCTAGCACTCTCAACATCTCTAACGTATTTCTTGCTATTTTGTGCTAATTCTCTGCATTTTCAATGGTTTTTTTAAAGATGTTTTTCCTAATTAACACTTTCCTCTCCTATGTGAGAAGATGTGGGAGTGGGGAGATGTAATGTGTGTCTTTCCATCCTTTATGTAAAAGACTCTAAAATGAAAAAGATGGCAGACAGAATTGTTAAGGTTAATGCTAAATAACAAAATTTAGAACCTCTATAAGAAAACGCAAGAGATTCTTTCCCCACAGTGTTAGGAATTTTTCCTAAAGACACCAAAAACCAAATGATAGGAAGACTTGGTAAGCTCAGCTACTCAAAATATGTAACACTGTGGGCACGCACACAAACACACACACAAACACACATAAACACACACAAACACACACTCAAACACACATACACACAGATACACACACTCTTGCACACATATACACATATACATACTCACATACACTCACACACACACACAAACACACACTCACACACACAAACACACACTCACACACACTTAAACACATACACACAGACACACACTCACTTGCACACACATACACATATACATACTCACATACACACAAACACACACACAAACACACACATACACAGATACACTCACATACACTCAAACACACACAAACACACACTCACACACACAAACACACACTCACACACACTTAAACACATACACACAGATACACACTCTCTTGCACACATATACGCATATACATACTCACATACACTCAAACACACACACACACACACACTCAAATTTTTCTTCTCCCCTGGTGTCTACACTGTCCTTGAGTCCAGGCCCTGGTCATAACTGTGGCTGCATAAACATATTTAAGCAGAACCATTCATTATTCTATGACTGCTTTTCCCTACCTGTGCTTTGTGCTGTCCTGAGTTCACCATCGTTACCTGTGTCTCCCTGGTGTCCTAATACATGTTGGCGATGTAGCCTCTCAGTGTGCCCATACACAACTGTTCTGTCACTACCATCTTCATGGCAAGTATGGTGGTCCTCCATATCCTGTAGTGGCCTTTGTCAAGGCTTTCTCAGGATTCCTCCTCATTTCTCCTTAGAGTTCCACCACTGCTTGCTTTCCCTCTGCCTCGCTTCTCTTGTTTACGCCGTTTACTGTGTCCTGTAGCAGCTTTCTCAGAACAGAAGAGTTTTGGTTTTTTGGGTTTTTTTTTTTCTGGAGCTGGGGACTGAACCCAGGGCCTTGAGCTTGCTAGGAAGCACTCTACCACTGAGCTAATTCCCCAACCCCAGAACAGAAGAGTTTGAATCCTTTGTTTCCTTTTCTATTTAGGATCTGGCCATACCTTGGATGCCTCGGACTCCCATTAGAGCGCCTTCAGAATTCTGAAGACTTCCGTCTGTTCTCAGCTAACTTTCTAACTTTCGCTCTGTTCTCGGCTACAATGTTTCTGTTCAGGAGGTCTTTCTGCTCAGGAAGGGCTCTGTTCTGAAATTTCAAATTACATCTCCTCTGCTGGACATTCAGTGAGGACTTCAATCGGAGAACTCAAGCTCCTCACTTCGGATGTAATGGGTGACTTCCTTCTCAGGTTTTCTTTTCCTTTCTAGCCAGACAATTTCATCATTGAGAACAAGTTAGACCACTTTGTCCCCACTGATTTTTTTTAATTACTAACCAAACTCCAACTTCTCTCCTCTCTCTCAGTCCAAGGCTCTCTGTACCTCATACAGCTCCCCTCAGCTGGCCCCCATCCCTCCTGAAGGTGTTGTGGATCCCTCTGGTCCAGTTGCCACTTCTTCACTCTGACCCACACAGGCTCTTTCTAGCTCCCCTTGCTCTTTTGTGTAAAAGGAGACCTCTTTCTGCCTCCAGCTGGAGAAGCTCGCAGGCTTTCAAGCCCCATCTGTGACGATCTTTTAAAGTCAAGTCCTTTTCTGACTAAAACCAAATGGCTTCCTTTGCCAACACAGACCGCAACGCAGCGTGTGGGAGGGGCCGCTCGTGCTGAGCACAGAGACTCAGCTGCCTCCTTAGCAGGTGTCCTTTGCACCCCTTCCTGAGACACCAACTGCTCTGCTTTCTAGAGGATTCCCTGGGGGCAGCTATGTTTGCCTTTCTGAGGGTTGCCAGCTACCAAGCGAGCAAGCCAGCGGCCATCTTTCTTCCTGCTTCTGGAGTCGCACTTCTGCTGTCAAGCTATCTTTGTCTTTCTTGATCATCTTGCAAAATTCTCCGACTGTCACAGCAGTGGTTTAGAGAGGAGGAGGGAGAAGTAGTGTGCGCTTAACATACCCTGGTCTCTTAAAGACAGCATCTCGTGTAGTCCAGGCTGATATCAAAATGTATATGTCACCAAGGACGACCTCCTGCCTCTACCGCCGAGTGCTGCCATTTGAGCCCGTGCACCAAAGCAGGGGTAAGCCATATGAGAAACTAAATCCAGGGTTTCCTGAATATTATGAAGGTGCTCTACCAACTCAGTGAAATCACTAACTTTTCTTTTCTTTCTTCCTTCTTTTTCTTTAAATTTAATTTAATTAACTAATTATTTTTAGTTTTTTGAGACAGAGTCTCACTCAGAAGCCCAGATTAGGAGAATGGTAAGCTTCCTGCTTCAGCTTGCCTGATGCTACTGAAAGACCCCCAAACTTGGGGAGACTCTCGCTCCAGTCACGGGTTGGGGTACCCCCAGGAAACACGAGTAGCCGGTCTTGATGTAATCAGCAAGAGGCAGTTTTATTTACGAGATCTCGGGCTGACACGTATCCCACACAGGAGATTGAGTCAAGCCCACAGCCTCTCTAGGCAGGAGCTTATATAGGGAAAACCAGGGGTTTTGTGTGGATACACATAATTGGCTAATACAAAGGGTGCACAGTTACTATTGGCACGGAGTTACATCAACAAAGCATACGTGTAATCTAGCATCTCAGCAATGTGGGCAGGGCAAGTCATCTCACTGCAGCAGGGAGTGAAGGAAGGGGAGGGGGTGGCTCCAGATGGCCAGTGTCCTTGGGAGCTGATAGTCGGGCCGGTGAGCCCTATCTCAAATTCTCTCAGGCATGTCTGGACTTTGTTTGAGACTAACTTTTTGAATTTTAACTCTTCACTACATTTAAAAATGTGATGGAGCTGGAGAGATGGCTCAGAGGTTAAGAGCGCTGACTGCTCTTCCGCAGGTCCTGAGTTCAAATCCCAGCAACCACATGGTGGCTCACAACCATCTGTAATGAAACAATATTTTAGATAGATAGATAGATAGATAAATATAGATGTAGATATATAGATATATATTTTATATATATTCTATATATATTTTTATATACATAAAATAAATAGAAAAAATTGAAGTGTAAGCTTCCATGTGTGACTCATGTCCCACCTTTACCAACTAAACTCCATCCTGTTGTTTCTGTGGGCATGATGTTTCAGTAAATCTTTTTTTTTTTTTAAGATTTATTCATTTATTATATGTAAGTACACTGTAGCTGTCTTCAGATACACCAGAAGAGGGCACCAAATCTCATTACAGATGGTTGGGAGCCACCATGTGGTTGCTGGGATTTGAACTCAGGACCTGTGGAAGAGCAGTCAGTGCTCTTAACCCCTGAGCCATCTCTCCTGCCCTCAGTAATTCTTCAATAAGGCAAAATCGTCCAAAGTGTTAACATTTCTAAATTGCGTGAATCTTACAGTCATTATGAAGCTCCTCAGTGTTAGGATTTAGTGGCAGAAGTACCTTGGCAGGTGAGCCACAGAAAGATCACACCACCCAATAGATCTCATGTAAGAGGTTTATTGTTGGGGGGAAAGGGTAAAAGACCATCTCAGAGTAGGGACATGAGAGAAAGACAGACAGAGACTGAAAGACACTGAGAGAAATAGGTTGCCTTGATCTGGAAGGTAGGGCACAACATCTTTTAAAGCGTACTTCTGTCCCATAGGGAAAATATAGTCACTGTGGAAATGTGCAGTGCCTGGTGTCTGCTGGTGCTGAGTCCCTAAAGGGCAGGCTGGAGAAATGACTGATTTATAACAACCAGACCTACAGCAAGGTATCAGGACCAACTGTCCCATTTCCCCAGGGACTAAAGGAGGGTCCTAGCATGTGGAATTTTTTTCCACGTTAAAATGGAGTTGAAAGGGTTAGGAATGTGGCTCAGTTGATGGAATTCTTGCCCAACATGCATGAGGCACAAGATTCCATCTCCAGCAATGCAAACAGTGAAGTCAAACTTGTCACCAGGATGCAGAGACCAGAGGATGTGGCCTCAGCCTGCTGATACCTGCTCATCCTTGTCACCTCAGTTGACCGTGGGCATCGGTAGCACCATAGCATTCGGATTAGAAGCTAAGCTGGGGCCTGGTGTCACACTTTTAATATCAGCACTCGGGAGGCAGAGGCAGGACCTACATAGAGAGTTCTAGACCATCCAGGGCTATACAGTGAGACTCTGCCTCAAACGTAAAGAAATGGGAGCTAAATGCACATAGCGGAGTTCACCTAAAAATTGGTTTAAGTAGGACAGAGTGAAGTCTCTCTCACACCTGGTTCCCCACATTACCTGGAAAAACAGCTAGTTACCCAGTGCTGTCTGCTCACTTCATACAAGTCAGTGCCTGCCCTTTTGCTGGGCTCCTCACTGCATATTTAGAAGTTTTCACTGGAAGCTATGTTTCAGTTATGGCTTAAATACTTCTGCATGACAAACTGGCCCAAAACTCAAAGGATTATTAAAACATCTTTCTTCTCTCTCACCAGCCCGTGATTGAGGCCCAGCGCTGCACTGCAGGGTGGATCCAGGTGTGTATACCTGGGTACAAGCTGGAGAGGCAGGAGCCACTCAAGCAAATGTTCTTTCTGTTAATGGCAGAGCCCCTGCACCATTGCTAGCCTTCTCCGTAGACACATATGTCTTAGTTATGGTTCTAGTGCTATGATAAAACACCATGGCCAAGGTAACTTACAAAGGGGAGAATTTAATTGAGGGATTACAAACTGTTTCAAAGGGTTACTCCATGACCACCTTCATTCTGTGGAGCACGGCAGCAGGCAGGCATGGTGCCGGAGCGGTCGCTGAGTGTTTACATCCTAATCCACAGGCAAGAGGCAGGAAAGTTGCTGACTGGGAATGGTGTGGGTTTTTGAACCCTCAAAGCCTCCAATGGCACACCTCCAAGAAGACCCCATCTCCTAATCCTTCCTCAGTTCTATTGAGTGAGAGCCAAACATTCACGTATATGGACTTACATGGGGACGGTTCTCATGCACATAGGGCAGCTCTTGTGCCCTATGTGCCGGCTAGTCTTATGCCAATTTGACACAAGCTAGAGACATCTGAGAGGTGGGACCCTCTTCTCCATAGGATCAAATGCCTCGATAATATCCAGCTGTAGGCCATTTTCTTAATTAATGATTGATGTGGGAAGGAAGGCTCAGCCCATAGTGGGCGGGGCCATCCCTGGACTGGTGGTCCTGGGTCCTATAAGAGAGCAAGCTGAGCAAGTTATGAGGAACAAGCCAGTAAGCAGCGCTCTTCCATGGCCTCTGCATCAGCTCCTGCCTTTAGGTTCCTGCCCTGTTTGAGTTCCTGTCCTGACTTCCTTTGGCGATGAACAGTGATATGGAAGTGTGAGCTGAATAAACCCTGTCCTCCCCACCTTGCTTTTGGTCATGGTGTTTTATTACAGCAATAGTAACCCTGACCGAGAAACCCTGCAAAGCTCTTATCCATGTGACCAAGTCACATGAGCAAGCTAACACAGAGGCAAGTTTGGCTCTGCCCACAGTAGGGCCAAAGCAGGTCACATACTCAACTCCAGCATCCAGGAGGCTAAGAACTGTACTTACCACAGAGGTTGGGGCAGAAAACTCATCCTCTGAAAGGCCAAAATACCACAAGAATGGTCTCTATCCCAGTGCTAATACTATTCCAGTTTGAAACCTCTTGAGCTGGGCCTCCATAGTCCATATTGCTTTCAGCACTACTGCCTTCCAAGTTCCTACTAGGAGGGCCTATAAATTCCTACTTACAGCATTCAACAACTTTTCTGGTCCAACGTCCTCCATCTATCTCCAAAACCCATCATGGGCAGGCCTGTCACCACCACATCCCACTCCTGGTACCAGCTTCTGTCATAGTGGCTGTTCTGTTGATGTGAAGAGACACAATGGCCAGGGCAACTTATAGAAGAAAGAGTTTGTTGGGGGCTTGCTCACAGTTTGAGAGGGTTAGTCCCTGGAAGACATCATGGCAGGGAGCATGGCAGCAGATAGGCAGGCATAATACTGGAGCTGGAGCTGAAGGCTTCCATATTGAGACAACAACCATGATGCAGAGAGAGAGAGAGAGAGAGAGAGAGAGAGAGAGAGAGAGAGAGAGAGAGAGAGTTTTAACTGGAAATTGAATGGGCTTTTGAAACCTCAAAACTCACTTCCAGTAACACACCTCTTCCAACAAGGCCACGCCTCCTAATCCTTCCCAAACAGTTCCACCAACTGGGGACCAAGCATTTAAACACATAAGTCTATGGGGGCCATTCTTAGTCAAACCTCCACAGACATTGTTCACCCCCAGCTAGCACAGATCCTAAGGGCTAAGACCCACCAGACTGTCCTCATGTCAGACACCAATGCCAAGCATGGAGCCCCAAGTTTATCCCCATTTCTGCCCAATTTGTCATTTGGAACTCTCCTTACCTTTGATTATTCACAGAACTCAGGAAAACTCTTGACACAGTTGCCACAAAGCACAACTCTTACTCAAAGGGAGTAAAAGATAGTTTATTGAAAGTCAGTGTGAATGGTTATGACCCAGGAACACAGACTTAGGTTACCCCAGAGTCCATGTTCCAATGTGGTAACAGTTCAATAAAGTTTTTATCATAACCAAAGAAGGATTAAGCACTTTTAAAATACATCAGTGGAAACATTAAGTAGGCAGGCACAGCATAGCAGGAAAATCTCAGGCATTGGCCTCAGATCTATCTGGTGGCATTATTAGTCCTTTGATTGGTGGAAAGGAGGGTTTTGTTAAGTCAATATGCTCAAAGAAGTTTCATCTGTCAATCACAGGATGTTGGGTTTGCCCAGTGGTGAACAAAGAATGGCTATTTAGTGAGTCAATGATAGCCTAAGAGAGATGTAATTTTCCTTAGATTTACAACACCTCAATCTCTCCATTACTGGTTATCATCAGTCAGTCTTGTGAGAGAGTCAGTGGTGGGCATGGCTTTGTTCTGGGAACTTGTATCCACTTTATCCATCTATCATAAAGGAACAGACAAACAGCCAGATAAAGAACTGTACAAGCAATGTTTCAGTGCAGGAACTCCTGTCCCTGAGCTCTGAGGTTGGCCACCCCCGTGGTCTGTGGCCTGTCTGTCAATGAAGAAGCTGTGGCCATGGGTTTTTAAGGTGTCACACAAAGCCAGGAAGGATGAGGGCTTCAGTCAGCAGCCTCTCCTCTCTTTAGAACACTTGGGAGCTGATGGTTCCACTCTCCCCACAGTGCCTTAGTGTTTCTAGGAACCAGTCCCTACCCAGGAGCCATCAAGAATGGCCTAGCTAGAACAAGATGCTCTTGTCACCTGGGACACCATGAGGGTTTTAGGAAGTCTAGGTCAGAAACCCAGGAACAGAGAAAAATATTATGATAAAGATGCTTCTAAAATCTTTACTGCCCAGAAAAACCCCAGGTTTAAGAAGCTCCTGCTGGGAGTCAGAGATAAAAATGAAAACCTGTATCTTTTCTCATTCCTGCTTGGACAGAGGTCATGAGGTCTTACAGCACAGCTTCTTTTCCAGCTCTCCCTGCCACGATGGCCTTTCTCTGAGTTCACACACACATACACACACACACACACACACACACACCACCACCACCAACAACAACAACAACAACAACAACAACACACACACCACACTATACACACAAAAACACACACATACACAAACAACACACACTACACCATACACACAAACAGCAACACACACACCACATCATGCACATAAATAACACCACCACACACACCATAACATCATACACACTAACACAATACACACACACACACATCATACACACAAACCATACCAGGACCACACACACACACACACACACACACACACACCACCACCAACAACAACAACACACACACACACCCACACCATACACACAAACACAATACACAAACACACACACCACACCAAACACACACACAAACAACAACATACACACCACACCATACACACAAAAACACACACATACACACACACACACCACCACCACCACCAACAACAACACACACACCACACCATACACACAAAAACACACACACCAACAACACACACACCACACCAAACACACACACACCAACAACAACCACAACACACACACACCACACCATACACACAAAAACATACACATACACAAACAACACACACTATACCATACACACAAACAGCAACACACACGCACCACATCATGCACATAAATAACACCACCACACACACCATAACATCATACACGCTAACACAATACACACACATACATACACACACATCATACACACAAACCATACCAGGACCACACATACACACACACACCACCACCACCACCACCAACAACAACAACAACAACAACATCACACACACACACACACACACACACACACACACACACACACTGCAGGGCTTTCTTATATTTGCCACCAATCCATCCCATAATCTCTACCTTCTGCCAGTTTACCTCTGAGCTACCATAAAGGACAAAGAGGCAGGAAATCAATTTTGTGTGTAGGGCCCATTCTTGTCACCCTGCTGCCAAGGTATTAAAGGCAAGTGACTTGCCAAATCTCTCAGAATAGCTTCTAGAAGCTCCTCACAAGACTTGGAGAGGGCTGGAAGAACTGAGTCCCTCATTTCACAGGGAGATAGCTCACGGACCATGCAGCCCTGGTCCAGCGTAGCTCCTGCCTGGCCATTTTCCAGGTGCGGCCTTTGGCAGCCACAGTTAAGTGTTCCAATTATGAAGAAACAATGGAGCTGCTGCAGGCTGGCCCCGGACTCCTGGCTGTACTTCTAGCCCCTGCAGCCCACCCCACAACATGGAGAACAGAGGAGAACATCACAGCACTGGGAAATTGACTGCGTGTTGCTCCAGGCTGCAGAGGGCTAAGGAAGAACTTTAGCCTCAGTTTTCATGGGGGTCTCCAGGAAATGCATATGTTAAGATGGGTTTATATAGACAGGGCTTTGCCCTTGCCTTGGAAAGCGCTGTTAACTCTTGTTCTTGAGACAGGTCTAGTGCAGCCCATTCTAGCTTCAAACCCACTACACCAAAGATGACCTGAAACTCCCCATTCTTCTATCTCTCACCTACCGAGAACTGGGGTTGCAGGCATGCACCACCACACCAGGCCTGTGCAATGCTAGGGATCAAATCCACGGCTTAATGCATACTAGGTGTGGTGGTTTGGATGAAAATGGCCCCATGGGCCATAGGGAGTGGCGCTATTAGGAGGTGTGGCCTTGTTAGAGGAACTGTATCAATGTGGGATGGGGTTTGAAGTTTCAGAAGCTCAAGCCGGGCCCAACAGCTCACTCTCTTCTTGCTGCCTGTTGATCCAGATGTAGAACTCTCACCTACTTCCCCAGCACCATGTCTGCCTTTGTGCCACCATGTTTCCCTCCATGACAGTAATGGACTAACCCCTCTGAACTGGAAGCCAGCTTCAATTAAATGCTTTTCTTTATATAAGAGTTGCTGTGGTCACGGCGTCTTCTCACATCAATAGAAACCCCAGCTCAGACACCAGGCAAGCACTCTACCCTGTAAGCCCTTCCTCACTCTGGCTGATTTACTTATCTAAGTGGGTTGTACTCAAGGTCTTGTCTTGACTGTAACTGCCGTGTACCTCAATAATAACATAAAAGATGTTTTATGGCAGCTCGCCTAGCATGCTCGAGGTCATAGGTTCTAGTCCCTTCACTTCAGAATACATTAAGTTAGTCAGATAGTAAGCGTGCACAATAGGGGTTCCAGGAGGTGAAGGTCAGAGGAAGATCCAGAGGCATCAAGGGACCAGTGTGCTCAGTAGATGTTCAGTAGCTCCTGAGCACAGTTGACAAGGAGTAGGCACCAAATCCTATGTTAAAACCTCAATCCCCAGGGTTGGGGATTTAGCTCAGTGGTAGAGCGCTTGCTTAGCAAGCGCAAGGCCCTGGGTTCGGTCCCCAGCTCCGAAAAAAAGAAAAGAAAAAAAAAAAACCCTCAATCCCCAACAGTGATGGTGTTATTGGCTTCCTTGACCTGGGGAGAGAGGAATAGACTTTTCAGAGTCCTAACAGGTCAGATCTGGTCAGTCACTTCAAAGATCCCAACAGAAAAACTAGTGATGATCTAGGAGAAGGATTTGCTGAGGACAGGAGCCAGCATCCACATCCTCAGCCCTGGCTTTGTGGTACTGACACTGCCCGGTCACTGCAGCAGCTGCAGACCCTGTACAAAGCAAATGCTCTTGCTACAGTGACCTCCACAGGGATCCAACTCCTGTGGTGTTAGAGTATGGACCTTCAGGTAAGAATGCTAACCATATCAGAGGAGACCCAGGCCACACACAGCCTCCCTGTTCCATTCCCTCTTGCCACACTGGAGTGCCAAGAAGAAAGGCACACTTCACAAAAGAAAGAAAGCCCTCTCCAGACACAGTGTTGGATCTCCAGTGTTGGATCTCTGCTGCTCAGAACTAGATACTGTTCAGTCTGCTAAGCTCACCCCAACCAGAGCCAAGGTGGTTCATGCTTCCTCTTCAGCTAAGCAAACAGATCAGGAAATGGCTTGCCCAGAGCTGAACACGTGCCAGAGGAGAACTGGAACTCAGATATTGGGGTTTCCTTAGTGGGATGTGGGTGACATTTGCTAAAGCGGCTAACCCCCTTTGATGTGTGTTTATAGCCCCGGGCATGCTAGCGGTATCTGAGTCGCCAGATTGTCATGTCATCCAAAATCAAGAAAGCTGTCTGCCACCTTCTCTATGATCTGTGTGGATCTCCCGGCTGGACTCTTTAGCAATTTGCTTTTCAAAGCTCCCTGTGAGATGAAAGACTATCTAGGCTCTCCAGTTTATGCATAACTTTCAGCAAGGGAGAGGGTCTGTTCTTCAATTACACGGATGACAATAGGTATTTGTGGGGGGGAGGTGCATGGGTTGCTACTGAAGCTGGACCCTGGAGTGTGTAAAATTTCTTCTACCAAGAACTGGGCCCTCTGTTAAACATACAGGCCAAAGGCCAACTCTTCAGAGACATCTCCTTGACCATTTGTGGTGGTCTGAATGAAAGTGTTTCCCACGAGCTCATGTGTTTGAATACTTCCTAGTTGGTGAAACTGTTTGGGAAGGTTTAGGAGGCGTGGACTTGCTGGAGGAGGTGTGTCACTGGGGACAGATTTGTGCTCTCTCTCTCTCCCTCCCTCCCTCCCTCCCTCTCTTCCTCTCTCCCTCTCCCTTCTCCTACTTGGAAATCAAACTATGAACTCTTAGCTGCTCCCACCCCTGTCTTTGATCGGCCACCATGCATGCTAACCTACTGAAACGATAAGTCCCAAATAAAAATGTTTCTGAAGCCAGCGTTTCTCTACTTAGCCCTGGCTCTCTGGGAACTTACTATGTAGGCCAGGCTGGCCTCAGTCTCACAGAGACCCATCTGCCTCCACCTTCCAAGTGCTGGGATTAAAGACATGCACCACCATGCCCAGCTAAACTTTCTTTTATAAATTGCTTGGGCAGGGGGTTGGGAATGTAGCTCAGTGGTAGAGTACTTGCCTAGTGAGCACCAGGCCCTGGGTTTGATCCTCATATCAGAAAAAAAAATTGTTGTTGTTGTTTTTGTTTTTTGTTTTTTTGCTTTTGCCATGGTATTTTAATCACAGCAATAGAAAAGTAACTAAAACATGATTCCATCACAAATGTTCCCACTGCAGCCTCCAGTACCTTCTAGAATATTCTACTCCACCTCTTAGTGTCTACAGAACACTTGCTTTGCTGATCATCCTGTTTTCTTGTGTAGTTATTATCCCTGGTGAGAGTCAAGAAAGGGAAGTCCTACCCATAGACTCTGCTATCCATCCATCCATGTTGAGTGGACTGTTTGCTATGAGTGAAGGGTGATTGAGCAAATGGCTATTGTCCCTGCGTTTGTTACTTTTGGGTCATGGTGACAAAGACCTGAGGGGAACAACTTGAGTGAGGAAAGATTCATTTGACTCACGGTTATGCAAGGTTTCAGCCCATCATGGCAGCACAGCACAGGTCAGGGAACGTGGCCAAGGCTGTTCACATCACTACAGATCAGGAAGCAGAGAGCAAGACAGGAAGCTTCAAAGACCCAACAACTACGTCCACCAGCTCGAGGCCCCGCCTTCAGTCCCACCGCCTCCCAGACAGAGTCAACAGTTAGGGAACACTGCAGATCCGACTCAGAGCAGCCACCAAATAACTTCCTGCTGTGGACTTTCCTCAGGCCCTTGGGTTGTCTCCAGTTTTGTAGAGTTTAATTCACCTCTGTGCTCGGTTGCAGGATCATGAGTGCATCTTCTAAAACTGCCCACTTGTGCCCAGTGGAGAAAGGTGCTTTAAAAGAATGTCTGAGTTAAAGTTATTCCTCAAGGGTCTTGTCACAGTAAGTTCCCACTTCCAGAGTCCTGACATATTTGTCCCCTCCACCCTGGCCTGCTCAGGGATTTAAAGATGAGAGGATGTCATGCGTGTGCATGTGTGTGTGTATGTGTGTGTGTGTGTGTGTGTGTGAGAGAGAGAGAGAGAGAGAGAGAGAGAGAAAGAGGGAGAGAGAGAGAGAGACAGAGAGACAGAGAGAGAGAGAGGAGAGAGAGAGAGAGAGAGGAGAGAGAGAGAGAGAGAGAGAGAGAGAGAGAGAGAGAGAGAGAGAGAGAGGACAGAGAGAGAGACAGAGAGGAGAGAGAGAGAGAGAGCTTGTTCACGTCTCTCTGCAGAGGAAGGTTCACCAGAAGCAGGGTCATGCTGTCTTCAGGCCTGCCCCTCAGTGACCCACTTCCCCCAGCTTAGTCCCACCTCCCAAAGGTTCCACAACCTCTCAAGATGGGGCCACCAGCTGCCAACCAGTTTACACACATGAGCCTGTGGGGACATTCCTCATGTACACTGCCACACCTCGTCTACAGCTCTGCGTCCCTAGGGCTCAGGGTTCATGTGTGCGGCAACCCTGTCCCATGTAAAATCCACCAACCACACAGATCCACTGTCCTGCTTCTTAACTGGGGAATAGGGGGCATTGCCGCCCAGTCCTGGGGAATATGGCTGACTGTGTCCATATGCATATGCAGGCCCTCAGCTAGATGGGGAGGGAGCCAGGGCAGAGCTAACTTTACTCCATTTCAAAGATGAGGCTACTCTCCAAACCCAGCACACTGGGGAACATCTGCCAAAGTGTGGGCTGAATCATCTTCTAAATTGCTTCCCTCTCGGAGACGGTGCACACGAGGCGCATTGAGAGATGGCCATCCATCGCCCGGCAGTCCCGTCATCAGCCTTGGCAGCAGGCTGCCTTGCCCATGTTCTGTAAAGTTGCATCGGTGTTGGAGGAGTCCTGTCCTTTGGGGCCGGAGCAGGGCCCCCTCCTCCCACCTCTGTTTGGTCTTAGCAGCTGAAAACGCCAGGTGCCTCCTGGGATGGAAGAGATTTGGCCTCAGCCCGGCCGTCTGCTTCCAACAGTGAGACCTTGGGCAAACACACTGTCCTGGGAATGTTTAATCATGGTTGATAACAGCCCTCCAACACCAGTGAACACTCATTAATGGAGAGTCGACAGCATGGGTATGGGGGTGTTGGGGACTCTCTGTTCCTCCTTGTAGCAGGAAGGCAGTTCCTTCAGCTGGAGTACTGTGCCCTCCCCACCCCATCACCACCCTAGTCATCTCTCTCAACCAGCTGACTTTGGCTGCCAAGAGCTACCATGTCCAAGGCCAAAACCCTAGGAGCTGGCAACCAATGCCCATCTATACACAGATCTGGGCTAGGCCCTAGTTCAGGCCATCCTTATAAGACTGCTGCCCTAGTCTCCAGCCCCAGGGCACGTGGGATTCACTGAGGTCTTGCTTTGGAGAGAAAGGAGAAGAAGGGGAGGGAGGAGTAGAGGGGAGAGGAGACATGACCAGCATCATTAGATCTCTCTGCGTGTTGGGATTTGCATGTAAAAGCCATTTTCCAATGTGTTCCCTTTGCTTTTCTCCTTCCTTCCTTCCTTCCTTCCTTCCTTCTTTCCTTCCTTCCTTTTTTAAGACAGGATCTCATATAGCCCAGGCTGGTCTTAAACCAACTACAAAGGCGAGGATGACCTTGAACTTCTGATCCTCCTGCTTTCAACTCTGAAGTGTTGAGATCACAGGCATAGGACACCATGATCGATTTATGCAGTACTGGGGAACGAACCCAGGACTTCATGCATGCTAAACAAGGACTCTACCAACTAAGCCACATTCCCAGCCTCTGGTTCTCCTTTCTGTCTGGCTTTTTAACTCTCATCAGAGTGTGAGCTGCTGGTGGTTCTTGTTGCTATGAAGTTGCCATTGTAGGGACATCTGCAAGGATCTTTCCTCGTACAGGGTCATAGGCAGTGGCTGGTGCCTGGCCTCCCTTTTGTCACCACCACAAGCACCTAGGAGCATTCATGTCTGCTGGCCTCTGCATGCAGGGTGGGGCTCCCCTGTGCATAGTGGACACTACATTCAGTTCCCTGTGGCTGAGATGGGCTCCAGGCCTGGAAGTGCTCATTCCATCTGCTAACCAGAGATTTTGGCTGCACAAGAGGTGCCACACAGAGGGAGGGTAAGAAGGATTCAGAAGGGCTAGGAGGATTTCTTTCCTAGGCAGAAGATGTGGCTGGTGACAGTGTGTCCAGCCATAGCTAGGACAGATGCACCTTTCTGTGTATAAACAAACCTTGACATATTTTGGAAAAAATATTTCTATTATGTAGCTATATATCATGCCTGTGACTCAAACATCCCTCAAGCCACTGTCATCTTTCCCTTTAATACAAAGCACTTGTGGGCCAGCCACTGTGTGCCAGGCACTGTGGATACGGGGGTGTGCCAGAGAAAAATCACACATGCGACCAGACTGGCACATCTCCCCTGACTGGCATGCTGTGTGCTCTGTAAGGACAGAGGCCACAGACAGGACACGAGGAGCCATCACTCTTAGCCAGGACATCAGAGACAAGAAGGAAGTAAAGAACAGTATCCTGGGCACAGGTGGGGAGAAGGGGAACCAAAGAAAGATCTTAAGCATCAAAGGTCAACAAAGAAGGCAAAGGCCAGAGGGCAGAGGAGGGCAGAGGGGAGAAAGGGGGTATGAGCTGAAGCCCATACTAAGAGTAGGGGGCTACTGTTCAGGCAGGAGAGTGGCAAGGTTAACTGTGGGTACCAGCTTGTGCCTCCCTACAGTGGTTCATGTCACTGTCAACTTGACGGGATTTAGAAACCACCCTGGCAATGCGGCTTTTGTTGTGTCTGTGAAGGCATTTTCAGAGGGATTTGAGTGAAGACAGAAGCCCCATCCTGACTGTGGGCAACAGCATCCCACAAGCTGGGGTCCTGGCCTGAGTAAAAAGGAGAAAGGGAGCTGGGCACCAGCATTCTTCATCTCTGTTTCCCAACTGCAGACGCCATGTGACCAACATGACCGACCAATCACTTCACACCCCCGCCTCCGGTCTCCTCCCACCATGGCAGAGTGCACACTCAAACTTCGAGTCCAAGCAAACCCTGCCTTCTTCAAGTCATCTTTGACAGACATTTTGTCACAGGAATGAGAAAGGAACTGACAGCGTCCCACCAAGACCACTGTCTCTCTCTAACAGGGTGCTGCTCTCCATGTTAGACTCCTGGCTGGTCGCTCTGGAAGGGAGGCTGAAGGAACCCACAGAAGCACTTTTCTCTGCGTCTCTGGGTGGGTCAGGGTCACTTGGATGTGCTCCTAGAAGTCAACACACAGGTCAGCCGCTGAATGTCTGGACCTGCATGGAGCCTCCCACTCCTGACCCTTTTAATTCCACATTGGGCGCACTGGGGATGGGGATGGGGATGCAGAAACCGGGAGCCCAGAGCTCAGGAAAGGCTGAGGAGAAGCCAGAATGAGGCCAGCCTGGAAGGATTCTAAAACCTCAGCTCACACCCTGCTTCTATCTTTGACCTCCCTCCCCATAGGAACCACCAACACTGCCTGGCTTCAAGTGCAGAGCCCTGCCTCGGTTTCCCTAGCCTTGTGCTTTGCACGGGTAGAAGAAACTATAGGACCTGGACAAGGCAGAACCTATGGATGCTGTACATTTCCATTCTTATTTGGTGAACCTTTATACACAAGCCTGTTCTAGAAGCTTCCATTAAGCAGCTGGGGTGTTGCAGATCATGCTTTAATTTTGTCCTCAATAGAGAAGTAACTGGATGAATTGGACAGAGACAGAAGCAGGCCTGTTTCTGGGCATTCAGAGAGACTGAGCAACTTGTCCAAATACACACAGGGAATTCGCACACAGCCCTTTCTGTCCTCCGGAGCCACGTACCTCCCCCGCCCCACCCCCTCCTGATAAAGACCCGCTCTTAAGGCGCAGTCAAATCATCTGCGAAGTGTGGAGAATCAAACAAATAGAGTCGGTAAATAAATAAAAGCATTTGAAAGTCTGCAGCCATAAGCCCAGCTGTGCAGGGCCGCGAGCTCGGGGAAAACCTGACACTTCCATTCTCAGCTGACAGCAGAATGTGCCACCGTCTCCAGCAAAAAGCCCCAAATGTCAAAACCTGCTTTTAATTAGCAGAAAACTTTGGGCGCCTGCCACACCAGGATCAATCTGGGACACAAGGAGGCCCCAGCTGCTTATCACTCAACAGCCGCTGAGCAGTGGGGTCCCTCAACAGTTCCTGAGCCTATTGCTCCTCCAGGATGGTGGCTTCCTACAGAAGTTTGCAGAGAGCCTCATGTCATCGTCCCTCCCGGACCACCCCCACCCCCGTGCCCGCCCAGGGGCTGTGAGGCCCGACAGAGGTGTCCCCAGAGGAAGACCAGGCCCAAGAGGCTGGGATCTATTCCGCTGATACCTTCCTGGCAGATGTGGGCCTTGGTTGGGGCTACTTTTAGCAGCCTCCCTTTGATGGTCCTTCAGAAGGATCCAATTAGCCCAGACCTGGTCCAGGCGGTACCTTGGTCAGAACCTGTAGCTTGTTAAAAGTAGCTGACAGTGGCTTGTCACCCAGAAGCCACCAGGGCCTGAGCAGGGGTTGGAAACACTCCTCGCCTGTGCCAATTAGAGGGTCGCAAGTGTGGGACTGCAGCCAGAGTTTGCCTGCCAAGACTGCAGTCCCTGGCTGGCCTCTGCTGGAGAGAGGACGAAGAGGGGCTCCCAAGGATTTCCCTTCATCTCCCTTGATAAATACTCCCAGAGCACATCCTGGGTAAGCACTACTCACTCCGCTCACCCTCTGAACTGAGATTGCAGCTCAAATCTAGGGAAACTAAGGCACAGAGAGATGAAACCAGTCCAAACTTCAGACGAGACCTGGCAGTCAGACTCAGAGCCTACAGTTGCCTGGGGGGCCCTTTGCACCTACAGCAGTTGATCCCACGCACCAGGACTCAACTTACAGTGCTATTGCAATGAGGTCAGGGGCTATGAGGGTTCCTCCTCTTATCTCCACTCACCCAGGGCCCCACTCCCAAGAGTGCACCCGAACAGCAGCAGAAGGCAGAGAGATACAGCAAGGAGGGGAGAGGACATCACAGGGAAGTCCGTAAGCCCAAGTTCTGCAACCATCTGCAGCCATCAGCTGACTCCATCTCAACCGAGGGTCCCAAACGCCATGAACCAAGCAGCCGGACCAGGGCTGGCCTGCTTCCTGCAAAACAGTAACAGTTATCTACGTTGGCTTTGGCACATCGATTACCAGCTGCAGGCTGGGTGTGGCTTAATGCATTTGTCCCCCCGTGAGGTAGGCAGGTCAGATGGAACCTTGCAAGCACAAAGGCTTTAAGTCATTCCCAGGGTGATTGGCAAGTTTCTTTTCAGCTCTGACATCAAACACAGCATCGATTGTAACAGCTGAGCCATCCTTTCTGACAGATCTGTGTCGTATTTCTTCTTAAGCCCTTGCCACCTCACCTGGGGACAGTATGGACCAGTGGCCTGGGGTCCTGAGCCTGCCCAAATCTGCAGCTATGATCATCTTTAGACAATCACACCTACCACAGAGCGATACCCTTCAGGGGTGCCTCCCACCCCCTATCCATGTAAACTCTTACTCATTTAAACCCCAGCCAGGATGACCTCTCTTCTGGGTCACCCAAATTCTTGCTGCTGACTTGCATCCCCAGAGATCACTGGTCACCCACACTGAATGCTAATAAAATGCCTAGACTTAGAGGAGGCTCAACTTGAGACCACCTAGGGATGCCGAGAGGAGGGGAAGACAAGCAGTCTCTGCAGCTCTGACCACTTGCCCTCCCAGCCTCTCCTGGGCCTCAGCTTCTTCCCGGCCGCATGGCAGGAACCATCCAGAGCCTCTCCCAGACAGCTGTGCAGCTGAATAATTTATAAACCTTTTCCGGAGAACATTAGCGAAATGTGTCTCTGGAGTCAACGCTGTTCATCAAAGACAGCGTCATGCTTAGCTGCCCTTTCCTTGGGATGCCACCAGGGGAGCTGCCCTTTCTTAAAAATAGAAATGTCTTCATGGTCCCTCCTCCAGCAGCAGCCAAGAGGTCTCTCTCAAAGGCAGCTCCCATCTGCTGCTTCTGAGCACACGGGTCAGGCAATAAAGCCTGCAATTGTCACCACTTCAGGTGACAGTGCGTGTGGCACCAAGCTTCCCACCCTCCCTTGGTGTTATTCCCTGAGGAGGTGACATTTGAACCAAGAGCAGCAGAACTTAGAAGTATTGTGCAAAGGTCCTGAGGCAGGACAAAGCAGCTCCCTGGAAAGGATCGTTCCCTCCTGGGCTGCGTATGGCAATCCCCTTCCACAAGACTGGGAGTTACACTCCTGGGTCCTGGCCAGTGGAATGCAGCAGGCTAAAGATCCGTGAATGCACCAGTGTCTACTTCCTTCTCTCTGGTGCAGGGGAGACTCCAGCTTAAAGATGACAGTGACCTGCAGCCATTGTAGCCAGTTGGTGAGCTCCGGGCTCAGTGAGAGACAATCACAAAACCAACATGGATCGACTGGGAGATGGCTCAGCGGTTAACAGGCCTGCTGCTTTTCCAGGGAGCCCAAGGCAACAGGCAACACACAACCACCTGTAACTACAATTCCAGGGCATTCAACTCCCTCTACACACACACCCACACACACACACGTGCACACACAAGCACACATGCATGCACACACAGATACACACAGAGAGATACAAATAACGATATTTTAACAGTGGAAACTTGACACTAACCTCTGGTTATGTCCACATGCATGTGCATACATGTGCACTTACACCTCCATGCTCCACTACACATAAACAAATACATATAACATTCACATTCATTAATTACTTTTTTTTAAAGATGGAGGTGTCTAGCAAGTCACTGCACGGAACTCAAAGCCCAGGAGAGTGACTAGTTAATTTGCACTTCTCACAGGAAAGAAATGAAGTTTGTGTAAAGCTGAGAGATTTCAGAGAGGGGGGGGGATATATATATTTGAACTAATTTATTGTTGAAATGTTTCCTTGTCTCTTTAAGTGTGATGACTGAAATCTTTCTTGCTGAGCCTGTACCGCTCATAAGACACTTACTTGTCTTTTCTTAAGCTATGATCAGCATGGTCTCTGGTTGATTGGCATTTCTTAGAGTACAGGCTTTGGAAAACTAATCAGCGTGCGTTGTCTGCATTTGCAGCCAGGGAAATCAGAAAGCGGCGCCCTGGCCTTCAGAGCGCAGATCTCCACTCACTCAGGACTCTGGTGTGGCCGTTGACACCCTCACCAACTGCTTCATCACCAAACGCAGTGATTTCTGTGCTCAGGGACGCACACTCCTTGTCTACCCTCAAGTCTCATTCCCACTGACAGGTCCAAAGGGCGTGAAGAGATTGAGGAGGACTCCGATGTTTGGCTGGTGTTCAGGGGCAGAAGGAACGGGATTTTCTACAGAGGGAGCACCAGTACTGAGTATCTGTTTCCGGAAGGTGGATAGAGAAAATGTCCTCTGTAGCAGGTCTGAGGGAGTCAAGGCTGTACTTGGGAGCCTGTGAAGACCTTGTTCAATTGTCTCTGCTAAAGCCTGACACTTGGTGCTTGCCAGGGAAAAGGAGGTGTTTTCTGTTGACAGAATCAAGATTGTGAGACCAGCCAAGGCTGCTACAATGTTTCTAGTGTTGGGTTTTCTAAGCCCCACACGTCTCTGTGTTAAAGAGCCAAGTCATTCCAGCATCTGTTTCTCTGTTAGAGCAGCTCTCACACACCCTCCCTACCCCTTCACTCTCCCAAAACTATTTCAACTTTTTTATGTAACTATTTTGGCCTTTCTCTTGGTGCATTAGTCAGCTTTCCGTGATGGCAACAAAATGCACGAGATAATCAACTTAACAAGAGGAAAGGTTGATTTGGCTCAATGACTCATTTACCCCATTGCTTTGGCTTGTGATCAGATGGCGCATCACCAAGGAACACATGGAGGAGTGAAGCCAAGAAATGGGAGGGATTTCATCTTCTCCTGTAAGGACACATCCCCAGTAACCTGAAATCTCCCATTAGACTCCACCTGCCCAAGGTCCCACCACTTCCCAACAGTGCCTAATTGGAGCATAAGCGTCTTTAGCACATGGGCCTTTAGGGGACATTATGTAACCCCATGTAACTGGTGCTGTCTCCGTAGTATATGTATTTTGTAAGTTGTGGGTTTTGCACACAAGGGCATCTCCCTTGACATCCACTATAGAAGTAAGGACCTCTCTAAACCATCATCACACCGTACCCTACCATACCCTGCTGTCTGCCCAGCCTCCTGCCGTGGTCCATTCATAATCCTACCAGAGTCAGAAATGGTCATGTGACTGTGACAGTCTAGTGACAGCTATAGGCAGAAGTGATGGCCTGGTGCTCTCCCCTCCTCACATTCTTCTCCTAAGGAGGATTCACCTGGAACATTGTATTCTCAAGTTTTGAGCCCTCTTTCCCAGTGCCAGCCATTCACCTGCCTCAAACACGGTCTCTCCTGTGGCTCTCTATTGACCCCTGGCACTCACATCTGGGCTATTGGCCAGCCTTACCATCCCATGAGACATCCTAAAATTCCCCAAGGTGGAGTTTCTGTAACCTGAAAGTTCCTATAACTTTCTCTTCCCTACTTTTTTCCTAATGTATGAGGTAGGGTCTCATGTAGCCCAGGCTGGCCCCAACCTCCTTATGTAGCCAAGATGACTTTTTTTTTTTTTTTTTTTTTTTTTTTTTTTTTTTTTTGAGCTGGGGACTGAACCCAGGGCCTTGCGCTTGCTGGCAAGCGCTCTACCACTGAGCTAAATCCCAACCCCCAAGGATGATTTTTGAACCTATGATCTTTCTGTCTCTACCTCCCAAGAGCTGGGATTACAAGTATGTATCACCACATTTGGTTTAGCTGGTGCTGGGGATCGAACCCACGGCCTCATGCATACTTGGCAGCCAATCTACCTAGTGAGCCGCATCTTTAGCTCTTCTCGGTAATTCGTGGGAGTGTATATGTCTTTGTATGAAGTGCACACGGGTATGTGGAGGTCAGAAGGCAACTTGGGTGTTTGTTGCTCCTTGGGTGCTTTCCACTCTTTGTTTCCACTGGCCCAGAACTTTACCAAGGTGGGGCGAGGCTTAGCCAGCCAGAGAGCATCCAGGAAACCACCTGTCTCCATCTTCCACCTTTCTGCTGTTGGGATTACAGCACGTACCACCATGTCTGGTTTGTGGTTCCAAGCATCAAACTCAGGTTCTGACTCTTTACTAATAGAGATACCTCCTCAGGCCCCCTCCTCCTAATCCTCAGAGGTTCTTGCTATGATGGCTTGAATGTGAAATCCCCCCTTCCCCCTCAGAGTTCACACATCAAAGCCTTAGCCCTGAGTATTTGGGGAGGCCCTGGAAACATTAGAAATGAGGCCTAGCTGGAGAAAGAAGGTCTCTAGGATGTGTCCTTGGGTGTTGTATCGTATCCCTGGCTCTTCCTCCCTCCCCCCCACTTCTCAGCTACTATGATGGGAGAAAGAAGCTTGGCTCTGACATACACCCCTACCATAAATCTCTGCCTCACTCCAGCCCACAGCAATGGAGCAGCCCACCGTAGACAGAGCCCTCTGAGGCTTTGAGCTGAAACAAATCCTTCTCGTGTCATGCTGTTCTCTTGGGCATCTGTCACAGTGTGAAAAGTCTATACACAGCACAGCGAGAAACACCCACAGGACATGACCACTCCATGTGGTATCTTGGTCACATTCATGCCTGGATGATGGCTAGGATGGGTCTACTGTTAAAGCGTACTGGGGTGTGAGGAGTGCTCTGGGATGAGGTTCCCCCCAGGGAGTTAGAAAGTTGTAGGAGGATCCAAAAAGAGGTGAAGAGCAAAGGCACAGAAGTAGTGTGCATCTGGCCACCAAGGTGGGAGCACCAGGATGGGAGCACCAAGGTGGGAGCATCAAAGTGGGAGCACTAGGATGGGAGCACTAGGGTGGGAGCACTAGAATGGGAGCACTAAAGTGGGAGCACTAAAGTGGGAGCACCAAGGTGGGAGCACAAGATGAGAGCATCAAGGGACACTTGCAGAGTACAGAGGAATGGCTGCCTCCAGTGATCTGCCACATCTGCCAGGCCACTATTGGGAGCAGGGCCAGAGGTCAGACATGAGCATAAAATATGGCAGAGCAACACTGGACCCCACTGAGCCCCTGGCGTGGGTCCATCACCCCATCATGTCACCTAGAGCTTGGCTTTTGCCAGCCAGCATTCCATAAGTTGTCAGCCTGGTAGCCAAGCTCCTTGAAGTCACCCAGGACAGAGATCTGAGCTGGATCACACCCCTTGGTATAAGAGGGACCAGAGTTCGATACTCAGGTATCCCCAGCTTTCCCTTGTTTCCGCCAAGTCCTGAGGCCTCCACTTTACCCTCCCTTGAGGGTAAATCCTGGCTAGCAAACCATTTGATTTGACGTGAACTCCCTTAGCTGTCGGAGAACTTGTCATCACAGTCCACAAGCCTCTGATGCTCCTTGGCTCTCACACTGCTGGCTGAGTGTCCACCTTCTCCAGCCTGCCCAGTGTGCTCTCACCCACCTGGGATAGTTTGTCTATACTTGGCCCAGGGAGTGGCGCTATTTGGAGTACATGTGGCCGTGTTGGAGTAGGTGTGCCACTATGGGTGTGGTCTTTAAGACCCTCATCCTAGCTGCCTGGAAGCCAGTATTCTGCTTCAGATGAAAATGTAGAACTGTCAGCTCCTCCTGCACCATGCCTGCCTGGATGCTGCCATACTACTACCTTGATGATAATGGACTGAACCTTGAACCTGTAAGCCAGCCCCAATTAAATGTCCTTATAAGAGTTGCCTCGGGTGCTCGCTTCGGCAGCACATATACTAAAATTGGAACGATACAGAGGTTAGCATGGCCCCTGCGCAAGGATGACACACAAATTCGTGAAGCGTTCCATAAAAAAATAAAAAAATAAACAAAAAGTTGTCTTGGTCATGGTGTCTGTTCACAGTAGTAAAACCCTAACTAAGACACTACCCTTGAGCTCCCAAAATATTATCACACTCTGGCTCCCTCTCCTTTGCTGGTCCACCTTGGGGCTAAAGCCTCCCCAGTAGCAGCTGTGGGGGTTTGAATGGCAAATGTGCCCCAAAGGATTAGGTGTTTCAACAGTTGGTCCCCAGCTGGTGGTTCTCTTTGGGGAAGTTATGGAACCTTAGGTAGATGAAGTGGGGGACGGCGGGCTTCGAGTGTATTGGTTACTTTTCTATTGCTATGATAAAACCCTGTGACCAAAAACAACTGGTCCCTAAGGTCGGGGACGCATGCATGGCAGCGAGTGGGCAGAGCAGGAAGCTGAGAAGTCACATCTCAGCTGCGTACCAGGAAGCAGAGAGAAAGGACCGGAAGGGGTGGGGCAGTGTGTTACCACGCCTCTTTACGTTTGTATGTTTGTCTGAGACAGGCCTCACTAGGTAACCTAGTAAAAACCCTTTTTTAAAAGCTTCAGCACAAAGCTCAGGAAAGCCCCAGTCAGGCCCTATCCCCAAGGCCCATTTCCCCCTGTGTCTCTGCTCCCCACTGGCAATGAAAGACAACTCAGACCCGTACAGCAGTGGAGGCCTGGGGTGGGGTAAACCTCAGCAGCAGGCTGCCTCCCGCCTCAGTGACAGTACAAGCAGAGGTCACTGGGATGTGACCGCATAGCCACAGAACTGAAACCACGAGAAGCACCTCTGTGTCTCAGTGCCACAGAGACCAGAGACTTAAGAAAATTCCTGAGACAGAAATGGCTACTCACGGAAGGCCTCCGAATTCATGATTCTTCTGCTTCAGCCTCCTGAGTGCTGGGAATACAAGTCTGTCCCATTACACCCAACCTAGAAAGTTGCATGACTCCAGAGAGAATGACTTGGGCCTGTAGGAAGCAGACAGACTGCCAGGACCGGCCCAGGCCCCTTTGATGTGTTTCTAAAAAGATAGAGGGGGATTATGTTCTATGGAGGTGTGGTGTGGTGTGGGGAAGGGTGCCCCTGTGCCCATGCTGAGGCATCCCTTCCCCCTGAGGAACCAGCCACAGACAGTATAGTATAGAGTAGAGTTTATTTAGAACATGGGGAGGGGAGTTAAGAGGGTAGTAGGGGAAGAGAGAGAGAAAGAGCGCGAGAGCGTGAGAGCGAGAGAGCAAGAGAGAGAGAGAGAGAGAGAGAGAGAGAGAATAGTAGAGAGAGTAGAGGATGGCCATGAGCATGTGGAGAGAAGGGGGAAGGAGAATGGGGAGAGAAGGGACAAAGGGAAGAGGGAAAGAGCAAGAGCAAGAGAGGAGGTGACAAGCAGCTCCTTCATAGTGCCAGGCCCCTGTGTTGGTGCCAGGTAACTGTGGGGCGGAGCTTAGACAGAATGCTAACACCCTTTGCTTCTGTAGGAACTGTCTTTAAGCCTTCCTTGAAGCCAGGTGCCCAACAGATGATATCCAGGAGACACTGTGGAAGTGGATGGTTACCTGAGAATGATGTCCTGTGGTCCCTTCCTTTCTTTTTCTCCCTGTCTAGCACATAGACAAGTGGGAGGGAGCTTCAGCAGCCATTTTGTGATCATAAGGTAACTGTGAGGAGAGTAACCACAGGGGAGAATGACCAAAGAAGTTTGTTGACTCCAAGAACTCACCATACCAGTTCTAGATGGTCAACCCACGGGTCTCTTTGATGGATAGTGGGGCTCTCGTTTGCTTGTGTCCCTAACAGTTTTCCCTGGAAGAGGGCATGACTTTAAGGGGGATGAAGGAGGGATGGCCTACCAAGTGAGCGCTAAGCTGAGACATACAGTGGTCCCCAGTTGTCCTTAATGGATGAACCCTAAGTCCTCCAGTGTTTACCTGAGCCATGCCAAACCCCGTGTTCTTGCCTCCCTTTTCCTAACTATGTAGCCAGCATAAGTGGGCTCAATTAGCGATTAGACCCACTGAATTGTCAGGTGGGCTGGACTAGAAACTGACTAACCTGAAGAGTAACAATGTTTCCTTCATGCACCCCTCTCTCCACACAGTCTTCCAGCAGCTGCATCCAGCAGCAGCTTCACCTTGCCCATGGCCTGGTGAATAGAACTTCCCCCAAGCTGGAATGCATCCCATCGCAGCATGGCCAGCCTGAAAGCTGAGGTTGAGGGGCAGCCCCCTTCCCTATGACAGAGGGCCCCAGGCCCCAGAGTGTGCCCCTGGGACACTGAGTTCCTTCCAAGCAATTTACTGGAGCATGTTACCGACAAATAATAGGGTGAGTGGATCCTTTGTTCAAAAGTTACCTTTACACAGAAGCATTTATCAAGTTTAATTAACGCGTCAGGGACTCCAGTGTGAGGGATGGCTCCAAACACAGCCCTGATGGTGCTAATTTTTCTACATTAATGCCAACACGGCATCCAGCTAGAAGCAGGAAATAGACTATCAGTGGTAACACCACGGAAGAAAATAGCGACTTCCCTCCCTAAATCAAATTAAACGTGTGGCGGAGGCGGAAGGAGGAGCAGGAGCTGCAAGCCAAGCCCGCAGGGATCGTGCCCAGTATTGGCCAGGGACTCCGGCTGCACGAAGGCGGGGCCACCTCTGCTGCCTCCACCACCACCCCCTGCCACCGACACACACGCACGCGCGCGCACACACACACACAGGTACACAGAGGTCTGGTGGTGGCTGGTGCCAGGATTCGCTGTGGTTTTGGATTGCTCTGGGTTTTTTTTTTTTTAAGAGACTTATTTACACACGTTTGTGTGTCTGTGCAAGTGCCCATCATGCACAGAGACTAGAAGGAGGACATCCAGCGTCTTTCATCACTCTCTGCCTAGTCCATTGAGCAAGGTCTCTTTCTGAACCTGGGCCTCATGCTTTCTGGGCTAGGCTGGAAGCCAGCACACCCTTGTGGCCTCCTATGTCCACCAGCCCCTTGGAACTGGGATTACAGGTATGCACAAGGCACCCAACTTATTACATAACAGCTAGAACTAGAATTCTAGTCATCATGATGGTACAGTAAACACTCTTAACCACCGGGCCATTTCTCCACCCCCACCTCCCCTGCAAATCCATTCTTCCGATAGAGGTGGGATGGCTCAGTGATTAGGGATAAAGATGACTTGCCCAGAAGTCCTGAGTTCAATTCTCGGCAGCCACATGGCGGCTCACAACCATCTATAACTACAGTCCCATAGGATCCCTTGTCCCCTTCTAGTGTGCAAATGCACATACAGACAAAACATCCATATACACACGCAAATCTTTTTTTAAAGATCCATTCTTCCCATTTCTTGAGACTTCCAAGCACAGGGCAGTTGGCAGACACAGCTGAGCATTTAGTGTGTGACTAAGCACCCCGCAGCCAGCCTTGTAGACAAGATGGCCTTCCCAAGGAGCTGACCTTCTGCTGGGGAAAGCGAAGGGAGGTTAAGCCACCATTGGCACTAGAAAGTCTTCCAAGGAGCTTGTGCTGGGAGGAAGAGCTAACACATGAGGATCTGAGGCAAGGGCACACGGGGAGAAGGTACTACAATGCAGAGGGGACAGAGCAGCAGGGGAGGGCGATGGCTGGAACACGTGAGACAGATAGATCCATAAGAAAAAAGCTGGGGGTACAGCAGGTAAACGTGGGTACAATATGGGGGGGTCTGTGGCAGGACACAGCTACTGCCAGCCATGCAGAGGGCACAGAGGAGAACTGGCTCTGTGGGAAACCAGGATATAGCAGGCATTCACCTGTGCCCTGCCTTTGTGATGGAGCTGCCAATCCTGTGCTGAGGTCCCTGTTATGTGCCCCAGGGTGAGTCTCACTCCGCTGTGAAGTGAGGCACCAGGGACTGAGAAAGCCTGAGACACACAGGTGCCCAGCCCTGAGCCTGACCCAGAACCCTCAGATGCTACTATTGTGAACACACAGACCCCAATCCAGACAACGAATAGTGAGAGTCGAGGGTAGGTTTCAGCATTTCTCCTAGGTGGCCCTTGTGAGTAACTCTGGAACTTGAAGAAAAGTCCCCAGGGCGACACCATAGAGAGGAAGACTTCACTCAGGGGTCAGAGATGCCAGAGACTACACTGTGATATAAGAGAGAGTTCCCCACCACAGCGACATGAAAATAAAGACAAGGCCAGGTGGAGAAGCCTGTGGGCTCTTAGCTCGGGCTCCGGGGTTGGAAATGTCCCCACTCTCTGGCCCACCCCCATTAGAGCATGTGTGGTATCCTGAACTGCTTCGCATGGGTGCAGAATCCTCGGTTGCTGTCTCCTGGCAGCTTCCTGTCTTGCTCATGTATTAAGTGTTAAGTGTTCTCCCTGCTGCAGCAAGTCTTGCTCCCACACTGAATCCTGCCCTACTCCTGTCTCACTCTGAGGACCCTCTTGGTTTGACCAGTCGCCATGATGGAGACTGGGACCACCCAGGTCTGATGGAGCCATAGCCATGAGCTTTGTACCCATTGGCTGATATGTCTCCTACCTCACCATCAGGACTCACAACTTGGCCTCTGCATGGCAGCCACCCTCTTGGACTTCTGGGTCTCCCAAGATCATGGTCTTCCACGGAGTCTGAACCCCATCTCAGTGGAGGCCACTCTTGAGTGTAGAGCCCTGCTCAGGGCTGTTGTGGCACACTTGAGACTCGAGCTGCACTGGAACACCCATCTTTGGAACCTTGGCCTCTGCCTCTCCATGGCCACGTGAGGATGGGCTACAGGGGAATCAGTAACACTCATCTCTTATGTGTGTGGTACCACAAGAGACACACACTCTTATCCCAAGATCTGCAGGGACCCAGTGGGTACCCTTACCTAACTAAACACCATTCAACTTGGCTCCCAGCTGTGTTATCTCTTTAGACAGACTCCTTATCTGAAGGTCACTTAGTGACAGAAGGATCTGGAACCGGCTTACAGCACAACATGAGTCCCAGGTAGAAGGCAAACCAGGTGCCATCTTGGATCCAGCTCTACCCTGTGGGTCACTGGGCATGTACTCATATCCCTCAGGCCTAAGTTTGCAGGGTGAGGGGAAAGGGGCTCATTGGTTGTTATCCCTGGGCCTAAGGTGGCCCTGACTGAAAGTCTCAGCCACTGCCAGAGGTCAACAGGGATGCCACAGCCTGTGAGGAAATGAAAGGGTAGAACCTTCCCGGAAGTCAGCCCTGGGCATCCCTGGGGATCATCACAGCTTCCTAGGTTTTCTGCTCCTTCCTAGCTATGAGGCCTGGCTGCAGCTGAGAGACTGTGAGGACGGCCAGTACTCCTCTTCCCATCTTCCCGGACCTATCCTACCACCGCCATCATCAGGACCGCCAATGATGCTGCTTTTTCTGAATAGCTACCATGAGTTGTCCTGGTTCACACACACCCCAAGGTCCCTCTGAGACTTCACCACTAGGTCCCTGTCTTGAAGGCCCTGGATCTGGACTGAAATCTACTACCCCTAAGTCCCAGGCCACCTGATGTACAATCCCTGGAGATGATATTGAAAAACAGCTGTCCTAGGAAGCTGTGGATGTCATCGGGAGGTGGCAGGCAGGGCCACTAGGTAATTGGATACCTGGGGCCCAGTTCTGATATGGGGCCACCCGTGGCCTGAGGCTTAGCTCCCAGCTTTCTTCAAAAAAGCTTCCAGCCACCTTCTTCCTCCGCAGACTTCACCCAGGTCCTCAAAGTTAATTATTCCCAGACAGAAAATTACTTCCAACTCTGAAAAACGAGTGCTTTGGGAAGGCAGATCTAATTACTGGCCTTCTCTGCATGTCTCAGGGAGGCGAGCGAGAGTTTCCTGGGCCTGGGAATGCAATTACAGGGAACATTAGAGCTGCTGTGGTCAGTACCTACGTCAGTGCTCAGCCAACTCCTGGCAGGAGCTGAGCCCTCGTGGCCAACAGCCTAGGAGCCAGAAACCAGCTCCTGTGATCTGAAAGGGGTGCTCAGTAGACTTTGGGGTTCGTGTGTGACCTGTTCAGTCTCCTGACCCTGTTTGGAAGCAAGGTCTTAGCAAATAAGACCAGGCAGTGTCTGGTGGCGGTTCAATTTGTTGAGTGGGGTCCTCATGTGAAGAAGAAAGGATACTGAGACAGTGTATGGCGTCATCCATGGTTTGGCCCAGGCCAGGAGGAGCTGCAGGTGCCTAGAGCCTTCTGAAACTACCTGTGGCACCGTGTGCTTGGACTTTGCAGCAGGGAGAGTCATGGGAATATGGTTTTTTAAGTCCTTTAGGAGCTTAGATCTGGGGTCTGCTTGCTCAGTAGCCTGGGGACATAGTCAAAGTCTCACCAGTGAGGGTGCTTCTAGGCACATGCTTGGTTCTCTCCCTGCTGCAACCGATGGATCTGCCATGCCTTTGCCAAGTGAGGTTGCCTACTTCCCAAACCCCACAGCTTGGTGAGGAAGTCTCTCACGGCCTCCAGCCCAGGCCCAGCACCACGATGTCCATTCTGTGCCTCCTGCAGCCAGTAGCCTCCAGCTCCACACTCATGGCCCTCAATACTCTCTCTCTTTCTCTCTCTCTCTCTCTCTCTCTGGTATAACACAACTGCTATGCATCCAGATTTCACAACCATATTCCAAGCAGAATGAAGAGAAAAGCCAAAGGCTAAAAGTCATGAGGTGTCTCCCTGGAAGCTTTAGTCTTTACTTCAGAAGATGGGTGCCCTCCCCCCAAAAAAGGTCTACCCACATCTCATTGGCCATGTCTAGCTGCAAGGGAAGCTGAGAACATAAAAGTCAGATTTCCCTTCTTACCATCAGAGGAGAGGAAAAAAGTTAGACAAGGTCCTTTCAAATATTAGCTGCCACCAGAGGCTGCCCTGGACCAGTAGCCTCTCCCTCTGGGCTCTGACCTGAGATGTTAGTGGTCAAACCCATACAAACCTATAGTTAGGGAAGCTGTGGGGGCTGAGGAAAGTGCAAGGACAGACTCCAGCATCTGGTAAAGGAAACAAGGAGGAGGATAGCTCATCCCACCTGAAGCTCTGCTAGCCTTTTCTCAAGCACTAGCTGCCTTATATACCCCTGTGTCTGCTTACACCTCTGTCTGCATTTCCAACTGGGACATTGTGCCCAGCCTGTCCGTTCTTTCTCAGGAGTGTCTTCAATGGCAGACAGTCAGCTCTCCAGCCTGTAATGGAGTCAGCCTGTGTCAGTCCTCTCAGAATGAGACTGATGTCATCCTAGTGAGAGCCAGGGAAGAGACAAAGCAACTGAAGAGAATTTGAGAACAGGGCAGAGGGGCGGTGGTGACACACGCCTTTAATCCCAGAGCTCAGGAGGTAATGCAGGGAGATCTCTGAGTTTGAGGCCAGCCTGGTGTACAGAGTGAGTTCCAGGACAGCCAGGGCTACACAGGGCTAAACTCTGTCTCTGGAAGGAAGGAAGGAAGGAAGGAAGGAAGGAAGGAAGGAAGGAAGGAAGGAAGGAAGGAAGGAAGGGAGAGAGAGAGACAGACAGACAGACAGACAGACAGACACAGGGAAGCTGCTAAGTCCCAGATGGCCCTACCCAGTGTGTAGGAAAGGCTAAGCTATCAGAATCCTGCAGCCCAGAGGCCAGGGACAGACAGGCTGCTGCCTAGCGCTTATATAGACGTCTTTTTTTATTTGTTTTTTTTTTTCTCCTGGTAATTCTGAAAAGATGAATGAATTTCATGAAAACTGACATTTTAAAAAACTTAAAATCAAGGGAAAATTGTTTACAAGGCAAAAACAAGTTCCCTCAGGGCCTGACCAGGAAAGGTCTGCAAGGAATTTCTTCCTTGCTCCTCAAACCTCCCCTTCTGCCCCTGGGACCTCCCCTTCTGCCCCTGGGACCTCCCCTTCTGCCCCTGAAACCTCCCCTTCTGCCTCTGGGACCTCCCCTTCTGCCCCTGGGACCTCCCCTTCTGTCCCTGGGACCAGCCCTTTTGTCCCTGCAGTGGCTTGAGGTCCCAGGGCAGGTGGTAAGGTATGGTCCTGACACTTGAGACTCCACGCCAAGCTGCTGCCTCCAAGTTCAGAGAGTTTAAATAGACACACACACACACACACACACACACACACACACACACACACACACACCAAATGGGAAGACTACAAGGGCTGACTCCAACATGGCTGTCAACACCAAATGGTGCATATCCTGTCCACCAGCAGTCTTTGCCCCTGTGAACTGAGAGATTCAAACCATCCCCACTGCATCCAGCTGTCTCTATTGCTGTCTCCCTGGCACTAGCTGGTATGGAATCCTCCTCAAAGTCTCTGTCTACCCGAACCCGTAGCTGTCCTTTCAAGGACTGAGAGAGCCGTGTCCCCTCCTACTCGGCAACAGATTCGCAAACTGCTACTACAAACCTGCGAAGCCACGTGTGAGGACAACTCCAGAGCTAAGAATATGCAGGCAGGTAGGGAACAGGTGTCAAGGAAGGCCTCCGTTCCCACCCACGTCACAGGCTCACCTGGCAGGAGGTGTGTGTGCACACGTGCGTGTGCGTGCGTGTGTGTGTGTGCGTGCATGTGTGTGTGCATGTGTGTGTGTGTGCGTACATGTGTGTGTGTGTGTGTGTTTGTTACACGTGAATGCAAAGACACACCCTCAACCGAGATAAGAGAGTTCATTCTGTAGTCAGGTAAGTGACTACAGCCCAGGAACACATTTATGTTAGTGGTTCGTCAGGTGCACGAAGTTTTTATTAACAGAACAAAGAAAGTCATAAATCAACTCGCTTTCAAGTGCGTCGGTGGAAACACCAGGTAGGGAAGTGTCAGATGACTGGGGGCATCTCTGCTCTGAGTCTTAGATGCTCTCCTGTGATATTCTTGGCCCTTGGATTGGTGAAAGTTCCAGGTCTCTTCATACATTCCAAAGATAATCTATAACTAGCTTCTGGATTAGAAACATTCTAACTGTTCCACAATTGTTGAAGCTCCCATCTCTCAATCAGCATATAAGGTATGACCTCCTCCTTGAGTAACTTCTATTCAAAGGCAAAAGAGCTGGAACAGGGCAGGAGCTGAGAAGTTGACTGTGACCACGGAAGGTGAGAGGAAGAACAGAAAGGACCCAGAGAGGCACCATTGGCCCTCTCCTGGTGGTCACGCTGACAACTGCTGATCATCTCCCTGTGTTCTCTGGAGTGTGCGGGGACAGGCCTGACACCATGGGGTTACCTTCTCATCTTCTCTGTCATTCAGCACCACCACCAGCCACCCACCCCACGCCGGGGCTCCCAGTGAGCTGTGCTCCAGATTGTACAATAGTCAGCAAGTCATAAAACGGTGTGTGCTCAGGTAGAATCTGGGGTCTGGGGAGAAGATCTTGCCCTTGTCCCTGCCCTGAAGGGTAAAGGGTTCTAGGTTCTTATCCACTTTACAAAGAACTGAGCAGAGACACACAGTTCCAGGAGAAGCAGTGGCCACTGATTTTCAAAGGAAAATCACCCCCACTTCCGAGGGGTGAGTCAATCCAGCAGGGAGAACAAAGGGCTTGGATGATGCAGAGGGAAGGGTTTGGGGCTCATTTGCACAGAGTGAGCCTTGCTGCCCATACACTGTGTCACTTGTAGTTCCACACCCAGCTTCATGTATCCTGTGTCTCATTGGCGTCTTAAGTCTCCATCCAGGGGTGAGCCACATGTCACACTCTAGAGTGACTTCACCCGTGACAGTAGCCAGACTTAGTGACATCATCTGTTGTTCTCCCACAGTGCTGGCTGTTTTAAGGCCTTCCCAACCACGTGGTCTGAACAATTCCTCTGCTTCAGTGTCACCGCTTGTAAGACGTCCAGAACAATCACCTACGTGCAGGGTCCTAAATCCTGTCACCTCTATAATGTCCCTTCAACAACGCAAGATTCAGGGTGGATTGGGGAGGGCCAGCTGGCTGAAGCCAGAGCTGAAAGATGAAAACATGCCAGCAGGAACTAGCTTTGGCCCCTTCAGTTGTCCCCCAACACCTACAGAGAAGAACTTGGCTCTTAAGTCTCTAACCTGGAAGCCAGGCGCCATGCCCCGCCCACCAGAGTCAGGGCACTTAGTGCACGTGAAAGCAGCTTCCGTCTCTAGCCAGAAAGAGGAAGGAGCAGCTAAGTGCTCCCAGCCCCAGCTCAGAGCCAGCTGAGTACCCAGGCTCTGTGTGTGTACACACCACACCCCTGCTCCAAGCACCACCCACGTGCAGGCACAAAGCTTGATCAGCCCTCTCTTCCCACAGATGTGGGAGCGCTGACATCAGCAGGAGGGCCTCGGATGCTATCTGAGGTGACTTGTAGATCAAGTGTATTCTCGGAGCAGAACTCATCGACACAGAAGACTCTGTGGGGGTTGTCTCCTTATAATGACATACCGGGAGAGCATACAGCCCATCCCACCACCGCAGGCCGGACCCTCTAGTCTCCCGTGTTTGCCTGTACCTAGACACCGGGAGCTTCCCCGCTTCCAGTCAGCACACCTGCATCTGGCTAGAGAGAAGCCTCTTTCCACTGCCCTCACCAGCCAGGAAGAACCAGCAACGGTTTGCAGCTGGCCCAGTCCCAGTGCTTTGCTCAGCACTGAATAGTCTCTTCCTGTCCCTTAGGGGGCACCTGCCTTTCTGGGGCCCCTCCAGCCTCGAGTGCCTGGAAAATTATTTCCCTGATCAAATATTCATGGGTCTGTCAAGCCTGAAATAGGCCTGAAAAGAAAAAAGGCAATTTGTGTCCAGCATAAATGCTTGACAGGGTGCGTGAAACCCCCACTGCTGGCTTCTGAGTTGCTCATGGGCCCCTTCTCCACCACCCTTTGACAGCAGACCTCTCGGGTGGATGCCCTGGGCCATCTGGGACTCCTGCAGGGCTCTGCCCTTCGTCATCTTTGCAATACCGAACAAGAGCCTGGTGCTCCCTTGACACCGCCTTCCACTTCTATAAAGTCCAGCTGTCCTAGAAGCAGTGACTCCAGACTCTGGGGACAGCAGTGCAGTCCTCTCAGATGAGGCCGAGTAGTCAGGGCCACAGCCCCATGAGGGGCCATCACTGTCTCACACATCACCTCCTTTATCCTTATCCTGCCTCACAAGAACGAAGCAACAGCAAGACAAGGCGCTCACACACGCCAGACTTCGGTTCTGCCCGCCTGAAGCTCAGGTGGCCCATGTGAGGAGCCCCCACCACCCTCGTCACTGTGAAGAACTGCTTGTCTGATACTTTGGAGACCGTGAATGGTAAACATGAGATGTTCCAGAAAAACAAAAAGCTAGTGTGGGAGGGACAAGAGAGGAGAGATGTGAGCAGAGACTCACGAGGCCACACTGGTCCATCGCTATGTTCTTACTGAAGGGAATTTGGGCGTAAAAACACCTGGAGGGGAGACTGTGGGACGGCAAAGCAGAGGTGGGAGGGGTGAAACTAGGGGGCCAGGGAAATGTCCCTGTTTGAAGAAAGACCTGGAGGCAGAGGGGGCAGGAAGGGACCCTCCTATGTATTCTAGATACATAGAAATCACATTCTGATGTATACCTTGGTCTCAGACGTCAGGCCTCCAGACTGAGAAAGTCTGTTTTCAGCCTCCAGCTATGCCATAGAAGTCCCCTCTCCCAGTTTGGTGGCACTCTTTGACAGCAAATGACCCAGGAAACCCCAGTCTGAGGTAGACGAAGAGGCAGCCCCAGGTGAAACTTCCCTTTCCATTCCAGACTGGCTACAGCCCCTCATGGCTCATCCGTACTTACAACTTATTGGGCTCTCCATTCTGGAGACCAGGAAGTCCCTAGTGACAGCGTTCTCATCTGGGGAGGCTTTGGAGCTGCCAAATCCCTGGCAGAAGGCAGAAGGGCAAGAGTGCATCTGTCAGACCCAGAACTCTAGAGGTGAAGCCATCACACACTGAGGACTTTAATCCAAGACTCAGGGCAGAGCCTCAGCCCCACCTCACAGCATTGTACCATCATGAGCTAAATGCAACAGGTAAACTGTGGGGACATGGAGTCCAGGCAAGTGCATCAGAGTCATCACATGTAAATGAGGCCACGAGAGCCCCACCCCTCCCCATCTCAGAAAGTGGGGCTCCAGTTCTTGGCTCATACCTGAGCTATCCTGGGCCCTCCCTTTACTTATGTCCTGTGTCCCTTAAAGCTTGGGTCTGCTTCAGAAGGCAGCTGCTTGTCACCAGCTAATGGTCCCTAGTGCAGCCCATCCTTGGTCCTGGGTGTCCCTGAAGCACTCCCCCTCATCTCAGCTTCTGAGATCAAGGGGGTTCCTCGCCTCATTCAAAATAAGAGCCAAAGATTGCACAGGGTGGGTGGGGGCCCTGTGCAGCCTGCTCCTCAGGCCCTGGACAGCTGCTCAGCTCACCCCTGCCTCTCCCTGCCAAGGTTGGGAGATGAAGAAGCCAGAGAGAGTAGCACGTTATAGACCCTAGAGGAGCCAGCTTTTCCCTGAGCAAGATGCGTGTGCCATGCTGGGATCCCAATATTAAGGGTGCCTTGGTACCTGAGTGGTTAGGGGCACAAAGTGGAAAGGGCAGGGAGGGGCTGGAAGTCTTGATTTGCAGGGTGGAAGCAGTCACCAGGCTGCATTTATGTGTCCTTGGCCTGATGGAGCAGTCCTCTGCTCCCGCTTATCAGGTACATTTAACAGGATAAACGAGGCTGCCGGCCCCTGACAGACACGGGACAAGCGCAGGCTGGGCAGCATCGTGCAGCTTCAGTGCACCAGTAATTGCTCCTCCCTGGAAGCTGAAGAAGTGGAAGGCAGGTGGGAACCCCTGCCTGGGGTGCTGTGGGGAGAGGGGAGAAGCCTGGGAGGCAGGTAGGAACCCTGGGAGTGGGGTGAGGGGTATGGGAGATCCACCATCCTGCTAGCGATACTGCCTAGAGACCCTTTAGAGGACAGTGGGGGATGCCCAAACCTCTGGCCCACAGAGTGACACCGGTGACTTCAATGAATCAGCAGCTGACACAGTATCTGCTAATGGCTGTCCATCCCCCTCTCCCTTCCCTGTCCATCCTTGAGATCCCGGATGGGAAGAGTCCAAGTTAAGGACTTTGGAGCAGGCTCCTCCTCTGCAGGTTCTGACCAATGAGAGGCATTCCTGAATGCCCTAGGGACATGAGGATCCCCTGAAGGAACAGTCTAGGAGGGTGGTCAGGGTAGGGGGGAGGTCCTGCCTTTACCAGGCTAACTACTCTGCCAAGGCTGGGCACTTAGAAGTAGCCCCTATCCAGGAAGGGGCAATAGCCAGATGTGCCCTCCAGGGTCACCCCCAGGCAGGGTGCATCTCAGAGGAGCCTCTCAGGAAGCCTCTGAAGGAAAAGGTTGGGAGGTGCATGTGGGCAAGAGGGTAAAGCCCTCCAGGAAGGAGGAACCCCACGATGTATTCCTACACCCACCAGAGCAGCCCACACCACAAACAAGGGCAGCTGAGACAAGAACGGAATTTACAGACGATCACATAGCCCAGGACCCGGGTGTGAAGGAGAGGCTGCCTGCTCACCTCTTCCTGTCCCCTTCTCCCTGACTTGTCCTCTTGCCCTCTGCATCCGTGTCCATGGCATCGCCTGTACTCTGACCCTCAGGGGGCATCTGTGCCCCAGCAGATGCCACACAGCCCACTCTGGACATGAAGACAGCAAGCTAGGACCTTTTCCCAAAGTGAACCGTAAGCTGCCAAGAAGCCAGTAGAGGGAGAACACAGAAGCTGTTGTCAAAAGCACCGGTGCCTTGCCGGAAGCCAAGGGAGCGTAACCCTGAGATGAGACCTGGGTCTCCAACCGCTCTCAGCCTCAGTTTCCCTACCTGCAGGATGGGATAATTACAAACTGAATTCTCGGATGCGGGGAGGCTCCATGAGTCAATGTCTGAGACTCAAATTAAGAAAAGCCAGGTGCTGGGCAGATGCGGGGATCTGAGAAGATTGGGATGTTTCCATGGTGACAGGAGCTCCGCGTTTAGCGGTAAACATCTCCAACGCTCAGAAACAGCCTCTCCTCGATCTTCTGACATCTTGAAGAGAGGCAGTCAAGGTGCAGCCACTCTGGCCCAATGGGCTGTCCAGGAGCAGGGTTCTTTCCAGTTTCCTGCACTCCAGAACTGGTTGTGAGTTTCTATCTAGAACCTTCTCCCGGGGCCAGAACCGCCCTGTTTCCTGTGTACGGTTTAGACACTGACAGTACTCCCTCCATCTGCCTGTGACAAATGTCCTTTAAGCCTCTGGGAACTATGAGGTGGCCCAGCACAATCCCTGTATAAAGACTCCAAGCATGCAGGGAGAGGCAGCACAGCAGGCTGCAGCAGGGCCACAGAGCAGGTCAGGGCTGCGGTGGATAGGTGGGATGGCACCATGCTCCCTGTGGCCTGGCACACTTGACTCTGGTAACCACGGGAACAAGAGCTTTGCAAAGCCGCCCCACCTGTCAACGACACCAAATCCTGGCAAAGGGAACTCATAGGCCTGTTCACATCGGAGCAATGCTGCCTCCTAGAGGTACCACTGAGAACTGCAGGGCAGATTGAGGCTTTACAGAGTCAGATGTGAATGGACCGCTACCCTCAGGGCCAGTGTCTGCGTAAGCACTCGGATCTTGGCACTGAAGGTCCTGCCTGGCCCATGTTTGGAAGCACAGAAGCCAGAGAGAAGCACAAATACAGTGTAATCAGCAGGCAGAACTCTGAGGACAGCCAAAGCTAACACCCCATGGTGGAGAAGTCTTTCTGCCACCACCCAGCAGGAAAAGAGGAAGAGAGGGAAGGGAGGAGGGAAGGAAGGAGGGAAGAAGGGAGAAAGGCAGGAAGAGAAAGAAGAAAGGACTAAGAGGAATGCATGGGGGTTTTCACCTTGACTTCAGCCTGGAGAGACTGCAATGTGAATTCTCAGGAGTTTAGGGGAGACACAGCCGGTGTAAAGGCTCCAGAGTGGCCCTCTGCATGCCTGCTGGGATCAGCAAGATCTGGATTAGAGCCATGTTGCTAAAATTTCTCCCCAGGGGGAGACATAAGCAATGGCTCCCCCTTCTCCTAAGGCCCCAATGGCAAACTGAGGCACAATTCCACCAGAGTTCTCTCTGGGAACCAATGAGTTTATTGGGCTTCCTTACACACAACCTAGTTGAGGGGTTACATGCAAGGATGTGGGTATTTCTACCCCAACAGATAGCACCTAGACGGCCCTTACCCGACAGCTTCCCCTGAGCTTCATAGGTGGTGCCCTTTCTCCTAGTCTTCCTCAGTCCATATACTCTAGCCCCTCCCCATTGTCACGTGCAATTAAGGCAAACAGCAGGCGATAAAGAGTCTGGATACTCAGGTGAGGGTCTTATAACTTCCCACCCCTCCATGGAGGCTGCAAACAGCCAGCAAGCCTTGGAGGGATAATCGACATTCTATACCCTAGTCATGTAGAGGTCCCCAAGTCACCCTCAGGCCTCACAGCTGCAGCAGGACTCACCGGCTTCAGCAAAGGCAAGAGTCCCAGATGGAGATTTCTGAGGGGAAAGGGAGGTAGAGCGGGAAAAGGGAGGCCCAGAGGATCCTGGGAGCCACAGCTGGGCCAAGCAGAGTCCAAGGAGATCAGTGTAGAAGGCCACAGACCCTGTCAGTCTGGAAGGGGAGGGATATCTTTACACTTCTAGACAAGGAAAACCCAGTCATGAATTTATAACGTTGATGTGACTGAGAGTCTACAGAAAACACCATGTATGTGAACCCACTCTGGTCTACTCAGCAGCAGATCCAGAGAGAAAGACGTTAGGGGGATACCAAGGCCCAGGGACAGCTGTGTATTCTGGAAGCATTTTTTTAGGTGACTTAATTCCTAGAGACTCCATTGAGCAGACATAGGGTGCTGGGGTTTGGATCCAGAAATCACCCCCAAAAACCCTTGTGTTGGCTTGAATTTTAACAGAGGGACTTGAGGCAACTGTATCATGATGGTCTAATCTTATCCATGGACTTCTCCAGTGATATTCTCCTAGCCCAAGTAGCTGTTGGGAGGTGGTGGGAACTTTAGCAACTGGCCAGACCAACCCTGGATTGGACTGAATTAAACTATGCTAAGGGACAGACCCAACACAGAGGGAAGCTCTGAACTCAAGGAATACATCTTTGCCAAATTAAAGTTGCGACCGCCTGACCACCATTTCTAATGTGGAGGTACGGGGCCACCAGAGCAGAGAGACGTGTGCCGAGGGCCCTTCTGTACTCAGTACACATGTTTGCTCGGCCGCAGGAAGCCAGGCTTGGTCCTAGGGGCCTGTTAGGAAGGCTTGGTGGAGAGCCCCTGCTTGGCATACGCAAGGGCTCACTCCCTCGTCAGAGTCAGTGGATGGCCACTGTCTTCTGAACGCAGGCCTGGGCTCCGCAGAGAGCAAGACACTCCAGTCATCCAGCACTAGGCTCCACGGGGTCAGTATTTCAGAGATTCATGGGAGAAAGACAGTTCTCAGCAGTCTCCAGACAGGACAGACTTCCTGACCCTCAGTCTCTGGCAGTTTTGCTGACAGCCGGAAAGCCTGAATGGAGGATTGGTGGGGCATGGGGGGTGAGGGGGGAGACTGGATCTCATTAACACAACCTCAGAAACTTCCAGTCATGCCCTAGACTGCTGGAGCCGGCAGGAACCTTTGCACTCGCCTGGTCCACAGTTGTCGCTGTTTATTTGAGAAACTGAGACCTAGAGAAAGGCAGCCATGCACACTGGGGCATCCAACAGTGGGGACGGGTGGGACTCTCACTTCTGACTATCCAGCACAGCCCGAGGTAGCTAGATACCCGCTGAGCGTCCCCATCTCTTCCCCTCCCCCCACCCAGGGAGGGGAAAGAGCTAAATTCTCACTTAACAGCAGGATGCTTCTGGGCCTCATTACCATGATGCAAATTAATATTTATTATGCAATTATTCATCTTTGTAATTGCTAGTATTTCAAAGGGAGCACGGAAGGTTTAATTAGAACACGTGGAATGTTATTAAAATGGAATGTCAGAAGGAGGGGTGACCCTCTCCCCTCTGCTGCCCCAAGCCTAGCTACCTCCAGAAGGTTCCAGAGCTTGAGTCCACACCAGCCTGGCTTCCCTACCTGGATGCTCCCTCTGAGACACCGATCTTCCTTTTTTCACTATTTTCTGAGGTCTTGACTCCTAGAAACTTTGTGGGTTATTGTGCTAGCAGAAGTTTAGACTCAAAGAACCTGTCTGTAGACAAGAAGCCACAGACGTTATTGACAAGTAGCTTCCTGGTGCAGAGGCCAGCACCTGGGTCTTCTAAAAGGCCGGCGGCAAGCTAGACATGGTGGTGTACACCTTTAATCCCAGAACTGGGAGGCAGAGGAAGGCAGATTGTTATGAGTTCCAGGCCAGCCAGGGTTCGTAGAGAGACCCTATTGCAAGAAGACAGAGGCTTTTAAATTTTTAAAACCAAATAAAAAGGACAATGGCATCAGGACAAGAGCCTGCCACCCTCTGCACCGAGCACACCCAGCCCCTGTGCAGTCTCGGTGGAACAACACCAAGTTTCTCCTCCCTCCTGCCTCCCCCTCCCTCCTCCTCCCTCCCCCCGTCTCCCCCTGCTTCCCTCCTGCCTCCCCTGCCTCCCCCTGCCTCCCTCCTGCCTCCCCCTGCCTCCCCCTGCCTCCCCTGCCTCCCCCTCCTCCTCCCCTGCCTCCCCTGCCTCCCCCCCCTCCCCTGCCTCCCCTGCCTCCCCCTGCCTCCCCCTGCCTCCCCTGCCTCCCTGCCTCCTCCTGCCTCCCCTGCCTCCCCTGCCTCCCCTGCCTCCCCTGACTCCCCCCAGCTCCCCTGCCTCCCCTGCCTCCCCTCCTGCCTCCCCTGCCTCCCTCCTGCCTCCCCTGCCTCCCCCTACCTCCCCTGCCTCCTCCTGCCTCCCCTGCCTCCCCTGCCTCCCCTGCTCCCCTGACTCCCCAGCTCCCCTGCCTCCCCTGCCTCCTGCCTCCCCCTGCCTCCCCCTGCCTCCCTCCTGCCTCCCCTGCCTCCCCCCTCCCCTCCCCCTGCCTCCCCTGCCTCCCCCTGCCTCCTTCCTGCCTCCCCCTGCCTCCCCTGCCTCCTTCCCTGCCTCCCCTGCCTCCTCCTCCCCCCTGCCTCCCCTGCCTCCCCCTGCCTCCCCTGCCTCCCCCTGCCTCCCCCTGCCTCCCTTGCCTCCCCCTGCCTCCCCCTCCCCTGCCTCCCTTGCCTCCCCCTGCCTCCCTCCTGCCTCCCCTGCCTCCCCCTGCCTCCCCTCCTGCCTCCCCTGCCTCCTCCCTGCCACACGGGAGATGTTCAGAGTGCTTTTAGGTCTATAGCTCCTTATTCATGATAGATTTTAATTTGGGGTGATAATCTGAGAAGGTCAGAAGGTAAGTGGTAATTCTGGGAAAGCCAAGTTTGGAACACATCAGCTGTGACCCTGCCCCTACCTGAACAGCCTGCCTGGGAGAGAATGAGTCTGCCCTGGGGTGGTGAAATCAAGGTCAGATCCACAGCTAAGCAGGGATGATGAAGGGGGCCTGCTACTTTCATGTCGGGAGCAGGGCAGAGCAGCAGGACGCTCAAACAGGTAACTGGTGTGGGTGTACTGGCAAGATGGAAGGATAAACTCAGGTGGGAGATGCTGGAGGGCCTTCGGGAATGATGGAGTGGGTCACAGCCGATCAGTCACTATCACAGAGACTCAACCTCTAGCACCTGAGAGGACCAGGGCAAGACGCAAGGAGACAAACTTGTCTCTCAGCTTCAGAACCTCAGGCTTCTTCATGGAGTCCTGTCTGCGTTCAGGGAAGGTCCTCTTAGAGAACTTGGAACACCCTGTTTTGGCTGGGCTGCTTGCGAACAATCTCTCTCTCTCTCTCTCTCTCTCTCTCTCTCTCTCTCTCTCTCTCACACACACACACACACACACACACACACACACACACACACACAGAGTGTGTTTCCTGCACACTGCCACACGCGGCTTTTATGTAGCTGCCATGGACGACTCAGAACTAGGTCCTCACGGTTGCATAGTAAGCAGATCCATCCACCCAGCTGATTTTTGAGATGGCCCCACATGGACCAGCCAGGCTAGCCTCAAAGAAACTATGCTGTTCAGAGTGCCCTCGATCTCTCGACCCTCCTAGCTCAATCCTAAAGATTACAGGTGTGTGCCATAATTTCACAAAGGATTGTTGACAGAGGAACCCGCAGCTGAAGCGCAGACAGCGTCTTAGTGACTCTGCCCTGAGACTGGCACATTCTACCTCAGGCTGCAGGTCAGCCCAGCTTCCTTTTACTCCTCTGAACCCCCAACGATTGTCACTGTGCCTGTGGAATCACCGATGCAGGTGCCCTAACCTTTATACCTCATCTCCAAGATCACTAGACTCTCATCCTGGGGCACCATGAACCCCAAATCCCACAGGGCCTCTGCAGACAAACTGCCCTTCTACCTTATGACTTAAGCAGGACGGACAAAGGCAGGCTTTCTTCCAACGCTTTCCAACTGTTTCTAACCAGCCAGAAGTGTCCTCCTGCTGTGAGCCGGGACCACCTGCCATGCATAATGAATATGCATATATGCTAATCAGGCTAGCATGCTATTTGCATGACAATCGGAGGCCAATTCTCCCACTCAAGAGCGGCTTCCAAAGGCAGCTCACAGATCTGCTATGGAGGTGGCCTGGGGAGGTGTGGTGGGACTCTGCAACCCAGGGCTCTGGGTGACCTGGCCCTCAGCCTTCAATTTTCTACAGGAAGAGGGACTCAAGAGCCAAGAAGGCCAGGTTGATGCAACTGTGAGATGCCAGCCTGTCCATCCCTGGAACTGCCCCTCAAGGGAAAGGGGGACAGTGAGGACACTGCCCTGTGGAGGTTCAGGGTGGGGCAATCTGGGGATGGCCCTCCCATGAGCTTCCAAAAAGGAAATTTCCCGAGTGTGGCCAGGTCTCTTGACCATACCCTGTCAGGTGCCTAGTTTTCAAAGCCCCTAATCACACACACACACACACACACACACACACACACACACACACACCCCTCTCAGGTCTGCCCAACATTGCTATTACTCTGCACTGCCTTGCCTGAGCCATGCTGGGGAGAGGGCTTTCAGAGTCTTCCCATAGCATTAGAGACAAGGCGACCTCAGATAAACAACCTAGGACTCATATCAGACCCAAATCCAGGCTCAGAGCCCCGGTTCACCACCACCCCCAGCCTCTCCCTAACCCAATATACTTCCACAAGGAGGGGCAGGGTCTAAAAGGAGTCTCGGGATACCATGGTGGAACACCAAGCCAGTAGGATGAGTGGAGCAAAGGTTGGGTCAGGACTCTAGGGCTAGACCTGGACTCAGCATTCCCACCTGGGTGACAGACAAATGTGAATGTCCCTCTCCTCCCGCTGACCTCACTGAATAGCCTGTGGCTTATTAAGAGAACACATGGATCAGTTGGTAGCCTGTACCCTGTAGGTAAGGGCACTCATACCAAGCAGGAAGCCAGAGGGGGAGCCAGTGGACCTTGAAGCTTGAACCACATATATGCAGTTTGTCCTTCATAATAGCAGTCTCAGAAGAATACCCATAAAATTGCCATCTGTGTAAGACAGAGTGACTTTCTGTTGTCACTTTCACATAATAAAGCCACTAAACAAACATTATTAAAATGTCATAAACATGCTCCACGCACCCAAAGTTCATCCGTGTATTTATCCTCTGACTTCTGTGATCATTCAATGACTAAAGATAAAGACCCAGAGTAGACCAGTTAATTCCCTCGAGCCTCGCACAGTTCTACCATGCCATGGGGATTTCTTAAACATCTCAGCAGGGTGGGGCATGCATCCAATCCAGCTCTTGGAAGGAAAAGGCAGGGGGATCTCAGTGAGTTCAAGGCCAGCCTGGTCTACATAGTGAGACCCTATCTCAAACAAACAAAAATCTCAGTGAGCAGCTGCCCTATACATGGCACTCCTCTGTCCTCCCCTCAGAGAATGAAAATGTAAAATCAAAGCAAACTCTATTCACAAGGCTTGGAGCCCCACCTCCAGTCCCTCTCCCAGCCCCACCTCCAGCCCCACTCCCAGCCCCACCTCCATTCCAGCCCCACCTCCAGCCACACCCCCAGCCACACCTCCAGTCCCACCTCCATTCCAGCCCCACCTCCAGCCCCGTCCCAGCCCCGCCTCCATTCCAGCCCCACCTCCAGCCCCGCCTCCATTCCAGCCCCGCCTCCAGCCCCAGCCAACAGACTCATCCCAGCTGGCCTTCAGTAGAGTGGCCCAGCCATGTTGAAGAACATGATCCAGCAGAGGAATGGATAACCACAACACACACTCGGATCACAGGGTGCTGATTGAAGAAGCAATCCTCAGAGGATCAGCACTGGTGGGTAACACTTGCACTTATGTGACACTTGAATCGACAGTCCAGTTATGCTGGAAAGATTCGGTGCCATCATGAAGGGATGGAAGGGGGCTATCCTGGTGTCAGGACCTTTGTCAGTGATGATGGAGATATAAATTGGCACATGATGAAACAGGACAGAATTCACACATGTGCACGTCCACGCACATGCACACACACACACACACCTAGTCTGTGAGCTGTGACTAGAACGGTGTTCCACATCTCGGCTGAGACATCCTGCCACCGTTCTGCCAAACGGCACCACTTGGCACCACTTCTAGAAACCAGACGCACCATAGAAAGGACTTCCTTCCCCTCTTCTGTTATTTGTTGTTGGTGTTCTTTTGGCTCAGGATCCCAGGTTGGCCCTGAACTCACTATGCAACTGTAGAGGGCATTAGGGTGTGAGTCATCACATCCAGTTTATGAAGTGCAGGGGATTGAACCCAGATCCTTGTGCATGCTAGGCAAGCTCTCTACCAACTGTTTTCTTTCTTTCTTTTTCTCTTTCTTTCTTTCTTCCTTCATTCCTTCCTTCTTTGCTTTCTTTCTTTTTTCTTGAGACATGCTTTTTCTGTGTATCCCTGGCTGTCCTGGAACTCACTCTGTAGATCAGGCTGGCCTTGAACTCAAGTGATCTGTCTGCCTCTGCCTTGCTAGTGCTGGAATAAAAGGTGTGTACCACTACCGCCCGGATCTGAAACGATGCCACCAGCCATACATAGTGCTGACCCTGTGCACTGAGCAAGTCCTGTCACTGAAACATTTTGGGCTTCTACCCAGAAGGCCAGTTGGGCCTCTTCCTTCCAGGAGTGACAACCTGAAATGACTCTAGTCGCCATGGTCTGCTCAAGTGACTGCTAGGAACAGAATCCCCCAGTAGGATGTGCAATGGCTGGAGAAGCAGCCACAGAGCCAGGGAGGCTGAGGGGCACAATAATTAGATCAACAATAAAGACAGCAGCGACTGTGACCGGAGAAACGAGAATACTTTTGATGGTCACAACCACAACAGAAGTGACAAACCAGTTACAAGAAACAACCCACCACTCACACTGCAAAACTCTGCGATGACAGATGACTTTAGATGATTATTTAATGATGGGAGGGGGGACTCTGCCTTTTACCCCAAAACCTGGAATGGTGATGTCACCTCCAGACAGAACACGACCCAGCTATATAGCTGGATGGTTGGCAGCGGTCACCCCTAAAATTCACCTGCCCCAGGCAGTAGAGGGACCTCCTGCTCCCCCTCCTTTTCATGGGAGTGTGAGGCATGGTTCTGCCCCTGTGTCTGGGGAGGGGGTGTGTCTGTATGTGTCTGTGAGAGGTGCAGAGTGTGTATGTCAGTGTACCATGTGGGATGCTGTCTCCCATGGGATGGGAAAGGAGCCCTTGGAGGAAGCAGGCAGGATAAGGATGTGTTCATGGGCTCTTAGATTTACTTATTTATTTTATGTACAGCATTCTGCCTGCATATGTGACTGCAGGCCAGAAGAGGGCACCAGATCTCATTACAGATAATTGTGAGCCACCATGTGGTTGCTGGGAATTGAACTCATGACCTCTGGAAGAGCAGTCAGTGCTCTTAACGACTGAGCTGTCTCTCCAGCCCTCATGGGCTCTTAGAAAGCTACTCCTCAGCCCACCCTCCTTCAAGCTAAATGAGGTCCACTACAGGTTAAAAGGCAGGACACAGGTCTGACAGGGAGGGACCTGTCCACACACCATGCCTGGGCTGGGTTGCTGCTAAAATCAACACGTCATCACTAAAAGTATGCATGTGGCTGGGGTGGAACCAAGGTCCCATGTCCCCACTGGGGTCATAGGGCCCCCCAGCTGACCTCTGATGGTCCCAGGAAGATGCCCATTTCCTTCAGCTGTGCTAAGCCAGCTGCACACATCCTGTTTGTTGCTAGGATGTTCTCATAGCAACTAATAGAGGATGAAGGAAGATGGGTCAGAATTGGGCCCCTCTGGCAGTAACTTCTGGGGCCAGGACCTCCCAAATGGGATAGGGGTGATTAGATCTGATGGACAGAAGCCAACACCCCAGGAAATGCATACGTCTTGCAACCTAATGGCTTAACGATGAAGAACAGAAATGGAATTGGGGACAGCAGGAAGGATATGGGGGCCAGGGGCCAGGATGCAGATGACTCCAAGACAAATACCCTCTCTGAAGCTGAGCATGGGCTGTGGTCAGTCTTGGGTGGAGACTCATGTTGGTTCTTCCTATAGCCCCATACTCAGTTAAGAAACTGGAAGCTGTAGGAAGTGAAGCCAGCCGTCCTCAAATAGGTACTCATTGGCTTGTCATGCTGGGCTGGGATAGGTTGGTGTCTCCTTATCCTGAGCAATCAGTTAGCAAACATTTACGCTGACCTTCAGCTGCAACACCAGGAAACTCGGGCCCAGAGAGGCAAATGGTTAACCCTGGGGCATGCAACACAAGGGAGGTAGCCAGGGATGGAGGCTGTGCTGACCAGTTTTACATCAACTTGACACAAGCTAGAGTCATTTTGGAAGAAGGAGCCTCAATTGAGAAAACGCCCCCACCAGACTAGCCTGTGGGCCAGACTGTAAGATGTTTTCTTGATTGCTATGGGAGGACCAGGCTCGCTGTGGGCAGTGCTTATCCCAGGCAGGTGATCCTACAGTACTATGGAAAAACAAACTGGGCAAGCCAGTGAGCAGTGGTCCTCCATGGCCTCTACATCAGCTCCTGCCTCTAGGTTCCTGCTGTGAGTTCCTGCCCTGACTTCCCTGTATGATGGAGTAGGAGCTGTAAGCTGAAATGACCTGTTTCCTCCCTGAGCTGCTTTTGGTTGTAGTGTTTATCACAACAATAGGGACTCTAGCTAAGATAGGGAGGGTGATAGAAGCAAGGGAAGCAAGGACCTGGTCCTGAGAGGGACAGAGGGAGGGAGAGGGAGGGAGAGAGGGAGAAAAGGGAGTGGGAGGGGGAAGTGGGGGAGAGGGGGAGGGCGAGAGCGGGAGAGGAGGGGAGGGAGGGGAGGAGAGGGAGAGAGAGAGAGAGAGAGAGAGAGAGAGACTGACTAAAGTCAATAGGGATGATAGGAAATCATGTCTGGGAGGCAAGCACCAGGAGGGCCAGGAGATGAGGTGGAAGTGGGCAGAGAGATGAGCCCACCACCCTACCTCAGTCTCTGCAGCTCCCCAGGGGTCCCAGCCGCATTGTAAGTGGGGAAAGGAGGCAGAGATTAGCATCCACATTTGACAGGTGGGGAAACTGAGGCACAGCAAGGCTGAAACACAAGAAAAATCTCTGAAAAGCCCGGAGCAGAACCAGGGTTCTAGCTCTGTCCCAGGGCCCTCTCATCCCAAGGCAGCCATCCCAGGCTCAAAGTAGGCAAGAGGTGGTGAAAACCCAAGAAGACAGACAACCCCACAACCCCACTTCTTCATCTCCTCACTCCAGTCTTCAAGATGGGGGTGGGGGGGCAACAAGGCTTCTACTACTCTAAGGAGACAGCCGTTGCTATGGTGACCCTTGTTACCTGGCAACTGAGTTACATAGTCCTGGGCACCTGCTGTCTCTCCTCTAGAGCTAATAGCTGGCTCTAGGGACGGACCTGTATCCAACAACCCCCTTGCCTCAGAAAACCCACCTTGGGGGACAAACCAGATAAACCTGGGCACATAAAGACGTACAGAGACACCCCCCCCAACCAGGTCTTGGACAACCAGAAATGGAACGTGCTTTCATTTTCAAGGTTGAGAATGAATGTATTAGTAAACGGGATAATCAAAATTATGCCAACACCACCCCCACCAGAAAACAATCTTCGAATAATACTGTACAGATGGAATTAGGACTCACTGACGTCTCATCCTGGCAGCCTCTCCTTGGCCATTGTGACGTGTTACATAAAGGAGGGGACAGTTTTAATAAAGTTTCACACCCAGATCCTTGATAAAGATCCTTGGCTGTACTGTGCAGCCAAGAGATTGGCCCAGGAGAGGGTTGGTAGAACACATAACGGGCACACACGAGACTCAGGACCCGAGTTCAAAGTCTTCAAAGTAAGAAGACAGCCCCATGGGCATAGACTTCAGACCCGAGCACATCACCTGCCCCACCCTTGTGGCACAGGCTCTTCCCACTGATGGCCCAGCGCCATGCTGGGCCCAGGAATCAGACCTCTGCCAAGGGACAGCCGGTCTAACACACAGCAGAATGAGTCAGCCTAGGGGTGCTGGTGGTCCTCAAGAGATACTATGTGGGCAGAGTCATGGAGACAACTGGGGTGTAGGTCCCCAATTCGGGGGTCCCTGAAGAGCCTTCTATGCAGCTCTAATCCAAAGCTGAGTTTCATGAGATGTGGAGACTCCTGGGTAGGCTCCGAGGGAGAGGGGCTCTAAAGGACAGGCCAGAGTACACACAGGCACCTGCAGCTACTGCCAGGGTGAGAGGTGCAAACGGAAGACCTAGAAACTGTGGAGCAAGATCCATACCTCACAATAGACAGGGCCCTGTGTCAGGCTGGCAGGGCCTGCGAGACCATTCCTGGATTCCAGCCAGCTCTACTCTGACTGGCCTGGGAACACGGTGGGTTGAATATTCAACTCTTATCTCCTGAAGTGATGGATGCGGCCTTAACTTGAAGGCCTGGCCTCAGCATCCCAGACTGTGAAGTGGGCTCTTAATCTTGGGGTCCATGTCTTTGAAAAAGGCAGAGGGAGCCAGGGAGATGGGCAGCAGGTAAAGATGAATTCTATCGGGGCTAATGGCTCGAGATTGATCCCCATCAACCACTTGGTGGGAAGAAAGGATTGATGACTTCTGAGAGTTGTTCTCTGACCTACACACACACACACACACACACACACACTCACAGAGAGGCAAAGAGACAGACAAACAGAAACAAAGAGAGACAGAGACAGAGAGACAAACACATACATACACACTCACACAGACATAGAGGCAGAGAGAGACATAGACAGAAACAGAGAGAGACAAATACAAACATGTGCACACTCACAGATTTTACACACGCACACACACACACACACACACACACACACACACACTACATAAAGTGTTTCTTTTTAATGAAGCAGAAGAGAAGACCTAAGATGGGCCCAGAAAGTGGAGGCAGATACAGAGCCATCTCCCTTAAGCAAAGGGATGCCCCAGTGCAGGAGCAGGCAGAGCCTTTGGACCTTGATTTCAGACTTCGGGCCTCCACAGCTCGGTGGATAAATCCATGGAGTCTAAAGCCTTCAGTATATGGTCCTCTGCTAAGGTAGCCTAAGACTCTAATGGCATCCTTGGGTGGCACCCTTCCCCCTGCAACTCCTCTGTGCAGAGCTCAGGCGACCTAGCACTTAACCAAGCTCTGACTGTCCCCCCAGGGGACAGAACAGGTGACAGAGGGCAAGGAGGTGCAGCAGAGATCACTTCAGGGTGTGATAGGGACAATGTCTGCTACCTGATCCTTTGAACACCATCTCCTGGACTGACAAAATTCCTATCTCTCCCCAAGCTATCTCCTAGGGTCAGACTAGCGGGCTGGAACCCTAGTCTCCAGACTGATTTCCAGTGGAGTTTGTGGGAAACAGAGGCCCCAAGAAGGGAAGGGCCCTGGACAAGTTTGGAGGGCACATCTTGGCCAGGGACAAAACAGTCACTTTGGTCCAACCCATTAGAACCATATCACAGTGCTGCAACCTGAAGCCTGGCCCAAGGCTTGCACTCTGAAGCAGGGTGATGGTGACCTCTGCTGGCACAGGTCCAGAGCCTTTCCCAACCCAGCGCATAGGAGGCAGCAGCAAGAGCTCTGCTAGAACCAGGTCCCCCAAATGGGAGAATGGCAGCTGCCTGTGCTTCCACAATCACAACATTGTTCTGTCATCTGTGGATGCTCAATGCCAGGAGCTCCCTGGCCACCCAGGGAGTCTCCCCTACAGTAAGGCAATGGGCTAGATCAGGGGCTGGATGAGGAGCTGGGACCTGACCTAAGACCAGAGGCCACAGCCCAGGCTCTGTGGAGCAAGATGATGGTCAAGACAGAAACTCCAGGTCAAGGTGGGAAGATCCCAGAGAGTCCCTGCCTCTGACTGAGCCTCAGTTTGCTGAGTTTGATCTGTCAAATGGTGATCTGAGCAGTCCTGTCCCCATCCGATAGGGATTGGAGGGTGGTGGGCAAGCGCTCTGTGGGTGGGGAGGAGACTCAGTCAGTCCCAAAGCACAGCACTCAGAAGGACGACACACTACACCTGACGCCCTCTACGTTCATAAGTCTAGCGCTCCTAATCTTTTATTCTGCCAGGTTTTTAAGGTTTATTTATTCTTATCTTATATGTATGGGTGTTTTGCCTGCATGAATGTCTGTGCACCACATACATGCCTGGTGCCCATGAAGGGGGCATCATATCCCTTGTCACTGGAGTTATAGATGGGATGTGAGCCACCATGTGGGTGCTGGGAACTGACTCACTGAGCCATCTCCCCAGCCCCGGTTTTATTTATTTTCTTAGGCAGAAATGTATTTCCTCACAGCCAGCACTGGGGAACTAGAAACCCAAAATCAAAGTGTCTGCAGGTCTGGGGTGGTTTGATTTTGTCTTTTTTTTTTTCTTTTAATTACACTGGGATCCATAAACCACTGTTCACTTGAGTGTGTAACACACCTGGTGCAATTTATCCTGCCATCCTCCACTAAAAAACCCCTTCTCGCCCCACCCGGCCGTCCTATTTGCCCCCAGGTATTTCTACTTCCTCATTGCCTGTACCTAGGTACTTATACATCTATATAAAATCTTGGGTCCACAAACGGGAGAAAACACACAACCTTTCTTTCTGAAGTGGACTCGTGTTTGACACAATCATCTCCAGCTAGCTGTGTGTGTTTTCCTGCAAGCGGTCTAACTCTGTTCTGCTTTAAACCTGAAAAAGAAAACCCTGTGTGTGTGTGTGTGTATGTATATATATAATGTATACATATATATACATATATATGTGTGTGTGTATATATACACACACACACACACATAGATTCTTTATGCATTCCTCTGTCGATGGACACCGGGGTTAGTATTTGTGGTAATACAGGGTCTTGGTGTATTGTTCAACCCAATTAAGAACCCAACGACACCATGATGCTGTGGACCTTTCTAACACCCATTTACACCTCTCAAGCAGCAGCTGGCCCCATTAACTCTCAAGCATCGCCTCCCCAGGGAAGCCCTTAATCAAAGGAGTACCAAAGTATGTCACATGACCATAGCTTCCTGACCTCCTTCCACAGCCTGGGTGGTTCTGAGCAAACCTCATCCCAGCCTAATCCTAGATCTTTGCCCCAGCACAGAACCAGGCCGGGCCGGAAGTGTCCCAAATGGTGACCATACAGAAACACCAAGGGTACAAGTATGGTGCCCCAACTTTGCCTCTGCGCACCCAACAGGCAGTGCCCATAGGGTTGGAGTACAGGATCTACCAGCCATGTGTCAAAACCTACATCTGCAGGACACTGGTGCCCTCTAGTGGCGGACAGAAAGAAGGCAACACACCTGAGCCGAGAACAGAGGAAGTGCTGTGATGCGGACGTCCAGGTGGGAAGGGACAGGTACCAGACCCCGGTTAAAGTCCTCAGGAGTTTCCCACACCTGAGCCATCCCCACACCCCACCCCATGCTGCTCTCTGATTAGTTACTGTCAGTCATTCTGTGGCTGAGGGGACTTAGAGGAAAGGAAATGAGTTCGAGAGGGGCAAGGGATTCCAGGTGGGCATTTAAAGCCAGGGTTTCTGAGAGCCTCCCATGCCGTGACTGACTCCAGCACAGTCCTCCTTGGGTGAGAACTGAAGCCAAGGTACCTTAGAGGAGTTTGGAGACTGGCTCATCTCAATCCTGATCTCCAGCCAGAATTCACAAACATGGCTATACAGATAGACAGTAGTCAAGGTGCCAGAGACCCCGCTCTGCTCCCAGCAATGCTCCACACTGACTTTTGGAAATGGACCTCTGGCCGCCCCTCCAACCTGCAGACAGAGAGAAAGACAGTTAGGAGAAGAGGACTGGAGGAGGAAGTGACACAGTAAGACAAGACACGGGTTCAAACGCCACCCCCACCACCTTCCCACGCTAACTCACCTCCATGCCCCTCCCTGAGTCTTCATCCCCTCACTGACAAGATAGGCTGTTGGTGTTTGTGCACAGGTGACCTGATCACCAGTCCAGAGCTATTTGCAGAACTCAAGCTTGAGACTCGGTGCCAAAAGCAAGCGTACAGACCCTGCAGAGCACAGGCCACCAACCTAGGAGCACAGCAGCCTATGGGAGACCCAGAGGCACCAAGTTATGACCCCCACCCCATAGCAGGGAGTCAACAGAGATCAAGGTGCCCTAGAGAGGGAGAGGAGGGGCCGGAGCAGGGAAGGATACAAGTGGAAGAAACCTCAGAGTCCTGACCCATCCAGAGTGGGTAACTCCATATGAGCAGAAATCATATTAGTGGTTGCCAGGTTAGGGTGGGGTAGGGAGGTTACTCTTTCACCTCTGATGTCTGGAGACGTGGGAACGATTTACCTGGCTGAAGGTGTGGCTCAGTTAGTAAAGCACGTTCTTAGCATGCGTGTGTGTAGTTCTGGGTTCCGTCTCTAGTAGCATCTAAAATGAGTGTAGCATACACCTGTAGTCTCAGCAGTTCAAGGTCATCCTTGGCTACACAGTGAGTTCAAGGATAGCCTAGGCTACATGCAGCTCTGTCCCAAAAACTCAAAAAAAAAAAAAAAAAGTTCTACAGTTAGTGTAAATGTACTAAAAACCACACTGCACCCCTACCCCCCGAAAGAATGGCTTTTTGTGGTATGTGATGTCAGCTCAGGTTTTCAAAGGTCCACAGACTCTGAGCTGACTGATTCTCACCTCCCCAGCTGTCAAGCCTTTCCTACTTCATTCTTACACGGATGCCGTATTAGTAAATGTTCTCATCGCTGATATGAAAACATCTTGACAAAGCCACAGAAGGGAAAGGTTATCTGGGCCACAGTTCGAGGGGACAGAGGATCGTGGTGGGGAAGACATGGTGGCAGGAGCTTGAGGCAGCTCCTCAAGACGGAAAGCAGAGAGAGGTGAGTGTTGGTGGTCTGCATGCTTTCTTCTTTACATATGTCAACCTTATTTAGGGCTCACCTCTATTCAGTCAACCCAAGTTAGAAAAATCTCTCCTACAAACATGATCGGAAGATTGTCTCTGAGGTAGTTCTGGATCTCATCAGGTTGACAATATTAACCACCACACACACACACACACACACACACACACACACACACACACACACACATACCAGTTATATATACACTGCTGCCATGGAAAGTCAGAGAGGTCAATCCAGTCTCACCAGCACACCCATATCTGGTGTTAGGATGGTCTCTGACTGCCTCTCCTATCCCATCATGAAAGCTCACAAAGTCAGTGGCCATATCGGCTACCCTCCTGTCATCACAAAATAGTGACCTCATGGGGTTGGGGATTTGGCTCAGTGGTAGAGCGTTTGCCTAGGAAGCGAAAGGTCCTGGGTTCGGTCCCCAGCCCTGAAAAAAAAAAAAAAAAAAAATAGTGACCTCATGAATCAGACATCAGACAAGTAGTAGGAACAGAATAGAAGATGGATAGATGGATGGATGGATAGATGTATGGATGGATGGATGGATGGATGGATGGATGGATGGATGGATGGATGAATGTGTAGATGGTGAGATAAGTAGATGAATGAGTGAATAGATTATAGATGGATGATGATAGAAGATGATGGGTAGATGGATGGATGAATTGGTGAGTGGGTGGATAAATGAATGGTGAACGAATGGATGATGGATGGATGGATAGGTGGGCAGATGGACTGATGGACAGATGGGTAGATGGGTGGATGTTAGACAGATAGGTAGATAGGAAGGAAAAAAGAAAAATAGATAAATGGATGGATGATTTGTTAGACAGACAGATAAATGAATGGATGAAAGGATAATAGACACAAATAGATGGATGATAAATGGATGGATAATAGGTAGAAAGAAAGATGATAGATAAATAAATTAATGAATGATAGACGGGTAGATAGAAAGAAGGAAAAGAAAGAAGGAAAGAAAGAAAGAGAAAGAAAGAAAAATGAGATAGATAAATGGATGGATGGATGGATGGATGGTGGATGGATGGATGGATGGATGGTGGATGGTAGACAGGCAGTCAGGCAGGCAGACAGATAGATGGATGGACGATGGATGGATGTACTAGATAAATGGATCTTTAGGAGCCTGGTAAGTCATCCAGAGCCCTATCTGGGGACAGAGGACTGCCCATCATTCACTCTGTGCTCTCTGTCTGCCAACTCAGGTACTGCAGATTCACCAAGTCTGGTGAACCGTGGCCAGGCAGGAGCAGCAGAGCTAAGCAGGGGAAGAGTCGCCCGCTGGCCATTGCTCTCTGACTGAAGCTCACAGTCCCACCACGCCTCTCTGGCTAGGAGCATAAGTAATGAGCTCAGGGCCCCAGGGACCTCCTCAGAGCAGACAGCCATACCAGCCCTCTGCCAAGTGGGGCCAAAGGAGAATGGAAGAAGGCTGAGGAGTTGCCCCTATGCTGAGCCATGGCAAAGTTTCAGGAAACTGGAAAAGGAGGAAGACAGGGGCAGTCAGACTGAGCCTGAGCTGAAAGGAGTCTCGTGGATACCAGTGCCCTGTACACACACACACACACACACACACACACACACACACACACACACACACACAGAGAGAGAGACAGAGAGAGAGAGAGACAGACAGACAGAGAGAGACAGAGAGAGACAGAGAGAGAGACAGAGAGAGAGACAGAGAGAGAGAGAGACACACGCACACATGCACGCACATATCATGTGAGGTAGTTAACAGGATCTATTATACCCTCTTTACAAAAAAGTAAACTGAGGGTCCAGTTCCTGAGACGCTCCATCTGGGCTTGCTTCCATCCCCATGGTTCCTAAACACCAATCCCCTTAAGGCAAGCCCACAGGTACCTCCACCCTTCAGGTACTCAATGTCAGTCACGTCGGCAGTGGACGCTCATCACAGAAAGGAGCAACCTCATGGCTGATGCCCTAGGAATGTCACAAACTGGTGGGGGAGGGGAGGGACAGTGACAAAGGCTGTTTCCTTCCACCTGACGCAGCCAAGAGAGCCATGTGACTGATGCCCTTGTGGGCAGTCTTGGTTGACTTCTCAGAGGAGGCGGTTCTGAACCTGGAACCAGCAGGTGAGAAGGGGGTGTCCAAGTAGAGGGGAACAGAAGAGAAAGGCTGACCTTGGTGGAACCACACAGACTGGCAGCATGGAGTGCACAAGGCAAAGAAAAACCACAGCTGAGGTTGAACCCAGAATCCAGCAATAAAGACGGGATCAAAGTCTGGAGGCGTAGGTCACTGGCAGAGTACTTGCCTCCCTGTGTGAGGCTCAAGGTTCAACCCTCACTACATAAATCAAACCAGTGTTGACCTGAGGGGGCCTCAGCATCCACAAATGAGCTGAGAGCGCCACACATCCATCAAAATGGTAAGCCCAGAGGATGGATGTATTGTTGGTTTCTGTTGCTGCGGTAAACACCACAATGAAATGTAACTTGGAAAGGAAAGGGTTTATTTTAGTTAACAGGTTATACTCCATTGTGAACGGAAGTTAGGATAGGGACCTGAGACAGGAGCTGAAGCGGAGGCCGTGGAGGAGCACTGCTTAGGGGCTTGCTTCCCATGGCTTGCTCAGCCTGCTTTCGTATATGACCGGGACCCACCCACCCAGGAGGGGCCCCTCCCACAGTGGGCGGGGCCCCCCCCACATCAATTATTAAATCAAAAAAAAGTCCTACAGACTTTCCTCCTGGCCATTCTGGGAGAGGCATTTCCTCAGTTGAGATTCCTCTTCTAGTGTCATTCTACGTTGTGTTAAATTGACAGAATACTTATCAGGACAGCAGAATGCTGGTGGGACAGAGAGCTACAGAGCTAAGTGCAAGTGCAACTCTGTAGAGCCTGGAAAGGCTCCGAGCCTATTGCTGGCTGAAATATGGTATTTTAGTCACCTGTCTTAGTTAGGGTTTTACTGCTGTGAAGAGACACCATGACCAAAGCAAGTCTTATAAAGGACAACATTTAATTGGGGCTTACAGGTTCAGAGGTTAAGTCCATTATCACCAAGGTGGGAGCATGGCAGCAATCAGGCAGGCATGGTACAGTCAGAGCTGAGAGTTCTACATCTTCATCTGAAGGCTGCTAGCAGAATACTGGCTTCCAGGCAGCTAGGATGAGGGTCTTAAAGCCCACACCCACAGCGACAAGCCTACTCCAACAAGGCCACACCTCCAAATAGTGCCACTCCCTGGACCAAGCATATTCAAACCATGCCATCACCATCTTCATTGTCGTGACAGACACATGTCAAAAGTAATTTAAAGAGAGAAGGCTTCATTTTGACTTATGACTTGAAGGGATATGACCATCATAGTGGGTCAGTCACAATGGCAGGAGCTTAAAACAGCTGGTCACATTGCACCATGTCCTGATTGGTTTTTCTTGTCAACTTGACACAACCTAGAGTCACCTGGGAAGAGGAAACTCAACTGAAGAACTGTCTCAGTCAGATTGGCCTGTGGCCATGTCTGTGAGAGATTGTCTTGACTGATGATCGGATCAGATGCCCCATCCACGGTAGACCTGAGATGCATAAGAAAGCTAGCTAAGTGTGAGTCAGCGAGCAGGCCAGTATGCTGCATTCCTCCGTGGACTCTGCTCCAAGTCCCTGCTTGACTTCCTGGGCTGATGTTCCTCTGGGATGGACTGACCTCCCCTAAGGTGGAATATCCTTTCTTCCTCAAGTTGTTTTTGGTTAAAATGTATCATCACAGTAACAGAAATGTAACTATAAGACACCTGCAGTGAGGAAGCAGAGGGAGAGGGATGTTGGTACACAGTTCCCCCTACACACCACACCCTTTTTTTAACAGTCCAGAACCCAGCCTAGGGGATGGTGCTTCCCACATTGTGAATCTTCCTACATCAGTCAACCTAATCTAGGAAGTCCATGACAGACATGCCCAGAGACGTTGTCTTCTAGATGATTCTAACCGTGACATGTGGAGACAGGAGAAAGGGCAGTTCCCAGAGAGAAGAATAAATCACTGAAGCTTGGAGGATGGCTAGCTCAGTGGGACCACTTCACATGAATCAGTTGTTGTGGGTGTGTCACTCAGGACCCCCAGTGGATTCTGGGAGACCATGTGTCAGTGCAGGTCTCCCATCTCCCACAAATGTTCTGCCCTGTAGGCAGTGTCAGTGAAAGCTGTGGAGCATTTGGAGGCCATGCAGGACAAATCCCTGCTCCTTTCACTCGTTTTCATTATTATCTTAAACTATACTTTAAAAGAAAATAGCTTCGGACCGGAGAGACAGCTCAATCAGTACCACGCTTAACGACAAGCACCTGAGTTTCATTTCCCTAAACCTACATAAAAAAAAAAATCTGGTGCATGCCCTTAGTCCCAGCATTCAGAAGGCAAAGATGGGCAGATCACTGTAAGTTCAGGGCCAGCCTGGTCTTCATAGATAGTTGCAGGACATCAGTGGACAGCCAAGGTTATGTAGAGAGTTCTTGTTTTAAGACGAAACAAAAGGCCCAAACAAATGAACAAACAAAACCCCAAGATGTACAGTTCCAAAGAACAACACTCACCATAGTACATATGCCCAGCCTCTATATGGACACCTCCATGCACACACTCACATGTACACACACAAATAATCATTAACAGGGTGTGGTAGCTTGCACCTATAATTCTAGCCCCCGAGAGAGGCAAAAATATCAGGAGTTTAAAGTAAATGGTATGTTTGAAACCAATCTTGGCTAATGAAACCTTTAGTCAAACAACAACAACAACACAACAACATCTTCAATCACAACAACAAGCTGGGCATGGTGCTTCACATCTACAATGCTAGCACTAGAGATGCTGAGATAGGAGTATTGTAAAGATGTGCAGGGAAGCCTGGGGCTGGAGAGATGGCTCAGTGGTTAAGAGCACTGGCTGTTCTTCCAGAGGTCCTGAGTTCTAAATCCCAGCAACCACATGGTGACTCACAACCATCTGTAATGGGATCTGGTGCCCTCTTCTGGGTGTGTCTGAAGACAGCTACAGTGTACTTAAATATATAATAAATAAATACATCTTAAAAAAAAAGAAGGGCAGCCTGGGCTACATAGTAAGATACTATGTAAAAATAAAATAAAATGATAAAGCTAAATAAATACTAATTTAAAACTAAACTTTAGAAACAGATGTTTAAAGAGCAACATGAAGGAGTTGGGGATTTAGCTCAGTGGTAGAGCACTTGCCTAGCAAGTGCAAGGCCCTGGGTTCGGTCCCCAGCTCCGAAAAAAAAGAAAAAGAGCAACATGCAATCAACCACAAACAAAAGTGAGGTGAGGGGGTCCCAGAAAGTCCACACTAAGGAGCAACCTTGCAGGGACCAGTGTGCTGTTTCTAGCTTAAAATTCAATGTAACCAGGATTTAAAACAAAAACGGAAACTGTGTAGGGTGGTGCATTCTAGTCATCCAACATTTGGGAGGCAGAGACAGAGGATCAGGGGCTCCATGTTGTGTATAGCATTGAGCTACCGGCCCCCACCCAGCTTCCCTTGAATCCGCAGATGAAACACACACACACACACACACACACACACACACACACACACACACACACACACACACTTGTTCCTTTTCAACTTGCCTTTGGACACAATTGCTAAGAACTACTATCTCCCGCCTGGAAAAGCGTCCCCTTAACAATATTCTTATCTCCTTGCCTCCCACCTGCCCTAAACATTAGTTGCTAAGATACATCTAGTGCCTGCTAAACACCCCTAACCACTTGCCTATAGGAGTGTCCATAGGCCAGAGCTCCTCCTAAGACCTCACATGGCTACTTGGTTCTTCTCTCTCCAAAACATGGTGAACCTTCCTCTTCCCTTGCACCTGTCTCTTTTCCTCCAGAGACCTGGAAGTCCCGCCTATTCCTTCCGTCCAGCAACCGTTCCATTCAAAACCTACCTCAGTGAACCAGTGAGTTTATTAGAGTTACTTACAGGAGTGTGGGAGAGACATTACTCACAAGGGCATTACTGAGGGGTTACCACAGCTTTCTTTACTGACATATCAAGAACCAATTGGGGAACAGGACCTTAGCAGCAGAACTGCCCCTACAGCTCCAGGCCAGCCTCAGCTATAAAGCAAGTCTGAGACCCTGCCAAGAAGCAAAGAAAAGCAAGTAGAAAAGAGAAATGAAAAACACTTATTACCTTCCGTCTACTCTCCTCCCATCCAGAGCATCAGGGAGCCCTCATGCCTCACTGACCTCGAGGACAGACACAGGCAGAAGCTGGAAAGACAAGGCCTTGACAGTGAACAGATCGGGTATGGGAGCCTAAGAGCTCCAGTCCTTGGAGGAGGAGGTGGTGTGGAGAGCAGAGAGTCTCCGAGTCTGTGAATGGAAGCTGTGAGCTTGTGAGCCATGAGGAGATTGATCTGTGCATTCACTGTGGTTTGGAATCTCATCCACATTCTGATGCTGTCTGAAGAGGCCGCGGTGAAGGCTTGCCTGGACTCTGCTGTTCTGGTTTGATACAAGCCAGGAGCTCTTCTAATGGGACCAGGTTGCTCTTGGTCCAAGAATGTACTTACTGCTCCTCCACTGTGAAAATAGGACATCATGTTCACTGGCTTTTGGGGAATAAAATACTGGTTATGAAAACCAGAAAGAAGAGAAAACTTAATTCATTATCACCAAAGACGCTCACCCATATTGGTTTTCTTGATCTACACTTCATCCCATCTCAGTATCTCACACAATACATTGGCTATCAGCGCCTCCCACTCCTGTTTATCCATTTCATCTTTTATTGGTTTTCTGAGAGTCTCATTACGTATCTCAGGCTGACCCTGGACTTACTTTACAGCTATTGTGTCACTTTCCCTGGGGAGATGTAGACAAACACCTATTCATCCCAGACAGGACACTGAGGACAGACCAAAGAAACAGTTCCATTCAAAACCTACCTCGGTGAACCAATGAGTTTATCAGAGTTACTTACAGAAGAGTGGGAGAGACATTACTCATAAGGGCATTACTGAGCGGTCACTCACAGGAGCAGGGGATTCAAGGACAGTTACATCACTAAGAAGTCAACTGAGTACAGTAATAACTCACAAAAAAGCTGTATCCCTAAAGTTTGCAGAGAGCTCTGTAGAATCTCCTGTTCTCAGCACTGTAACAGTTTATGTAGCCTTGGGAGTGGCCTTGTGAATCTTGTAAGTTTCAGGAAATTCCGGAGCCTTGCAATTTTAGTTTACTTCATGGGCCTTATATATATCAGTGAGTGGCTTCTCTCCTCAATAGCCATCCAGGTTCTGTAGTCTTGTTTGTTTTCTGATATTTTGTCTTTTTTTTTTTCATAGCTGAGAACTGAACCCAGGGCCTTGCACTTGCTAGGCAAGCGCTCTACCACTGAGCTAAATCCCCAACCTCTTGTTTGTGTTTTGAGACTTTCTTTTCCTAAACAGAATTTAGAGTCATTTCCCTATGTCTTCAAAAATATGCTATAAACCTGTGTGGTGGTTTTAATAGGAGTGGTCTCCATAGGCTCATACATTTAAATGCTCGGTCATTAGGGAGTGGTATTACTTGACAGGGATTAGGAGGTATGGCCTTTCTAGAGTAGGTGTGGTCTTGTTAGTCAATGTGGTCTTGTTGGAGGATGTGTGTCACTGGGAGTAAGCTTTGGAGTTTCAAATAATCAACCCAGGCCCAGTGTCTCTCTCTTTCTGCTGCCTGTGGATCCGGATATAGAACTCTCAACTTTTCCAGCACCAGGACTGCCTACACGCCACCATGCTCCTCTACCTGACAATAATGGGCTAAACCTCTGAGGCTGTAAGCAAGCCACAATTAAATGCTTTCCTTTGTAAGAGTTGCCATGGTCATGGTGTCTCTTCACAGCAGCAGAACACTGACTAAGACAGCCTGTGATGATTAATTTTTATAGTCAGCCTGACAGGATTTAGAATCACCTGGGAGACCATCTCTGGGTGTGTATGTGTGTCTATGTGTGTATGTGAGTGTGTGTGTGTGTATGGGTGTTTATGTTTCTGTGTGCATGCATACATGCATGTGTGCGTGTGCATGTGTGAGAGAGTGTATGAGATTGTGGAGAATGAGTATGTGCGTGTGTCCATGCATGTGTGTGTGTGTGTGTGTGTGTGTGTGTGTGTGTGTGTTTAACTGAAGTGAGAAAGCCCACCCTTAAGAGGCGGCAGCAGCCTCTGTGTGCTGGCATCTCAGACTGAAAGAGGAAAAGTTGAGCTGAGCACACGTGGTTCTCTGCTTCCTGACTGAGCTCACAATATGACCTGATGCCTGCAACACCCCCTGTACCTCAAACTGTGAGGCAAAGCAACCCCCTCCTCCTTAAGCTGCTTCTGTCTGGTATGTTGTCACAACCAGGAGGAGAAACATAACTTAAGACAAAGCCAATGCTTCACCCACATCCCTAACTTCCTACACACACACACACACACACACACACACACACACACACACACAAATATCCTCATACACCCTTACACACACACCCTAACACACATACACTCACACCCTCACACAGTCTCACAACCTCACACACACCACACACACCCACACACACCCCGTGCATCCTGTTCAGCGTGGCCATTACTAACTTCAAGATGAACTCAGTCTGAGTGTGCCTTCCTGCAGCTATGAGCCATGCTCCAGTAGACAGTGTAAGCCTCTTCCCATGTTCCAGAAACTCCCTGAGCCCCACTTAGTCTTCTGCCTTCCTGAACTCTCTAGCCAAAACGGCCTCCAGAAAATGCTGACATTTAAGTTGCCGCCAGAGGCCCAGGGTGGCCCCCACAACCAGACTGTCTGATTCTTCCTTTATGGCATTTATCCCTGAATGCCATAAACCTAAACCACTAAGCTCCCCTGAGTTGCGTGAGGCTGGCTTTCAGGGTAAACCCTGTGTGGTTAGAGATTCCCAGGGACCCAGGTCCAAAGTGCAGCCCCAGCCTCTGGACCCTCTTTAAATGAGCACACAAAAGAGGGTCACAAGACACCACATGTGCACACCCGGCATGGTTGGTGATGGCCACTCCATGGTCATCTTCCAAAGCCTGTACACACTGGCTATTTCTGAGCTATTTGGGAGAACACACTGTTCCAGGCCAGAACAGTCCGGCCTCTTCCAAGAACTGAAGATGAAAGGCCCTGGGCTTCTGCAGTTCGTTAACAATTCCTTTCTTCCCTTTGCCCAGCAGAAGTTTCCAGTCAACCAGGGAAACGTTTTTCAAATTAACTGTCCCCTCCCAGAACTGCTTGGCTTGGAGGCTGAGGAGAGATACAGGCCTGGGCTTCCTCACAGTCTAAGTGACTGGATATCTGTTCCCACTTTGGAAGCTCGGGGCCCTGGGGGCAAACCATTCTGCTTCCAGATGAGCTGAAAGGCCACTTAGGAGGAGAGCAAGGGTCAGTGTGCATCTGGCCAGTGGACACTGCTCAGTCTCTGAGCTTCTGCCAGCTGTGGCTGGGGACCGAGAGATGGGACTCCAGAGAGGAGGCACAAGGAAGGGGAGCAGCAGGGAGGGGGCACCAGGGAGGGGGCACCAGGGAGGGGGATACCAGGGAGGGGGGGGTACCAGGGAGGGGGACACCAGGGAGAGGGATACACCAGGAACCAGGGACACCAGGGAGGGGGATACCAGGGAGGGGGATACCAGGGGGGGACACCACCAAGGAGGGGGGGACACCAGGGAGGGAAAACCAGGAAGGGACACCAGGGAGCCTCTGTCATTCATTTATGTTCCCCAATACTCATTCTTCAGCTGGACATGGACATGCTCCCATAGATGAAAACTAGGCTGGGTTTGAAGACAGGCAAATAGTTTGCGTTCTCTCTCCCTCTCTCCCTCTCTCCCTTTCTCCCTCTCTCCCTCTCTCTCCCTCTCTCCCTCCCCCACCTCTCTCTCTCTCTCTCTCTCTCTCTCTCTCTCTCTCTCACACACACACACACACACACACACACACACACACACACACACACAGACCTTGTCAAATTGCTGTGAGGATCCTGAGGGAGAGTCAGCACTGGCGATATTGCACTCAATTCACTGAGAAAAACATATTTTCTGTTTCTAATTTTGAGCCGCAAACCGGGCTTGATGTTGACATTATAAAAAGCTCTGCTCCAAGGACTAGAGAGATGGCTCGGTGGTTCAGAGCACTGACTGTTCTTCCACAGGACCAGGGTTCAAATCCCAGGGCCCACATGGCAGCTCACAACTATTCATAACTTCAATTCTGGAAGATCTGATGTCCCCAGATAGACAGACAGGCATGTGCAGGCAAAACACCAATGCACACAAAATAAAAACAGGTTTTTAAAAATCTCTCCGTCGGGTGGGTGGCTCATGCCTTTCATCCCAGAACTGACTCTGACCCTTCCTGGACACCATAAACAGTGAACTGGAAGGACTCTATAATAGGGGTCAGGGGAATTGTGTGTGGTGTCATGTATCCAGTAACTCCACTGCTGTGTAGGCTGAATCAGAAGATTGCAAGTTCAAGCCAGCCTGGGCTGCGAGGCAAAGCCTGGAGAATTGTACCAATGTGCACAATCAGACCCTTGTCAGAGCCCCTTGTGGACTGTCAGTGAAGGGACTCTAGCCAGCCAGAGCATGCCACACATAGTTCTGTCAGGCCTTGCCCTTCTCTCCCATGCTCTCTGCCTTGCATTCCTAAAACTGGCCACCAAAGCCTATTCCCTTATTTGTCTGCTTGTCCTGAGGATGACTACCAAGGTCCAGCCATCAAAGTATTGAAGTCCAGCAATCAAAGCCTTTGGCTCACCTACTTAACCTGCCCAATCAGAATTAAACACCTCAGGCTGGAGAGACGGCTCAGTGGTTAAGAGCGCTGACTGCTCTTCCAGAGGTCCTGAGTTCAAATCCCAGTAATCACATGGTGGCTCACAACCATCTGTAATGGGATCTGATGCCCTCTTCTGGTGTGCATGAAGACAGCTACGGTGTACTCACATATAATATCTTTCAGAAAAACTATTCGCCCTTTCACCTTTATAAACTGCCATTGGTTTATGGTCCATGTCTGCCTTCTCTCTATCCAGAAGCAGTCCTTTGCCTCCCTACTCTGAGACAAACAGCTCTGCCCCACTCCCTTGTTCCCCTCCCCTTCTCCCTCATCCTCTAGCTCCTGTCTTTGACTCTTATTCCATGCCCTTTGCCCCTCTGGGGCAAACACATCTCCTTTGTGCTGAGAACTTGGTCTTGGGGGTCTTGAGCCGATACCTGTCTCTTACAGTCAGCACCCAGAGCCCACGGCCACTGCAGGCATCCAAGCCAAGCTGAGCCAGGCCGGTGCCCTGGGATCCCTTTGGACAACCAAGGGCAGCCATAAAGGATTGGTTGCTTAATGCCCACTGGCGCTATGAAGCCAAGCATTTCCCTTTCACGATCTCAGACCCTCTCAACACCCTGCTACTTAATGACCCAAGAAACTGGAGATCAGAGAGGCAAGGTGCTGGCTTAAAACTCCACAGCGCGCTGAAGCAGACTGGGCTAGCAGACTCGAGGTCTGGGATACACGTCCCCAGAGGCATCATTCAGCCAAGAAACAGTACCTCGGTGGCACGTTGGGCACACATTCTATCTCCTCTGACCCCAGAAGCTGAGGAGGCTCAGGCCAGGCTGGCACTTGGATGGGAGAAATATTTATAAAAAGTGTCTGCCATATGCCAAGTCCTGGTGTGGACACAGGATCTCTGGAGACCCCAGTAGGCACAGTTCAGCTCCCAAGAGGCTGACTTCCAAGAGAGCTTTGCACATTGGCCAGGACTGCTTAAATCTTCAGGCTTTTATTCAAAAGGGTTTGGTCAAACGCATTCACTCCATGCCTCTGCTCCTTCCAAACTGAGATGAGTCACTTGTTGGTTCAGACCCAAGGGTGGGGCTGAAGGTTCACACATACTGAGCATGGTCACTAAGATCTCAACACCAGGGTCTCCAGTACAGTAGGAGGATGATTGAGAAGAGGATTCTGGGGGGGTTGGGGATTTAGCTCAGCGGTAGAGCGCTTGCCTAGCAAGCGCAAGGCCCTGGGTTCGGTCCCCAGCTCCGAAAAAAAGAAAAAGAAAAGAAAAGAAAAGAAAAGAGAAGAAAAGAAAAGGAAAGAAAAGAGGATTCTGGGAGAGCCATGGCTTAAAAGCCTGTGCAACTATATACTAAATGAGGGGATGGCCTGTGTCTCAAGTTGCTTTGTCTCTCTGACTCTCTCTTCCCAAAGCTGTAGAACAGGGGAAGGAGTTCCTCCCACATGGCTTGGCACCTTGTGAGGCACCGGGTTTGTGGGTCCCAGGAATTGAACTCAGGTCACCAAGCTTAGCAACAAACACCTTCACTTCCTGAGCCGTCTCCCTGGTCCCTCATCCTGGATCTCTCACCCGCAGTCTCATCTTCGCCTGATGCCATTTCCTCAGGCACAGGTTCTGCCACTGAGCACCAAGAAGCAGCTCAGAACTGAGGGATGAGCCTCTCCAGCGCCGTGGATCCTGGCAGGAGACACACTAGTGCGCATAAATCAAGGACCGTGGTGGCAGGGTAGCACAGGGAGCCAGAGGATCTGTATTGTCACTGCAGGTTTGAATCAGCAACACTGAGTGGCATGGGCCCCCATGCTGGACAGCGGACAGACACCCGGAACTCAGGGATCCAAGTCCTGGCCAGCAGAACTCAGCCATCCACTCTGGGGGACAGAAGCATCTCTGTTTTCCCAGGTTGTTTGCTCAGGGTGTGTTGAGAAGTATCTTCCAAGGGTTCGTCCACTTAGAACCTGTGAACAGAGACTCGGCAGAAAAGGAGACTATGGAGACATGGGAAAACCCAGCTGAGCTCCCACTGGGTGTGTGGGACCTTCATTCAGTAGAACTACTGTGCTTGTAAGAGGGGAAGTCAAATTACACACAGACAGACACACACACACACACACACACACACACACACACACACAGAGGAACTGCTGTGCTTGTAAGAGGGGAAGTCAAATTACACACACAGAGACATACACACACACACAAACACACACACACATACACACACACACACCACACCACACACACAGAAGGAGGTACTGCTGCACTTGTAAGAGAGGAAATTAGATTACACACACACACACACACACACACACACACACACACACACACACACACACACAGAAGAACTACTGTGCTTGTAAGAGGGGAAATTAGATTACACACACACACGCATTCATGTACACACAGAGGCACTGCTGTGCTTGTAAGAGGAGAAATTAAATCAAACACACACACACACACACACACACACACACACACACACACACACACGGAAGGCACCATGACAGGATAGAGGCAGAGACTGGAGCAGTAGCCAGAAAAAGTAGGAAGGAGCCTCTCCATCCAGAACCCTCCCTCAGACAGTAGGGCCCCAGCTCATGCTTTGATTTCTGACTCCAGTCTCGAGAACTGTGAAAAATGCATTCCTTTTTCTTAAGACCCTCCCCCTGCTCAGCCCATGGGCCTTTGCCCATACAGCTGAGAAAACAAATTCATCATCAATATCAAATCCTCACAAGGCCAGTCCAGAACAAAGAGTAGCTGGAGTCTCTCATGCCCAGCACACACCGGCATGGGAAAACTGTCTCCAGCATCCCCGTGATTGCTTTGTTCAGCAAGACTAAAAACCCAACATATAGACCAAGACTCTCTTTTCTGCACCTTATTCTGTCTTTTGGAGTATTCAACACCTGCAGCCATTGCTCCTCAGGGAAAATCTTAAAGCAGCTCAAAAGAAAATGTAAAGTTGCTTCTGCGTCATTGTTCCAAGATGGATTTCCACCTGGAGGGTGTTTGCAAAAGACCAGCAAAGGGACTTTAAAAACTAAAAAGCTAAAATCTCTAATCCCCACTCTTCCAAAGGATGGCAAAGCCAGAAACAAATCAGAGGAGCCCCTCAGCCCTTCTCCAGCCTCCAAGTCGTGGGAGAAGGAGAGCTGGCCCTGGTGGCAAAGACACAGGTGAACTGGCCCCAAGGGTGTGAGAGCAGGAGAGCTGGCCCTGACCCTTCCCGGCTGTGCATTGAGTGAGCGAGCTGAGGCAGCGCTGGAAAGTTCATCCTGGTGGTGTGGGTGCAGGAGGATTGGTGGGCTGACCAACTCAGCCACCACCCAGGCCCAGCTCCAGGGTTTCGAGTTGGCCACCCCAAACTTTACCCCACCAATGAACTGCTGGAGTGCATGAAGGAGCTTGTCCTGCAGATCCAAAGCAGCAGGATCTCTGTAACACAGGCAACAGCAAGAAGCCAAGAGGAATACCAGTGAGGATCCAGTGTTGATAGCGTAGCAGAAGCCAGAGGCCTCGAACCAGACCAAGGACTCACTGTGATGAACATTTGCAAGTAAAGATGTGTAGACAAATTGATATACTGTATGACACACTGTAACACACTATACCTTCCACAAAAAGAGATGTTTTTGGTTTGGTTTGGGGTTTTTTTGTTTGTTTTAAGTCAGGGAGGTTGCAAAGGCAAAGGGTTGATTGGGGAGCATGGTGTAAAATTCACAAAAAAATCAATAGAGAGTAAAGATGATGATGATGATGATGATGATGATGATGATATTCAGCATGCTCTTGCCTCCTATCTAATGGCAACAAACTTGTCTAAATATGAATCACCTAGCACTTACATTGACATCCAGGATATTTCATTTGCTATTGGACTAAAATTTTACCTTTAAAAAAAACTGTCCAAGCCAGGTATGGTGGTACATGCCTTTAATCTCAGCACTACGGAGGCATATTTCTGTGAGTTTGAGGCCAGTCAGGTCTATGTAGTGAGATCTAAGACAACCAAGGATACACAGTAAGATCCTGTCTCAAAACAAAACAAAACAAAACAAAACAAAACCTGTCTCAGTAGGGCCACCTCCTCCCAAGACCAGGGTCATATCCTCATCACTTTCCATTGAATTCAAACATTCCACCAGGGAGAGAGAGGCATGTTAAGACTGAGGATATCAACAACTCACAAGTCTCAGGAAGTTCCTGAAACTAACCAGGTGTACTAGCTTCACCCTCTCTCCTCAAGGTCAAATAAATGATAAAGGACTGCTGAGAAGACACAGGTCAGCTGAGCTGTCTGAAAGAGACTTTTTGATCTGTTGAGCCACCTTCAAGCAGTACAAAGAACTCCAGGGTTCTGGCTGCCATCAGCTGTCACCCACACTGGGATGACCTTTGTAATATAGCTATCTTTGAGCTGTTGCTGCTCCTGCTAGTAACCATAAAGCTATACTCCTATAAGTAACCCCAATAAATTCACAGTTTCACCAAGCTAAACTTTGGTGGTATCCTTACTTTGGTCTGTTGGCTCTTTGTCTGGGTTGAGTATATATTTGTTTCTCCAGGACTAGTTTCACACAGCATGGAGTAGCACAGCATGCATTTGTAATGCCTGAGCTAGGGCCAGGGCCTGTGTTCTTCCCATTCAGCTCTCCTCTTCTCTGTACATGTATGTGCTGAGCATCTCTAAAGGCCAGGGACCATACCTGCAGTCCTGCAGTCAGAACATAGCTATAATTGTTAATAGTAATTGCTAATATTGATTGCCAATGTGGTGGTTTGAATGAGATATGTCCCCCAACAAGCTCACGCATTCGCATACTTAGTGGTGCTGATTAGGGAGGTTTAAGTGGTGCAGCCTTGTTAGAGGAGGTATGTCACTGGGGATGGGTTTGAGATTTTATAGCCTCACTCCACCTCCATTCCTCCCCCTACCTGTGGGAAAACCATGCTAATCAAGGTCGAAGTCTCCCATCGTCCGGACTCAGCACAATATGGAGGACTCCCTTCATTGGCAGGGTTCTCCCTTCTCTGACCTGGTCTGGGGAGTTCAATCCCCACCCCACCCCCACACACACCTCTACCTATAGAATGTCACATAGCCTTAGTTAGATTACAGGTTCAACTTCCTTCTTCTAAAAAAAAAAAAAAAAAAAAAATTCAACTAGCACCTGAGATTCTTGGAATGCCTTTCTATGCTAAATTCTTCTTTAGTACCATAAACCTTCAGCCAATGACCTTTGCTCATCCTGGATATTCTGACACCACCACCCCCCTCCATCCCCAGAATTATATAAGCCTTGAATCAGTCCAAGTTGATCTGTCTCCTTGAAACTGGTCCCAGTGTAGTCATTTCCAGACATACTCACAGGGTTTTTGAAAACCATCCCCTATCCCCACCCCTGCACCCCCACCTCCCATGCCTCACCCCCACCCTTAGCCCCATCAGCTCTGCTCCCTTTACTCTTACCCTCTGGATCCCCAGGGGCAGTCAGGGTCATACCTACCCCTCTTACTTCATATTTGTGATTGAGGCTGTGCTCTCTCAGCTTTTCACTCCAGGTACCATGCCTGACTGCTCGCCATAATGGGCTCTAAACCCTTTGGAACTACAAGCCAGTAAATCCTTCTATTAGTTACCATGTTTGTGATGGGCTATTGTGGGACCAGAAAAAAAAACAAAAAACAAAAAACGGACTCGGTCAACTCAGCAGGACCTAGAATCCCTGAAGAGACAATCCTGTGAACGTGTCTGTGAAGAAGTTTCTTGAAGTGGAAGTTTCTGGTTGTGTCATGTGATGCAGACTCACATGGTGTTTTGCTGAGGCAAGACCCGTGGGAGGACCATGTCTCAAATCTTCACTGGTCTTCACTTCTTTGAGAGAGGAACTGCAGAGAACTTCTCCTGGCTTCCCAGCTGGTTCTGGTCACTCCTGCTGACTCATGCTGATTCAGTGGAGGCCGAGAGGTTTCTGCTGGATCATGCCACCACTGCTGGTTTGTGTTTGCTATCCTGACACTACTGAACTGAACTGCTGGAATCCTTACAACCATGATTAGAATTGTCCCAAAAAACTATTTCTAAACAGGTCTGCATCCCCTTGTCCTATTTACCATCTTTTTCCCCCTACCTTTGGACAGTGACTAGAAGGGAGTCGAAACATTTGAGAGTACTTATTAAAAGTAGGCTTTGAAAAAAAAATCTAAGCCTACGGTTTCTAGATTGGGTTAATTAAGTGTGAGGTCCCACCCTCAACATATGTGGCACCACTTGGGGGACTGAACTGAGTAAAAAGGGGACAGCAAGCTGAGCGCCAGCATCCATATCTCTCTTTTTCCTGGCTGCAGATATAACATGACCAGAGTCACACACTCCTGCTGCCACACTTTGTTCACCAAGATGGACGATACCCTCAAACTGAGAGCTACAACACTCCCTTCCTTCTTTTCTTCCTTAAGTTGCTTTTGTCAGGAATTTTGTCTCAGCAGTGAGAAAAACAGCTGATGCATAGACCTAAACACACATGGGAAGCATTCCATGCAGGTGACCCCAGAACTCTGAGAGAGGAGTTGTTGGGGATTGGCTCTAATGCTTTAATTCAATCGGGAATCTGTGTGTCCAAATCTTAAAGATCCTTGTCCCCAGTTGGTTTTCGACTGAGCAATAATGATGCCAGCAGCCAATAGCTGAGCACCGCGAGGGACGCTTAGAGTTGCTAGGAAGCAGAGAAGGAGAGAGGAATTGCCATGACTCTGGGGAGAGATACAGATGGATGTAGGAGCTGCAGGAGATAAAACCAACCAATCATATGAGATTTTATGTACATGGCCACTAGACACTTCCCCGATTGGGCTTAGAGTAGAGCCATCGAGCTAGACAGTTTACTAAAAATAAGTTAATGTGTGTGTGTTTCATTTGTAGATCCAAAGAGTTCCTGGGTGAGTGACTGGAAGCATGCGACCTGCCAGGAATACAAAGCAGTGTAGTCTAAACTCACTGCTACAATGTATCTGTGGTAAAGTTCACTGAAGGGAAATCTCAATCTCTCCAGCTTCGCTTGACTTAAAAAACACTAATTCTGGAGGCTGTGCAGCCGATATTAACTTCCTGTTAGAATTGCTGCAGATAATAAGGTTTCTGGCTGGCTATGACATTTCATCTGCCCTTGTTTTCCAAGACCCAAAGGCCAGTTTTGCTGAAAGTGCTGACTCTTCCCTGGAGACTTGCAGCTGTCAGAAGAGGACTAAAGATGGGTAGAAAAGCGCTGCCCGTCTGCCTGCATAATGTGTCTGTCTCCTTTACTACCTCAACCTCAGGGTTAGATTTCTGCCCAGCTCTGTGATATACCTGTTCAAGACTGAAGACACAAAAGTGACAACTAAGGCAGTGTTGCCCTTTAGCCAAGTGCCTGAGAGTCCCCAGTCATTCATTACTTCGTGTCCATCAACACAATTCCTGCTGTCCCTCCTTGGGGTCTCTAAGAGGGGTCTCATGTTGATCATAGTCCCAGTTCTAGTTTCATTCTGTTACTGTGGGGGGAAAAGCCACCTGACTTAGGGAAGAAAAGAGTTTATTTTGGTTATACTTCCAGGTCACAGTTCATCATTGAGGGAAATAATTCCGAAAGAACAGGATTTGCTGACTCGCTCAGGTTCATACTTAGCTAGCTTTCTTATTCAGCCTAGGACTACCTGCCTAGGGAATGGTACCGCCCATAGTTGTCTGTGCCCTCCCATATAAATTAACAATCAAAGTGGTCTAACCATAGACATATCCACAGGCCAATCTGATCTGAGCAATTCCTCAATTGAGACGCCCTTCTTAGCTTAGTTTCATCAAGATGACAGCTGAAGCTAACTAAGGTAGTTTCTCATCTTTAAGTCTGGTAGCTTTTCAAATCTTTTTCCTTGTCCCAACAACTTGCCCTGAGTCATTACCTTCTTCAGTGGTGAGCAATGAACTTGAGTTCTGTAACAGAAGGTGGCTATGCTGGTTTTCTTCATTATTTCAGATTTTCTTAGTTCAGCAGCCAGGAGCATCCACCGTGAGATGAAACTTCCACATACTCTTTGGAACGGAGGCTGGTCTGAATAGAAGTCCACTGACTTCTCCCTGCCTGTCACCTTGCCTTCCTCTGTCCCAGCACCCCAACTTTCTTCTAGGAAGCCACTCCACTCTGCTGTGTAATTTGTATGTATTGTAAGGTAGGAAGGGAACTAGCAATATCTTCCGGCTCAGAATGGACAAGATGAAACAGTCACTTAGACGATTCTTTTGAAAAAGTTGGCTGGCAGTGGTGGTGCATGGCTTTAATCCCAGCACTTGGAGGCAGAGGCAGGCAGATTTCTGTAAGTTCAGGCCAGCCTGATCTATAGAGTGAGTTGTATGACAACCAGGGCTACACAGAGTAACCTTGCCTAGGGGACAAAAGAAAGAAAGGAAGGAAGAAAGGGAGAAAAGAAAGAAAAAGAAAGAAAAAGTTGACTCACTTGGGCCCACAGAGTGATTCAAAGTTGGGCCTCTCTGCCTTTGTTCTGTGTCTGTCTCCTTTGCTTGGGGTCACCTACTCACTTCTGTCAGTCACTCAAGAAGGATCTGCCTAACTCATCCGATCTCCTTTCAAGGTTGAAGACCTTGATGTAAGTTGTCTTCCTAAACCTGTCGTCACCTCAGACTCCAGAAAGACCACATCCTTAAGGGACAGATGTTGAGATTTGATCTGTTGCTATGTATTATAACGCTAAATTCTGTAACCCAAGGCTTAGTTGCCCCAAGATGAGTGAATTCTCACCTGTGCCAGCTTTTGTTGTACACACCACGCTCCTTAACTTAAAACCATCGGTTAATGAAGATGCCTACAGCATGTAGCTGGGCAGAAACGCGAATAGACAGGACTTCGCTTCCCAGGCTTGGGGTCTGAGGCAGAGACCATGAGAAGAGGAGCTGGAAGAAGGAAGAAGGAGCCATGGATTAAGTAGATTGTGAGCACCCGGCCATGAGGGCCAGCCTGCTGGAGTAGGAGTGGTCCAGGCAGAACGTGACAAGTGATATCTCGGGATGATTGACAGGAGGGTAGGAAAAAAAATAGAGGGACATAGAGGGTTGCTATCTGCTCAGCTCTAAGACTTATTTTAAATATAAAGGTTTTGTGTCTTTTCAGATCAAAGGTGGGGTAGAAACTCCCAAATATACCACAACGGACAGACACCTACATGGCTACAGTTATCAATGAGGAGAACCCTGGAGTGTCATCTCGAAGGAACAGCTGGAACCCTCAAGTGAGGACAGCAACAAAGATGTCCTCAAACCACCTCACAGGACCAGAGCCAAGGAAGCGGTGCTGGGGCTGCCCCTTCCCGGGGATATTTCACTGTGCAAACATCCTGGGCCTACTGATTCTTCCTCTGTTTACATCTAGACCTGTGTCTAGAACCCCAAAGATGGACTGGGGTCCGTCCTCTGCCCAGTGTGGCCGCAATGAATAAATCTCACTGCTTTTTAGGACTGTTTGTCTCTTTAACTGGTAATTTGAAAGGGAAAGACCAGGTCCAGCCTGTAGCGCTGGTGCTCACCATTTTGCCCTAAAAACTTCAGTTACATTAGATAGTTAAACATTAGCAAGCCTGAAAATCATTACAAACTGGGGACGAAGAGGTGGCTCAGAGGGTAAGAGCACTGGCTGCTCATGTAGAGGACACAAGTTTGCGTGTAACTCCAGCTTCATGGGAATTGACACTGTCTTCTGGATTCTTAGGGCCCTACACATGCGTACACACATATAATTAAAAATAATAAAGATGAAAGAAAATCATTAAAAGAACAAACAGGTTGGGGATTTAGCTCAGTGGTAGAGCCGCCTGCCTACCAAGCGCAAGGCCCTGAGGTTCAGTCCCCAGCTCGAAAAAAAGAAAAAAAAAAAAAAAAGATCCAAACACAAGACCAAACAGAAAAGATTGTTATCTAAACATAGGCTTTCTGGTAAAGAAGCAGGATGTACCTCCTTGTCCCCTCCTTTAAGAGGTCAATCCCCAGGCAGGGCAGAAAGCAAGTGTGGGGTACCTGTAATCTTAGGCCTTGGGAAGCTGGAGGTAAGAGGATCAAGAGTTCAAGATCATCCTTGGCTCCCCAAAGAGTTCGAGACCAGCCTTGGATATGTAAAACTCTTCTCAAAAGGAATTAGAGGCACTGGAGAGGTGGGTCTATGTTTAAGAGCACTGACTGCTCTTACAGAAGACTGAGGTTTAGGTCCCAGCACCCACATAGCTGCTCACGAGTCTCTCTAACTCTAGTTCCAGGGGATCTGACACCCTCTTATGACATCCACAGGCACCAGGCACACATGTGCTAGCCAGACATGCATGCAGGCAAAACACTCATACACATAGTATGTATATATTTAAATTAAAATGGCAGGGCATGGGGGCTGGAGAGATGGCTCAGAGGTTAAGAGCACTGTCTGCTCATCCAGAGGTCATGAGTTCAATTCCCAGCAACCACATGGTGGCTCACCACCATCTGTAATGGGATCTGATGCCCTCTTCTGGCCTGCATGTGTACATGCAGGTGCAACGCTGTATACATAATAAATAAATCTTTTTTAAAAAAAAAATGGCAGGGCATGGGGGTGTCCACCTTCAAACCCAGCACTTAGGAGATAGAAGCAGACAGATCCCTATGAGTTTGTGGCCAGCCTGATCTATCTAGTGGCTTCTCTAGGTCAGTCAAGCTTACCTAGTAAGACCCTGTCTCAGAAAACAAACGAACAAACAAACAAAACTTAAATGCCACATTTCTCTGGGGCCACTCAGAAAGGTGAGTATAAGGAAGAGCAGAAGGATGGAGTTCCAAAGAAAATCGGGCAAAGCCCCAGAAACTCCAGATCTGGGCAAGGCTCATCCCGTGTACGAGGCGAAGCAAAGGCTTTAGATGAAGAATTAACCGACTGTGAAGACACACTGGCTGTCAGGGTAGATGGAGGAATGCAGGCGCCTCCGTCCCCATCCCCAGATTTTAAACAGTGCAGTGGCAGAGGGTCTGGAGTTAGGGAACAGAGCTGCCCCACAGGGCTGTGAGTGCTCATGCTCTTAGACTCCAGGATTCTGCTCAGCCTAAAGGTGAAGAGTCCAGTGTAGCAACCTCCACATGGCCAGCTCAGGCCTTTTGTGGCAGGGCTGACTAAGGAGATGAGGCTCCACTCAGAGGAGTGCCAGACTAATGAAAGTTATCTTGGCTCAGCTAACCCTGACCATCAAGTGGGCATTATGGCCTCTGCAATAAAATAAATAAAGGAGAAGCAGGGGGATCTGAAGGCCAAAGTCAGCCTGAGCTACGTGTGACCCTATCCCAAAAAAACCAACACAGAGCCCTCCCTTCTCTGGTTTTTCAAGACAGGGTTTCTCTGCGTAGCCCTGGCTGTCCTGGAATTCACAGCTACCTCTGCCTCCCAAACGCTGGGATTAAAGGTGGGCGCCACCACCGCCTGGCAAAACACCTGTTTCTTACTTGGGGGGGGTTATTTATTTTTATCTTACATGTATGGGTGTTTTTGCGTGTATGTCTGTGCATCATGTGAATGTCTGGTGCCCCCAGAGGCCATAAAAGGACATCAGATCCCCTGAACTGGAGCTAAAGACAGTTGTGAGTCACCATCAGGTACTGAGAATTGAGCCTGGGTCCTTAGGAAGAGCAGCCAGCGCTCTTAACCTCTGAGCCGTCTCGCCAGCCCAAAATAGACCAAATTTTGAAGGAAGTATGTAAAGTAACACATGAGGCAATTTTAAAGCTTAAAGTATCTGTATTTAAACAGAACCAGCGAGATGCCCCATGTATGTGTTCTAATTGACATAGGAAAATTGTCTGAGCCAGATTTTCTTTTGCTTTTTTGATTCATTTAAATATAATGATGATGATGGTGATGCATGTATGAATATGCACCGTGTGTGTGTGTGTGTGTGTGTGTGTGTGTGTGTGTGTGTGTGTGTGTCTTACCCATAGCAGCCAGCATAGGGCTGTGGATCTTCTAAGATTGGATAGTTTGAGCCCAGCACCCATGTGAGTGTTGAGAATCAAACCCAGGTCCTCTGCAAGAGCAGCCGGTGCTCTCAACCACTGAGCCATCTCTTCAGCCAGGTTTCCAACACCAAGCTGAGCAACATGGTGAAACCCTGTCTTGACAATAATAACAATAGGGCCTGGAGAGATGGCTCAGTGGTTAAGAGCACTGACTGCTCTTCCAAAGGTCCTGAGTTCAATTCCCAGCATGGTGGCTCACGGCCATCTGTAATGAAGTCTGGTGCCCTCTTCTGGCTGCAGGTATGCATGTAAGCAATCATAAATTTAATAATAATAACAACAACAACAACAATAATAAAATCCTGTGTCAAAAATCAAATTAATAGTAATAGTAATAATAATAGGGATGGTGATGATGATTTTAAAATTAAAAAGAACTTAAGTTCAAAAATCAATTGTTTAAAGAAACTATAAAGATAATTCTAGGGTTTGGGGATTTAGCTCAGTGGTAGGCGCTTGCCTATGGCGCAAGACCCTGGGTTGGGTCCCATCTCTGAAAAAAAAAAAAAAAAGAAAAAAAAAAAGATAATTCTAGCACTCTGGAGACAAAGGCAGATCTGTAAATTTGAGGCTAGCTTGAGTTACATAGCAAGTTCTAGGCTATCCAGAGCTACACAGTGAGACACTGTATCCCCCAAAAAACCCCACAAATTAATTAAATAATTACATTTTAATAGATCTGTTGAACAAAAATGAAGTGCAAGAGAGAAAATGAACAGGGCATGTTGCCTCATTTCTGTAATTCCAGCACTTGAGAGACTGAGGCAGGAAGAGTGTCATGAGTTTGAAGCTAGCCTGAGCTACATAATAAATATTGCCTCAAAAATCTATATTAAAAAAATGACAACAATGTTCAATAGGCATGACAGGTTCAAGTCTTACTGAAGCCTGAGAATCTAAAGCCAAAGGATTAGGTATAAGTTCATGCTCAGACTGGGCTATGAAGTCAGACCCTGTCTTGAAGAACCAAAAGCTGGATGGAGAGAGAAAAATTAAAAAGTACACTTTGAAAAATTAGAGGGGATGGAGAGATGGCTCAGTGGTTAAGAGCACTGACTTCTCCTCCAGAGGTCCTGAGTTCAGTTCCCAGCGACCACATGGTGGCTCACAATCATCTGTAATGGGATCTGATGCCCTCTTCTGGTGCGTCTGAAGACAGTAACAGTGTACTCACATACATGAAATAAGTAAATCTTTTTAAAAAAAGAAAGAAAAGAAAATTAGAGAAAACTATGGCAAAACGATGGTGCATTGCATATCCTAATCTCTTCAGCCCGTGGGTATACTATAGTTTGTGGTGAAAGTCAGTAAGATAGCAGGTTAGGTTATGATTTCTGGAAAAGGACAAACATTCTGAGTATTTAGACAAGAGTCTTCAACACTGGAAGTGGAGGTAGAAGAGGACAATGAGCTGAGATGGCTAAAGGTTCAGACAATAGCTGGAAACCTACTCGTGGTTAACCAAGAGAAAAACAAACAAACAAACAGGAGAAAACGCAAATTAACAAGGAATACCGGGAAAGAAAGAGGAGCCATCCATACAGACCCTACAGACAGTAAATGCTCAACAAGGAATTCTACCAACAAACCCATGCCAATTAATAAAGTCTTTGAAAAGGCATGGCTTACTAAATCTGACACAAGGGAGAAACAGAAAATGTAAAAAAAGAAAAAGAAAAAAAGAAAGAAAAAAAACTTTATATCTATTAGGGATGTGATAATTTGTAATTACAACTTCCACAGACGGAATAGAGTGCGGTGACACACGCTTTTCACCCCAGCACACAGGAGACAAAGGATCTCTGTGAGTTTGATCTACACAGTGAGTTCCAGGCCAGCCAGGTTATCAAGTGAGACCCTGCCTCAACAAACAACTTCTGCAGAGGCCAGCAAGATGGGACAGAGATTGCATGCTATGCAAACCTGAGACTGATGCCCAGGACCCACAGGGCAGGAGAGAACCACCTCCAGCTAATTGTTCATTAGCCTCCGTATGTGCATGTTGGCATGTAGGCACCTCTACCCACATATATGCATCACCCACTGTTGGGCTGCATGTCTGCCTCCCTGCTGGGGTGCCCCATGCCTCTGGCAAGCAGCTCAGGGGAGGCAGAACATAGTCTGTAATAGGGGTCCCAGCCTGTGTTTCCCCAGATGAGAAACAGCAGGGTCTGGGGTGGATGTGGTAGTTCTCAGTCTCCTGTGTACCCAGACGCCACTGGAGACCAAAAATCCTTTATTGGTGTAGTTGCAAATCTTGATACAGTTTTATCACGCAACAGCTACTAATGTCTGCAAAGGGCAATGAGCTGTGATTAGGTAAGCTTCTCCCCAACATATAAATTTGCTTTGTATTCAAACTTGATCAGCGTGATTCACTTCATTAACATATAAAACAATTGGGGGAGGGAGGTGTTGGTTTGGCTTTGAGACAAGTTCCCATTATAGCCCAACCCAGCCTTGAACTCCTGATTTTCCTGACTCTACAACCTGAATTCTAGGGTCAAGCCAGGCAATGGTGGTGTGCACCTTTAATCCCAGCACTCGAGAGGCAGAGACAGGTAAATCTCTGAATTCGAAGCTAACCGGGTCTACAGAGTGAGTTCCAGGACAGCCAGGGCTACAAAGAAAAAACCCTGCCTTGAAAAATGAAAGACAGAGTTCCATATATATAGCCAGCTAAGCCATCACACAAAATATATAACATACTGAGGGTCTCAAGCAACCCAAAATGGCTTTGAATTTGCTCTATAACCAAGAATGACCTCGACCACCGCCTGCTTGGTCAGTGCTGGGACCCTACCTGGCTTTATGCCATGCTGTGGGTGGCACTTGGGGCTTTGTGTGTGCTAGATAACATCTACCCATTGAGCTACGGCCCCAGCCCCAGAATAAAAAAAAAAAAAAATTAAAAGAACAAATGCCTTCAATAGATGCAAAAACTAATAATCCTCAAACAAATTTGGGAAAGAAGGGATACCCCACCAATTGGTGAAGACATTCCAAGAACATATAACGCTAACATCACAGTAAATCGGAAGCTCAAGGCTTTCTCCAGCAGCCGGGCATAAGACATGGACCTCAGCTCTCCCCACTTCCATCGTGCTTGATCCGGAGGCTCTACGCAGTCTGTATGCTACTCTGTAGAAAACTTAGAGACACAGTACAGGGCCGCGGCTCTGTGAAGAAAGCCCGAATGGACGCGTTGAAAGGTTTGCGATGCCGCCCTGCCGGGCAGGCTGGGTGCAGGCTCCCGAGAAGCCAGCTAACTCAGGGCAACTGCAACTGCGCCTGCGCTGACTCTACTTGGAAACCTGAAAGCCGCCACTGTGGACAGATTGCTGGCAGAATGCCTGACCACAGCATTCGTCACTAATCCTACCCTGAGGCACAGGATGTGGATAAGGGAGGGGGGCTGCCTGCTGGGCTTTCAGAGTGTAGGGGAGGAAGGAGCTGGCTGTGAGGAAAAAGCCTCAGCCTAGACTCCTTTATCCCCGAGTTCTATGTCTTGGGGTTGGGGAGGAACAGTTGCCCGCTGGAGTTGTCCCTATGGGGATGAAGGAAAGGCACCCACTCTGGGTTCAGAACTTGGGAAGTGGATTTGGTCTACCCAGGAAGCTCCTAGGTCCTGATCTCCTCATCCTCTCAGGCTCTTCTGTGGGGACTCAAGGTGTACACTCAAGTTACAAGGTCCTCACTGGTAGGGCAGCTGGGGACTGCAGGATGACACCCCCCCCCCCCAATGGTAAATCTGTGATCCTGCTGTTGAGGGAGATTTTTCCTCAGCTCCCTGGTGGACAGAAGCAACCTAACCTCTATGGTAACATTTCCTAACCTGCGGTGGGGGAGGGGCGGCATAGCAGGATAACCTGCATATCAGATATTTCCATCACAATTCATAGCGGTAGCAAAATTACGGTTATGCAATTTTAAGTTAAGCAGCAATGAAAAAATGTTATGGTTGGGGAATCACCACCATATGAGGAACTCTATTAAAGGGTCATAGCATTAGGGAAGCTGAGAACCACTGCACCACCACCACCACCCCCCACAACCTTGATCATCCTAGCAACTGGCAGAACTAGTGTCTGGGCCTTGCTCTCCCTGACCTGCAAGCTCTTCAGAACAGTTGGGAGTCCTTCTGCATCCCAACCCCAGCTCCCCAGCTGCTAGGCCTCCCGTGGTTTTGTTACTCAGGTTAAGGTCTGGGCCCTGGCAGTCCCCCAACAAGCCAAGCTCAGAAAACTGTCCTCGATAAGCCAATTCAAGACAAATAACAAGCAGAGAGGAGGAAAAGGAACTTTATTCAACACGGCCACATTGGGAAGGTGAACAGAGGCCCAGTGGCTGCCTCCCATTCAAGTCCATCTCCTGTGTCCTAACAGGACATTGAGGCTGACATAGAGAGGAAGAGGTACACATAGCCAAGCAGTCCTGGACCAAGGGTGGGCCCCGCCCCTCATCGTTGTCGGTATCTAATCTGTCCCTCAGGTGGTCTGATAAATTATGAGGACCGTGCAGAATCTCTTTGTAGGAGGCAAGCTCCTCCTCTGGTCAGCACCAGGAGTCAGATTTTCCTAGCATGAAACACCCAGGAACACCCCAGAATCGTGGGGTGCACTAACTCATTAGTCTCCCAGCCAAGGGCAGGGGTGCATGAGTCTGTTCAGAATAGTTTTATTCCTGACAGATTGTTACAGGCTCAGGGGCAGAAGAAGGGGCAACTTGGAAGCCTTCAGAAGTCCTGGGCACCCTGAGGAGTTGCTCAGAATGTGACATTTGGCTTGCGTTCGAAGGGAAAAGCTTCCTGGTACGAGAGCTGATCTGGGTGCAGCTCGTTCAGCCGCACCCCAAGATGGAGCCATGTTGCTAAAAATTCTTCACTGGAGGAAACACGTGACTCATATCTATCTCATAAGGTCCCAATGACAATTCATGGGGTATGAAGCACAGGGGACCCCCAACATACCCCCACTGGGAGGTCTACACTCAACATGGATGATGGATGGTAGCCACTCTATGTCTATGAGGAGGGAACCTTTTCCCCTGTGGGCTGACTTTTTGGTTTTGGGGTTTTATTTGTCAATTTGTCCTGCACTAAGGCCATCCTGGATGGGGAAGCCACAATTAAGACACTGCCTCCATCAAACTGACCTGTGGGCAAATCGGTCGGACATTTTCTTGATTGGTGATTGGCATAGTAGGGCCCAGACCTCCATAGGTGCTACCACCTCAGGCAGGTGGTCCCTGGGCTGTACAAGAAAGCAGGATGAGCAAGCCATGGGGAGCAAGCCAGTAAGCAGCATCCCTCCATGGTCCTGCTTCAGTTCCTGCCTCCTGATTCCTGCCCAATTTCCCTTCATGGTGGACGACAAGTGTAAGCTGAAATATACCGTTTCCTCCCCAAGCTGCTCTTTACGTTATGGTGTTCATCCCAACAATAGAAACCTAACTAGGATAGAAACTGGCTCCAGGAGCATGGGGTACTGTCATGTTGTGTTGGGGAGGACCGTGTTGTGTTGGGGAGGACCGTGTAAGTGTTTAGAACTCTGAGTTAGAAAAGTCATTGAGTGCTCAGAGCTTAACAGAAGCTTGCAAGGTAGGGATGCTAAAAGCAATGTGGATGGCAAAGTATTCGAGGGAAGGTTGAGCTGAAAGGAAAATTATACAGATTTAAGGTTTAAAAATATGAAGTTAAAAGAGTATGTTTCAAAATTCACAACCTCAGGACTAAACACTGTGAAAAGCAAGTCCAGGCAGCCCCGCCCTGCCGCTAGAACTAACAGACCATAAAAGGAAAGGAATGCAGAACAGACCAGGAGTACTGGATCTGACTCACAGGCCACCTGACAGGAAGAGATAAGCCCCCAGCCCCAATCCAGGACGCCCCAAACCTGCCAATGTGTAGCTATACCTTATTACCTCATCATGTGAAATAGCCAATCATATGTGAACATGTCTATGTGCCTCGCTTTAATCCACCAATCCCAGAACTATGCATCTGCTTCTGTACACGCCCGCCTGCTTCCCCAATCCCTATAAAGCCCCATGCTGGAGCTGCTGCTGGGGAAGTCCCTCCTCGAAGAGACTGTGTGCCCAAGAGAGGTACCTGTGTTTTCAATAAACCCTCTTGCTGATTGCATCTGAGTGGACTCTCATCGGTCATTGGGCCCAGGACTCCTCCCTGAGGGAAAGGTCCTCTCCGGGGGTTTTTATAGAGCGTCCCTCAAAGATTCTTTTTGGGCTGTTCATATGCTATATTTGACTTGAGCGTCTGCTGGTTTGAACTAGAAAGATGGCTCAGTGGTTAAGATCACGGCTGCTCTTCCAGAAGAACCAGGTTCAATTCTCGGCACCTACGTGGTACCTAACAAGGATCAGTTCCAGGGAATCCTGTGCCCCCTTCTGGCCTCTGCAGGTACTGCATTCATGTGGTACACAGACACACGTGCAGGCAAACACCCATACACATAAAAATGAAAATAGACAGAGAGAGAGAGAGAGAGAGAGAGAGAGAGAGAAGGGTCTAGCATCCATCCCTGCCCCATCTTTTTAGAATGGCGATGGTAAACAAGCCCAGCTGTTTTTTGCGAGCAGACACAGCTATTCTTATGGAAACAGTGGTTGTCTTTTTCAGAGTATGCTACTCTACCTCCAGAGCCCAAGGAAGAGCCCAGAAGTTTCAGAGAGACACAGCCAGAGGCTTCTCTAGCCTGGAAGCGGAAAGTTGCCTCTCAGACCTGGCTAAACTCTGAGATTCTTCTGGCTCCCATGGGTCCTTTGCTCCTCTCAGGTGAGAGAATGCAGGGGTTGATGAGATATCAGTGTGGATCACACATGTGAGGAATAGCTGCAAGGCATGGGCATGAAGCATCCACACAGAGCACAGGTGAGGTACGCAGGTGCAGGACACAGGCCCCGGGCACAGGTGTGGAAGACAAGTCTAGAACACAGGTGTGAGGAACATGTGGAGGACAATTATAGGGCATCAGTGGGAAGCACAGCTGTGAGGCATGCAGGCAAAGGGCAAGCATGATGCACAGGTGTGGAGGGCAGGTGCAGGAGGCACAGGTGTGAGGAACAGATGTAAAGCACAGGTGCAGGGCACAGGTGTGGAGGACAATTACAGGGCATCGGTGTGAGGCACAGCTGTGAGGCATGCAGGCAAAGGGCACGCATGATACACAGGTGTGGAGGGCAGGTACAGTAGGCACAGGTGCCACACTCAATTGTGAACACCAGTGATATGTCTCTGTAAGCCTGCGGGATACCATCATTCAGCAGGCATCCCCCCTCCCACCCCAGCATCTACCACGCAGTCTGCAGAGACACAGCTGAAAGGCAGGCTGTCTGCTTTCAAGGACTTTCCATTCTAGAAGGAGAGGGGGAAGAAAAGAGTGCATCGCAATAGCTGCTCCTTTCATCATGCTCCAGAACTCACAGCATGACTGCACGGCCAGGACTGAGTTAGGCAGCTCCCCCAACGCCCCCTTAACCGCTGCAGATAAAGAAAGCCCAAACCAAACCCAGCAAGTGGAACAACAGTCAAGACTCAGGCTCAAACACAGAGGTCAAGCAGAGCAAGGAGAAGGATTGGCAGACACTCCTTCCTCACCAAGCCTTAACCTCCTTCCCTTCTTCAGATCCCAGCATGCTGCACGGCCGCTGCCTTTACATCTCAGACCCTAAGTGGAGAGGAGACCAGGGGTGAGACAGTGTCCCTCTGATCCTGGAGATCTGCTCAGAGAGAGACACCAGGGCCTGGTGGTCCCACTGGGTACTGGGGATACTTGGGAAGTTAGCCCTGCTTTCCTTTTTAACCCCTTTGGTCCTTTAAATGAATGTAACATTTAAATAACATTTAAGCACCAAGGGAAGGGGCCCAATTGATCTCCCCAGCTGCTGAGTTCTTAATGGGAGGCCACAGGCAGGACAGCCAGTGTCCAGTCCAGGTTAAGTTTGTGTCCAGGGTTCTCTGGCTGCTCCTACCAATGGCCACACTTTGAGGCTCAAAGCACCGAAGTTTGGCCTCTAGAGACTATCATCAGGACCACATTCCTTCAGTAGCTCTGAGGGAGATGTCTCTTAGTTCCACTGTCAGCTACTCTAGACACCCCCAGCCTTGCCCATCATACCCCTCCTCTCTGTTATTTTGTTGCTCCTCCGTGTGGGGCCCTAGTGACGGCCTCTGTCCCCATGTGATGATCGGGGCCAGAAGTCCCATCTCAAAATCCCTGGGCACAGTCATAGTCCATCCTGTCATAAGGACTATGTCAGGTCACAGGGGCTGAGATGAGAAACATCTCTGAGAGAAGATAGGACAGCCTGGGACTGAGTGTGGCCCTGGCGAGTCTCCCGCACTGCTGAGCCTGTCTCCCTGACCTCTGCCGGTCCACAGGTTTTCATCCACCTCACAGAGGACCAAAGGCCTCACTGGCCAAATTGGGTAATAACAGACCCCCACCCCGAACCCCCACCCCCGAGGCTGTGGAGGAAGTAAGGAGAAGGAAGTTTTGCACATGAGTTAAGATACACCACACCGCGCTCAGGAGGCAGAAGCAGGTGGGTCTCTGTACGTTGAGGCCAATGTGATCCACATGGAGAGTTCCAGGCCGCCAGTCAGAACTACATAGTCTCCCTCCATCCCCACCCCTCCCCCATACCCCTCCCTCCTCCTCCTCCCTCACACACACATATAGAGAGAGAGAGACAGAGAGAGACAGAAAGAGAGAATCAGAAACAGAGACAGAGAGTCACAATACATTTCCTTTACACACAGGCAATGAGCCAACTCAAAGACTTCTCCATTTCTCAACGAGCCAATAAACAGAAGAAAATAAACTGCGGTGATCAGCTGGTGCTGATGGCTCTTGCAAGGGACAAAGCCTGCGGATCAAAGTGGATGGAATCCTAAGTAAGGAACTACGCCTGGCTGCAGGACCTGCACCCTGTGCTGCTTACACTAAGCGTAAAGTAAGAAATAGAGCAGACGTGGGGGCCTGCGGTACAGCTCGGTGGGTGGCCTTTGCCCTGCATGCACAAGGCCCTGAGTTCTATCCCCAGCACAGCATAACCCTGGTGTGGTGGCACACACACAATTCCAGCAGTGGGGAGATGGAGTCGGAGAGCTGAAAGTTCAAGGTCAGCTAAGCAATGATCTGAGTCCAGCCTGGGATACAGAAGGCGGTCTCAAAAAAAGTAAATTAGGGGGCTGGAGAGATGGCTCAGTGGTTAAGAGCACTGACTGTTCTTCCAGAGGTCCTGAGTTCAAATCCCAGCAACCAAATGGTGGCTCATAACCATCTGTAATGGGATCTGATGCCCTCTTCTGGTGTGCACTTTAAATAAATAAATAAATGTAAATCAATAGCTAAGTGCACACCCCTAATTCCAGCACTTGAAAGACAGACCCAGGAGGATCTCTGTAAGTCTGAAGCCTCTGAAGCATACACAGCAAGTTCCAGGCCCAATCTCAGAGCTACACAGTGAGATTCTGTCTCAGGAAAAACAACAACATAAATAAAATAAAATAAAAAACAAACGGAGAAGAATAGACAGAGCAGCATTAGGAGAATACAGTGCCCTCCCGAGACACCAGGGAGGACCGGAAAGAGGGGACTGGATAGAGATGGCAGTGGCGAAGCCACCTGGAACACAGTTGGGTGTGAGCACACACATACCGCAGAACCCAGCCATCCTACTCCTGGGCCCATTCCCAGACAAATGAAAACATATGTTCACACGAAAACCTATATGTTTTGCACTAGAAACTAGAAACAATCCAGCTGTCCTTCCGCAAGGGATCGGCTACATAAACTGTGCATGCCCATCCCTTGGAAGACAATTCCAAAATCAGGACGTGAGGCCGGCTTTTGATACCTGAGCCCAGTTAGAAGGCGGGCAAGGAAGACTGCTGACTCATGCGTTTTCTTTTACAGGTTGATTTGTATCTCAGTGTGGGAGGACAAGCCGGGGCCTGGGCCCATACGTGGAGGACTACCCGTGAGGGAGTGGACTTTCTCCTTCCACTTTATTTCAAGGCCGAGTCTCTCTTGTTTCTGCCCCAAGGCTATCCAGTACTGCAGGCTAGCTGGCCTGTGGACTTACTGCCGGTTGTATGAGTGTTGGGATTACAGATCCATCCTGATTCCTGTGACCAACGTCCTTCATCTTAATGTGTTTTTGTTTGTTTCTTTGCTTTGTCTCTTTTACTGTTTTGATCAGCGGGGGTTGGGGGATGTCCAATAGAGCTCTCCGTGGTCTGTCTTGCCTTTTTTCTATTTTATTTCATTTTATTTTGTGTTTTGTTTTGTTTTTCAAGACAACTGTGTAGCCTTGGCTGCCCTGGAACTTGCTCTGTAGACCAGGCTTGCTTTGAATGACAGAAATCCACCTGCCTCTGCCTCCCGAGGGCTGGGATTAAAGGCGTGTACCACCACTGCCCAGCCTATTAACTAATTAATTAATTAATGCATTTATTTATTTATTGGGTCTCATGAACCCGGCTAGCCTTGAACTTTGTAGCCAAAAATGACCTATAACTCTTAATCCTCCTGCCTCTAATTTCCAAGTGCTGAGATTACAGGTGTGCATGGCCATGCCCAGTTAATCTCTTTAATTTTTTTAAGATTTATTTATTTATTAGAGATGGGTGGTGTGCCATGGTGCTCTGGTGGAGGTCAAAAGATAACTCTAAGAGGTTGGTTCTCTTGTTCCACTGTGTGGGTCTTGAGACTCAACCTCAGACCGTCAGACGTGATGCCAAACCGTCACTGCTGAGCCACAGTACCAGCCCCGTATTCTTTTTTTAAAAAAATATTTATTTGTTTTTATTTTTACGTGTGTGGCTGTTTTGCTCATGTGTATATGTGTGCACCTCATGTGTGTCTGGAGAAGAAGGCATCAGACGCCCTGGAGCTGAAGTACAATCAGTTGGGAGCCACCGTGCGGGTAACGGAACCTGTGTTCTTTGTAAGAGCAGCCAGTGCTCTTAACTGCTGAGCTAGCTCCCTAAGCCCTTGTATTATTTCTCATAACTTCACGTTATATCTGCAATATGCTCAAAATAAGACAATTTAACTCGAGCCAGGCATGGTGGCACATGCCTTGAATCCAAGCACTTTGGAGGCAAAGGCAGGCAGAAGATCTCTGTGAGTTTCTGGCCAGGGCTGCTATAGAGTTTTAGGCCAATCAGAGCTATGTAAATAAAGGAAAAGAGTCATTTAATTTGAAAACGAAATGGTGAGTGTATGTGGTCACACACCAGAGGCCTACTGGATAGCCTAATGGGTCCAGTGCCACCATAACCTTTTGCTCCCGTGTCCCTCTAACACCTCAGGGACCTCAGCCAGCACCCCTTCCAATACTCAGCACAGACTAGATGCCTCATAAGAACACATTAACCCCAGGTTTTGCTCCAGTGTGCCCTCTGCCAGGTATACCTTCCCTCGGGGAGTCTGCCTCACTCTTGGACTGTGGGCCCTGGGTCTAATCCAGATTTGGCTCAGTCTACCCCTCCTGGAGTGTGGCCACCAGGAGGGCTGACATCTTACCTGTCGTCAGTGGACACTACTTCTGAGCCTGAGCGGTTTCACTGCGGATGAGCAGATGATGGGAGAGAAAAGGTGTATGTTATGTGTGAGAGTGGACACAGATTGGCACAATAGCGTTCTAGAACTTTCAAATCATCTCTATACATATACATGTTCATGCGCATGCACACATACATATACAATAGCCAGCAACCATCTGCACTGAGTCTTATGCTAGGAAGCCTGGACACTGGATGGGCTTCCTGTCTAGGAAGTCCTGGTCCTGGAGTGACCTCTTCACCTCTTACCACCACATCAGAAAAGGAGAGTGGGGGTCAGGTGAATAAAGCATAACTTTCTGAGACAAGAGGTTAAAGCTTTGGGTGTCAGACATGGATTGGTGTGGAGCATTGGGTATTCCCACAAAAGCAGTTCTTCAGCAGCAAAATGGGAATGTCACAGGGCCATGGCCCACCAGGAACTGAGCTGGGCCCCGGAGGGGTGGAGGGGGGGTGGGGAGACAGGATAGTGTTTCTCTTCTAATCAAGGGGATGCTGACGTGGCCCAGGTCGCTACAAGCTTTAAGAACCTAGCCGGGATATTTGCAAATGTCCCAGAGACTCAGGACAAGGCTGAGTTTGTCAGATTTTTTTTTTCTCACACCTGGATGCTTTCGGTGGGAATCTTAGGACCACCAAGGGATGTGTCCTGGGAGTTCTGGCCCATGGGTGACTCCAGGAGCCTCCTGCCGGGAGGATGGGACGAACAGCTTGCGCAATGCACGCAGTAGTATACAAGGAGGGGCCGCGCTGCCGTGATAATGGGCGTGTCTGCAACCCCTTGAGCGTCCCAATTCTGTTAGCTAGAGACAGAGCCTCTGCGGGCTGGGCGGGGTCTCGCAGGGGCGCGGGCTCCGCGGGCGTGGTCTCTGGTGGGCGTGGCCTCCGCAGTACCTCCCCCAGCCTGTCCTGGCTTTGCGCGGTGGAGGCGGCTGCGGCGGCTGCACGGGGACCGAGGTGAGCGGCGATCGGTTCTCGAGGCGAGGCGGGGCGGCAGGGAGGGTCCGGGGCTCGGGAGAGGGGGCTGCACACGCTTTCGCAGGAGGCGAAACCCGGGCGGCGCCGCGAGTGCATGTGTGCGTGTGCGCGTGAGTGCTGCCGAGCGTCCGGAGGTGGGGTAGGGGTGGGGGCGACCTCTAAGCAGGAACGACCCCTAGAGGAGTACAGCACCTCCGTCAGCCTCCGGGGATCTTCCTGGTTTGTCCCTCAAAGGCCCCTGCCCCGCCCCCTTCTCTTGGTGTCTGAGTTTCTCCCCATCTTTGTGGGTGGGTCCCGCTGGGGTCAGTCCAGCCCTCTGTCCAGCCGCCTAGCCATCCTATCACCCTCCCTCCGTCATGATCCTCCTCAATGCTTCCTCATTATCGAAGTCTGCCCCTCCCTCTCCATCATCCCCCCCTTAATAGAGCAAACAAAGATGGTCCAGAGAGGGGGCCCTTGTTCCCAAGCTGTTCCTGGCTCAGGCTGTGCCCCCACACCCTCTGGCCTCTGGCCTCTGGCCTGGGCCTCCAGTCACCTCCTGGCAAGGAGCTGGATGAGAGCAGCAGGCTGATCTCACACAGGCAGAGGCCCCAGGGTGGGAGCACTTAGGGATCCATCACTCTCCCTGGCCATTGACAGGTAGGGCCGGACACCTGGCAGATTAGTCTGGCCAGGGTCTGAACCAGTGACCAAATCACATGATTCCTACACGCCTTCCCATATGAACAGCAGAACCCAGTGCTTTCCAAGATCTCCCTTGCCAGAGCCAGGGTGAGAAGAAAGCACAGAGCTGCGGGAGGGTCCCTGGCCTTGCAGGCCCCAGAAGGCCAACTCCATCCTGTTCCCTGAGCCTCCATATCCCTGTCAGGCATGGGTGGTAGTGACACTGTGAGGGACTGTGGAGACTGTGACGTGACAAGCAGAGGGACTGAGGATACGCTTGGCTGAGGGAGTAGCTGCACCTGCCTCTGTGTCCAGATTCCAAATGCCTTGGGCCTATTGCCTGGACTGCATTCAGAGGGGTCTCATCTCCCTGTGACCCCTACCAGGGCTCACCCTGGAGAATCTCTCCTAGGAGAGGCTAGCAGCTCTCTTGTCAGATCTCTGGGCATCCCCAGTCCTCTTTGAGGATGTTTGATTCACAGATGCAGGCTCCTGGGCTGTCTTGGGATGCTTCTGGGGCCCTAGGATTCTGCACTTACCTCTGAGTCCCTCAGCCCTGTTCTGGTGCACGTTCAGGTGTGAGCCTCACCGAGAGAAGCGGGGCTAACAATGGCTCACCCTAAAGAAGGCTTGTGTCCCAAGGCTGTGTCCCTGAGCCAGCCATCGCTCTCCATGAACCTAAGTCCCCTTGCCAGAGGTTATGACCTCCTGAATAGTCCTCCTGCTGAGTCTAGTGTCCACAGCTCTTTGTTGAATTGTAGGTCACAGGTTGCTATGAAGCCAAGTCAGCAGGAGCCAACTCCAAGGCCCACTGCTGAGTGAGTGTATGGACCTTGGGGAATCACTGCTTCTCTGATCCTTGGAGCCTAAAAGCTAAAAGCTAGGAGTTGGTGTTTCTACCCACACTGGGTACCCCAGGAGGATCTACTGGTGTGCACAAAACGGGGCGGTAGCAGCCCCAGGGTGGGTGGCATTTGTTTTCGGGATAACTGTGTTAATGGAGGGTGATGGGGACAGTTGTACTTCCTCACCAGCAGGGAAAGTGTTTGTGCAGTCGCTGCTTGGCAAATGGCTTTTGTTTCTAATGGATGGCTTGAAAGGCCTGGGCTGCCTGGGCGGAAATGCCTGGGGAGGAAGAGCGGGCACTCCGTGTGATGCCAGCTTCTATGAGCAAGGAAGGGCCTGGAGGGGTGGCCGTAGAGCTGCCTAGAGAACTCCCCATCCTGTCAGGGAGTCAGACCCAGGCTCCCTCTAGATATCCACATTCAGTGCAGTCCTGTCTTCACAGAATACATGTGAGACCCCCATGGAAAGACAGGAAAGTGATCTGTTCTCAAAGGCCTTCCCCAAACCTGCAGATGACTGGAGGGACTGGGGATGGGACTGAGACCTCACAGAGAGAGCCAGTCACACACAAGTGGAAGGAGAGTTGGAGGTCCCCTGGGTTACACAGCAGGGCCTGCCGTGAAGCCCAGGAGGCCACAGGGACCAGTCATTCCCCATTGAGTGGCAGGAGATAGGAAGCAGAGGTTTGCCAAGAATGAGGTGGTGGCTCCTTAAAGACAATGTAACAATGTTCTTCTCTTTTAACCACATTCCTCTTTATGTATCAAAACTGGCTCTGGATGCAGGACTTTTCTTTCTAAAAGTCAGTGTCTCCGCTGGGGTCAGCTCAATTAGCAGAGTGCTTGCCTAGCATTCACAAGGTCCTGGGTTCGATCCTCAGCACCACATAAATTAGGCATGATGGTGCAAACCTGTAATCTCAGCACTGGGCATGGGAAGACAGAAAGATTGGGACTTCAAGGTCATCTTCAGCTCCGTAGTGAGTCTCAGACCAGCCCAAGCAAGATACTCCAACTTTGTCTCAAGAGAGGGAAGGGAGGGTGGAGAGACGTTTCATTTCCTTATCCAGGCTGGCCTTGAATTCCTGGGCTCAGCTTTGGAGTGCTAGGCTTTCCATGCTCACCACCACAGTCAGCACAGATAGGGAACCTTGGGGTCATGTTTTAGGAACTTCAGGGGCCCTAAACTCTGGAGATTTGTAGTCAGTGCTATTCACTGCCTTCAGTCCGTCAGCTCATGATGGCCCAGGAAGAGAAGCCTACAAGATGAGGGCACAAGAGGAAACCCAGAGCCACCTGCTTCCGGAAGCTGCCTGACCCCTGTGAGCTGTGGCTTTCTTCTCTGAGAGTGGGAATAGACAGTTTTGGACTAAGTAGAGGCTCTGGCCCGGCTGCCGGGGACTAATCTGTGCACCTTTGCTAGCCCAGCAGCCTTGGCAAATTTCCCAGCCTCTAGCTGCCTCCTGCTTTGTCTATCAGATGATGAAAATGGCCACCACATGCCTTATGTGTCACCCTGAGAATTAGAGAGTAGCCCCAGCCAGGAGGGTTCTCCACTGGTGAGGTAGAAGGACAGCTCTGGGAGTGGGATTGGGGTGACCCTGTTGTACTGAAACCATTTTACAGTACTATGGGCTTGGTGGGACTGTAGACTCTAGGGGAGCCATCCAGGCCCAAGCTGTAGTGTCATTGTGGGCCTTGATGTCAGCGCTGAGGTGACTGAAAGGATCCAGGTGAGGAAGGAACAGGTACCCACATAGTAGAGAACAAAGAACCTTTAGCCATCCTGTGCCATCTGTAACCACTCCAGAGGAGGTGTGTCTTACTGCCTTGAGCCTGCTGACCTCTCTGTATTGGCACATGTGGGGAGGGGACAGGGCAAGGCCCCTTATTGGAAGATGGTCCCTCAGGCATGCAGAGGTCGTGCTGCAAAGGTTGGCTCACCCTAAGTGAACAGGTACTCCTGTGTCTTGGTCATCTCCTCTATGTTGGGCCCCATGGGAGTTTCCCTGGCCTCTGTCTACTCTCCCAGCAGCCTAGGAGGTTGTTGTGGTCCTGCCTAGTTATCAGATAGGTAGACTGAGGCACAGGACCAGCAAGGAAAAGGGTCAGGGCCCAGACCTGGGTCTCTGTAGCCAGCCTCTCGACACTTGTCATATTGATGTGCTTGAAGATAAGGACAAGAAGCTTTACCCTTAGGGGCTACCATGTGGGCTCCCTAGATCGCAGCATCGGTTGCATGCATTTTTTTTCTAGAAGGCTCTCAGAGTTTGCTTGCTGGACTGATTGGAGGCCGTCATAAAATTTTAAAATCATTTTGTCCAGCAAAATGAATGGACCTGTACCCAGAGGACAGTCCAAGAGAAAGACACAAGAAAACACCCAGCCTGGGAGACAACCCCCTTAGCTCTAGATCCAAGTTCTAGACCTGGTTTCATCCTGGACACCCTCTTTGAGTTTGAGGAGTCCTTACTGTCTGTGCCTCAGTTTTCTCCATGTAAAACAAGCTTTCTACCCTGTGTGGCTGCAGAGAGTGTGAGGGGAGCAGCCTGCAGTACTGAGAGCCAGCATAACCAGTCTTAGCCTTAGGAACACTCTAGAAAGGCAAATCACAGGCACACAGACCTGCCTCCATGTTGTCCTGTGAAGTTGCACTATAGTGAACCCATTGTACAGATGAACATGGGGCAGTGAGGTCAGTATCTACATCGAAGGTCACACGCAGCCGTGAAATAGTCTGACTCAGATGAACAAGCTATCCACCACAGCTACCTCTTGGTAGAGAGACATGGTTTGATTATTCCAGTTGGGAGGGAGCTCACACCCCTAGGATTGTCAGTCTAGGACTTGGGTAGTGGTGACCATGGCCCTCGGTACGTAGTCTCAATGTACCAGGAGAAGATAGAGCATAGGCATGGTCCTGCTGCTGGGCGGGGCTGGGAGGCTCCCGTAGAGAGGGAGACTCTCCCACCTGCACCATTCACAGCTTTATCCATCCTGCCTCTCTTCAGCCAGGCTTGAGACAGAGAGAGATGCCAACAAGGAGGGTAAATAGGACGTGCTCAAGGACCCTCCAGTGGGCCAGTCCCTGGTAACCTGTAACAGGAGGCTATTTCTACATCACAAGGCCTGGAGGGAGACCCCAGCCTCACTTTGCCGACCCTCAGATCAATGCTGTTATTGTGAGAGTTTGGGTTTTGTTTTCAGAACCTTGTCTTACTCTGTGACCCAGGCTGGCCTGGAACTCGCTATATAACCCAAGCTCACCTCATGTCTCAGCAATCCTCCTGCCTCAGCCTCTCATGTGCTGGAATTATGGGTGAGCACCATATGCCCATCTTCTGGTTTCTTTTTCTTCCCTTCCTTCCTTCCTTCCTTCCTTCCTTTTTCTCCTTTGTCTGTCTGTCTGTCTGTCTGTCTGAGATCTTTCCAGATAAGGTTTCTCAGTGCAGCCCTGACTGACCTGGAAAACACACACACACACACACACACACACACTCTCTCTCTCTCTCTCTCTCTCTCTCTCTCTCTCTCTCTCTCTCTCTCTCTCTCTCTCTTTCTCTGTAGACCAGGCTGTCCTTCAACTCAGACATCTACCTGCCTGCCCCTGCCTCCCAAGTGTTGGGGACTAAAGGCATGGCCACCACTGCCTGGCATGGCCTTTTTTCTTCCCCAGTAGATCCTGGAGTGGGGTGGTGTCTACATTGCCCAGCCCACACAGGTCACCAGGCAACACCTGGGTGTGTGTCCTGCGTTTTCATGTGGTGTCTTCCCAGCTCCCTCTCTGTCTTTAGACAATGCCCAGCTCCCAGCTCCTACCCTACCTGAGTTCTTAGCCAGGCAACACCCTGCATGGAGCACATCCTGTACATCACACACCCCTTTGGAGGGTCCCCATGTTGCAGAAATGTGACAGTCCTGTGCATCTCAGGCTCTGCCAAGTGAGACCCAGAACACTGTATTTCAGAGGCCTTGGAAGGAGTGAGCCTTAGATGGGGCACCATGGAAGGTGTGTAAAGGCCTTCGTGGTGACTGCTGTCACTCCGAGTTATACTGACTATAGCCTTTCTAGCATGGCTGTCCCTGCAAGAAGGGGCTGGGTCTTACATTCTGTGCCCACCTGACCAGCCAGAGTGAGCCTCCCAGTGCACAAGGCCACACTGCATTCATTCAACCTCATCTTGTCTCCCATCACTGGGCAACCTTAACTCCATTGTAGAGCCAGGGTCCAAAATAGGCTTTCCCAGGATTACATGACAGGAAGGGACATCCAGGAAGGCTTCCTGAAGGAGGTGGCCAGCACTGAGCCAGCAGGATGGCAGGGCTGAGTCTGCCTGGCATTCTAGGTAGAGTGAAGGAGACTTCATGTGAGGGGCGTGGCCAAACCTAACATCCGCAGAGTGGAGTGGGGTATAGATGGTGTGGGGTTGAGTGCTGAGCTGCACCAAGATGTCCTGAAGTCATCTTGGGTCAGAAGTGAAAGGAGCTGTCCAGTTACACCTCCTGACACCGGCTATTCTCCCCACTTCAGGCCTAGACAGGAAGGGGTGTACTTTAGGATCCAAGGCTACGGGCAACCGCCTGGGACCTACTCCGTAAGCATGATAAAATATTTATCAGGAACCAGGCAGCTGGGCTTCCCTGCACAGGCTGCCACGGGCAGCTCCCACCAAAGCTGGCTGCAGCCTCGCCGAGTTCCGCTGAGTCACAGCCCGTGAGCCCTCTGCCCAGCCCGCCTGCTTGCTGTCCTGTGGCCACGTGGATTCCTCATAATATGTAAGCCATTGGGTAGCCTCAGGACCAGGGCACCCAGCACAGTGAACGCTGAGCCAACATCAGACCTCTCTGGACTGTGCAGGCCTCAGCCAAGGTCACAGGCAGACAGACCACGGGTACCCCTTCCCTCGCCCACCCTGCAGCCTCTGGCTCTCGAGCAAGGTAGGTTTTTGGCCTCTTTGGCATGGGGATGCTGAGTCTGTATGGAAGTAGGATGGGTCAGATCTCTCAGGAGCTGGCAGTTAGAGGAGATTTGCCATTTGTCTGACCCCGAGTCTGTCTCTGAGAAGTCTGATTCAGATAAGGACCAATTCCTAGGTCCAGCCTAACGTGCGTGACAGTACTGGGACTTTACGTTTGAATCAGCAACAACAAAAACAGCGGCAGATGGTACCTTCCTTCTGCTGCTCGGGGTGTGAGAGCGCCCAGGCTGCTGAGTCTTTTGCTCATCCATTCATAAAACAGTTTGCCTGCCCTGGCTGGCAATCTAGTTTGAGTCATGTGTGTGCACGCTGTGCTGTGTGACCTTGGGTAGGTTGCTCCACCTCTCTGATGCTCATACCTCCTTCATCTCCTTCATGTCCTCATACCCCTGAGGCCGGATGGGCCTCACTGGGCATTTGGAAAGGCTCCATTTTTCCAAAAAGGCCCTGGCACAGCCTGAAGGAGGCTTGCCAGGCGGTAGACCAGAGGCTTGAGGACAGAACTCGCTAGGCCAGATGGAAGTGTCTCTGAGGTTGTCAAGTTCCCTGGGGAAAATCTGTGGTCCCTGGAGCTGCTGCCACAACATCTGGGGATGGGACAGGGAGCTGTCCACCCTAGCCATTAGTGGGGACCCTGTGGGCTGCCAAACCAGGGTCACACCCCAGTTCTGGCCAGGCCATCGTGCCTCTGGCTGCCTTTGGTGTCTGCTAACCCCATTCCTGCCTGCTCAGCTGCCCCTCGTAGGCCTCTCCCCCTGCTACCGCAGCTTCTTGCTGCTCCTCCTCCAGAAGGGCGCTGTGTCTTCAAGCTCCTGTGGGAGATTGTCCTGCTCTGCCGAGCCTTCCTGGCTGTCTGTGCATGGACACACACACACACACACACACACACACACACACGCACACACACACACATGCACACTCACACACACTCCCAGTCATGTGTCCCATATCAGCCATGGAATCCTGCTCCTGGCCCTGAAAAGTGTTTGCTACAGCAGTTCCATGTCTGCTCAGGACACTGCTCAAGCTCCTGTGTCTAGAAGTTCGTCAGTGGTGCCCTAGAGTGTCTGTTAGGTGAAGACAGGGAGTGTGGATGACAGATGTCCAGTGAAGGCACCTTGGGGCAGAATGAACCCCCATCTGTCTGTCTGTGCAGGTCTCAGCAAATAACCTCTGTTTGCCTGGCTTTCAAAGGTGGTGGAAGATGAGATGGGGGTGGGGGTGGGGGTAAAGGCATCTGGGCCTGGGAGACAGGTGGGGCCCAGAGCAGGAAACACCTTGTCTCAAGTCCAGGGGGCAGGCCCAGTATTGTCGATTCTAAGGAGCAGGCAGGGAACAGGAAGGCTGGGGCTGTCACACTGCTAATAGTGACTGACACATATGCACAGCCAGGCATGGAAAAGGATGACACAGGAATGCCCTAGTAGGGATAAAGCTTTCTCTAGAGGTTCCTTCCTCTTTTTTCTTCTGCTTTTGAGAAGCATTCTAGGGTTCCTTCAGTGACTTTGTATGTATTGAAAGTCCAGTGACAAACCTCGAATTCTGTGGCCACAAGGTCATTCAGGGTCACAGCCTGATGAGACTCGGGCTGACCACAGTCTGATGGCAGAGGCCGGCAAGCCAGTCTGTTAGGCTAGTTTCACCAGACACAACCTGACAGGAGAAGCTGGGCAGTCTGAAGGAGGAAGCTAACCACCAGGCAATCTGATAAGGGAGGTTCGATGATAGTCTGATGGAGCCTAATGGCTTGCCAAGGTGTCCCTGCTGGTGGATTCCTAGAGCAACATCTGCAGAACTGGGCACTCCTCCCAGCATTCACATAAGGGACTTGTGCCTGTCACTTCTAGGTGTCTAGTCCTTGAGAGTTGCACAGCTGAGAGCCAGCTCCCCTCCATCAGACTCCCAGGAGCCTTGCACTTTGCAGAACACACAGGCAGTAGGTATGGGATGTTCTAGCAGTCTTTGCTCGGCTCTCGGAAGGTGAGGGCCTGCCTGATTTAGCCAGCCTGCTTCAGCAATAGAGCTTGTGGGGCAAACTCCAGGAACACTGGGCTGCTTGGGAGATCACGGAGCTGTGCAGTCAAACAAAATGGCTATAGCAGGCGATTAGCCAGAAGGTGGCAGCCTAGTGCAAGGTGTGTAATCGCCTGCCCTGCCCTCCCAGTCCCCCACTTCCCCAGACGGCAAACACTTACACTCTGATAAGTGGGTTAGGACAGAGGCTTCGAGGCAGCGAGATGTAGACCACTTTGCTGCAGCTACTGAGCAGCCCCATCTGGCCCAGGCGGGGCTTTGCTTTTGCTCACTTGGCAGCTCTGGGCCTCGGAATTACCAGGCCCTTGACCTTTGGAGGTCAGCATGTGCAGCACAGGAGACCCACTGAGTAGCACTGGTGCCTGGTTCCTCTCATGGGGGAGCGGCACTACTGGGTTCCCACAGCATCTGGGCAGTAGTGGCAGGTGTGCCCCAGTGAGTGTCCTTCATCAAGATGTACTCCAAGTGGGGGAAATAAGGCGTGTGCAGCACTGAACACCATAGGGGCACCAACTTCAGAGTGAGCATCCTAGAAACATCACCCCGAGAGTGAGCTCCGTGGGGCTTTACCCTCAGAGTGAACTCTATAGGACTCTGCCGTCAGAGTGAAAACCATGTGGGCTCCACCCTTTGAGTGAGCACCGTGGGGACTTTACCCTCGGAGTGGATACTTTAGGGGCTCCACCCTCAAGTACTAGGGGGTCTCCACCCTCAGAGGGAGGACTGTAAGGCTGAGCATAGAAACGTTTCCTGAAATATTTTCTCAGAAGAGCAGGAAAAGTGGTACTGGCCAAGATGACTGGGGACAAGGAGCAAAGCACATCCCGTGGAGGGAGGGCAGTGGAGGGGAGAGAAGGCCATGTGATCAGTGACCAAGAGGACAAAGAAGAGTCATGTGACAGTAGAGACCAGGGGAGATGGGGCAGGGCATGAGGAAGCCCAGCCCTGCAGGGAGCAAAGTGGACCCTGGCTGTTTATAAACCATTTCAGCATCCAGGAGCCCCAGCCCCAGGGCAGCCAGCCCAAGATCCTAACAAAGCCAAGGGGGAGGAGGAATGAGGAGGGCAGAATTAGGTCAAGGAGTTAGAGGGCTTCTGCCAGAAGGGAGGCTGACCTTTGGGCAAGATGGAAACAGAGGTGACAGAGGTGGGCAGGCTAGCTGCAATGATGGTGTCAAAAAAAAAAAAACAAAACTGCAATGCATTCCTTTGCGGTTCTCAAAAACCACGATACTCCATTCCATAAATGCCAGGAGGATAGGGCCAAGAAAGTGGTTCTGTGGGTAAAGGTGGTGGCCTGGGTTCGATTCCTGGAACCCACATGGTAGAGAGAACGGACTCCCACAAGCTGGCCTCTGACTTCTTTATGTGTGCCAAGGTGCATGGGTGTACACACACACACACACCAAGTAAATCAAGGTAATAAAAATGTTTAAGTTAGGAAGGGCTATGATGAGCTATGGACAAGGCTCACACACACTGACCCCAGGCTGGGTCCTTCTCTCCTCAGAATCCCAGGACTCTCCAAGGAGGCCCGGCTGGTCTGCGGAGAACGAAAAGTACAGCCTAGACAAGAGTAGAAGGAACTGGAAAAGGGCCCTTGGCTCAGCTTATCCACCCTGGGCGTGGAATCACAGGGTTAAAAATGTCAGGCCCTGTGGCCCATGAAAGGATACCACCTGAGGCAAGAGACACAACACACTAAGTTTGAAGCCTCCTAGCCTGGGCTACATAGTGAGTTCCAGCCTAGCCTGGGCTACACTGTGAGACCATGTTCCATTTTTAAAGGATTCTTGTTATATTTATTCATGTGTGCAAGAGCATGAATATGTTTGCAGATTCTTACAAAGGCCGGTAGAGTGGGTCAGATCCCCTAGAGTTATAGGCAGTTATGAGTTGTCTCCCACTCTCCATGTGGATGCTGGGGACTGAACTATCTTCTGCAAGAGCATTGAGAGTTCTTAACTACTGAGCCACCTCTCTATCTCCCCTGCAAAACGATTTAAACACACCTAATTAAGCAGTCCTGGCCAAGGTGTAGCCTGGGTGATCCCTATCTAGGTTCTGTTCTTCAGGGTGGTCCCAAGTTATTCCTGATATGGGGACTGATCTGATTCCCACGAAACAATCCCATAAGACACTCCCAGTCCAGCATGTAGCCTGGCCACTCTAGAAGAGACTATCCTTGTGGGGGGCGGAGTGTCCTGTCCCTTGAATCTCTGCAGTTCGCCATTGCTCGGGGCGTTTCATAAAGAGTTTTGTCTCTCAGGGTTGTTGGGATCCAAGGTGACTGCAGGCTTAGGACAGTGATTGGAGACCTTTGGGGCTTTCTCAGGTCTGGAACAGGACATTGTGAAAGTTGACAGCATCTGCCTTGGTTGTTCTTTGTGCCTTTAGTCTGGAAGCAAGATGCTAAGGGAACAGGTACGGCTTTTAGACAGACAACCCTTGAGTGACTGACATGTCTACCCACAGAAGTAAGCAGGTGACCCAAAGAGAAGGACACAGACAAAATGAACCGAGGCACGCTGTGCTTTCAGTCTGCCTTTGATGGCCTTGTTGGACCAGAGAGAGCCTGTGCGGTGTGCTTTCCACCAAGGACAATTCCCTGACATCAATAATGGTTACGCTCAAAACCAAACCAAACCAAAAACATAGCCATCGGGAGGTGGAGCCGAAGAGAGATCGCCAGGCTGCACCTTGACTAGGACCGCGTAATTATGCATGTGATTAAACTGTTTTGCAGGACAGAGATTGGAAAATGTTAGGTGGGAAGCAGGTCGAATTCTGAGGGCCCAGAAGGATGGAGACCAGGGCCTGGAAAGCTCAAGGGAGGAAGCAGGACTCAAAGAATGGAAGCTGGGCCCTGCCTGCCTGGGGTCCTGAATTCGAGGCTTTGGAATATAGAGTTTTCTCAGAAGGCATGGGGCCTGATCTGAGAATTAGGCAGGCAGAGCAGGGACCCATTTGGAGACCCCCTGGTCAAAGCTGATGGCGGGGAGGAATTGAGCCCACTGAAGTTGCTGGTCCCTATTAAAGCCCTGGGGTTTGGGGATCAATAGAGAACCACGACCCCTGGAGCCCTTCCCACATTGCCCAGCCAGGGCCCCTGGAGCCCCACCCACATTGCTCAGCTAGGGCTCCTGGAGTCCTACCCACATTGACCAGCCAGAACCCCTGAGCCCCGCCCACATTGCTCAGGCCGCAGTGGTAGGCCCAGCTTCCCTCAGACGGGTTCCAGTCCTGCTACCTGATATTAGAGAAGCAGGAGACCAAACAGGAAACAAGGACTCCAGAGCCAGTCCTGGCCCTGCCTCCCACCAGCCTGTGACTCTGTTGTGACCTTAGGATTTGGAACCTCAGCTGGGCCTCAGTGGCCTAGGCTGGGTATAGCAGGTACCTGATAAATGTTGCTGCTTTTCCTGACCTTGGTGCCTGGATCCACTGGGGATGTCACCCTCCAGGGAGTCTCTCCTTCATGGAGATTTTGAAGGAGCCAAGTTTGTGACTGCTGGGGTTTGTCCCCACTCCTCTCCACCAGGTGACATGACCCTTCTCCCAGCTCAGAGATATTTTACTAGAAGGGCTTTCCTCAGATAATTGGGTGCAGAAGGCCAGTCTTACTACCTGATCTTAGGGAAGCTTGGGGGAACACCACCCACAAAAGCAGCACCCTCCTCTGGGAGGCCCTGGCTGGCTCTTTGGGCTTCAAACAGGAAGTGAAGGATACAGGCCAAGGGTTGGTTCTTCCCGTTCCTATCGCCCACATTGGATCTGGATCCCTGACAGGGAATAGCTCTTCCCACCTAGCAGGGCTAGGTGCAAGGTTCAGAAACCAGGAGAGAAAATGAACTCTTCATTCAGGTCTCCTACCACGCCTGTGTACTCTGTCCGGGCTCCTCTTGGGTCGCACCAGCAGGAGCTGATTCCTAAGTCATTCATTCTTTCCAGGAATGCTTCTAAGGAAAAACTACTGGCTGGAAGTGCCCTGAGGAGAGTACAGAGCAGGCAGGCTAGCTGGCAACATGTAGGTCACTGCTGCTGGTGTGGGGGCCTTTATCCACAGGGTGGGGACAAGCGCCATTGGCACCCACATGAAACAGGAGCTGAGGTCGCAATGCCTTTGGCAGGGCCGGATTTCCTTGAGGGAATCAAAGTACCAACTCTGTCACTCCAAGATTCAGCTCCAAAGGGAACCTCACTGTCCCCAGGCACCGAGTGACAGCTCAGCACCAGAGTTCTAAAACTGTCCCCAAGAACCTTTGGAAACTGATATCCAAGGCCTTCACAGATGGGAGATTTTTGGAGGGAGAGTCTTTTGAGGGTCACATGGATGAGGTGAGGGTGTTGGAGACAAGGAATCTCTGCTGGTCGGAATCCCACAGCAGCCAGGAGCATAGGAGGGGAGAAGCATTTAACATGGGGACCGGGACTAGCCAGATGGGGTCAGGAAGACCCAAGAGAAGGTGACTCGAAGTGCGGAGGCAGATGGCGTCATGTGCTGCTTCTTACACTGATGGACACATGTCTTACCCTGAGTGCTGATTGATCAGCTGGCTTTGGAGTGCAGGGAGAAGAGCCCTCCAAGGTCCTAGTCTAGTCTTGCCCTAGGGTGATAGGCTCACCTGGCTTCTGCAGCCTGGCCTCAATGTCCCTCCCACTTTGCTAAAATAGGAGCAGTTGCCAAGCTCCTGGTGTGACCCCCCCATGACCTTGTGATTGTCCTGTTTCACCTCCTCTGCATACCAAGGAAGGGATGAAGCATGGCCCAGGAGCACGGGCCAGAGAGACAGAGCCAGGTACATGCCTTAGCTACCTACTGGCCCTTTCCTGAGTTTCTGGGACCCCAGGGTAAGGAACCTACACATCAGCTTGCCAGACCTTGCCAACGGGGAGCAAAATGGCCGCTTCTGGGGTGGATGGCCCTTGGGAGGAGAGCCTAGGGAGGGCGCATTGTGAGTGGTAGGTGACAGTCACTGAGCTGGAACTGCTTCTCTCCTGCTCACCAGGCCTGGCTCCAGCTTCAGCCCTGCCACTTACCCATCCTGATTTTGAGCACATGCCCCAGCCTCCCTGAACCCCTGTTTCTCTGTTGTGACATGAGACCTCCTCACCTCCAGGGAGCACCACAGCCTTGGGAGCACCACAGCCTTGGGAGCCCCACAGCCTTAGGAGCCCCAGATGGAGGAGTGTGTTTAAGTCCTGCCTTTCTGCCCTGTCTCTTGTTCTTCCCACCCGAGGCAAGGATCCCTTCTTCAATCGGGTCCTTCAAATAAGTTCTCTGTCCCCTTTGATTGACATGGGAAAAGAGAGGGTGAAACTACACTGTGATCGTGTCCTAGACTAGAAATCAGGGGTCAGGGTTGAGAGTACCATGACTTGAAAATGAACCATCTGGGCCCTCAGTACTTTCATACCCCATGAGTCAGAGAGGACTTTGGGGGAGTGCATGCCCCTGCAAGAGCTTCCGTTTCTATCTTCTTGACCCTCAAATCCTGAGATGCTACCCATCCTCCAGATGTGTTCACTAAGTCCCTTTGAGTCAGCTGACCTGGTAGCCAGGACCTCCATCCTGGCTGCTCACTTAGGGCAAACTCCAAGAAGGATGGGCCTGCTGCTCTTTGAGTCTCCCTTGGTGGCCAGCATCCTGTCTCACGTCCCTAACTGGTCAGGTGGAGGTTGGATGAAACCTGGTTCCTGTGGGAGGAGACTGTGGTTCTGAGGTAGGGACACTGGCAACTCGGGGGATGCACGAATGAGGCCACTTGACTCCCATGTCCTTAGCCAATAATCTTAGACACAGGTGATTCTCTTCAAGGCCACTCCGAAAACAACTGTTCAATCCTTGATCTAGGCTCCAAACCCAGAGGTCCCCATCAGTGCCCAGAGGACCCAGTGGGGCACGTGAAGCCCCCTGCACTTGCTTACAGGGCTCATAACTGTACCAAGAGATGTCTAGGAATTCTGCCAAGCAATGGCTGTTGTGTTTTGGTTTGGGGGAGTTTCTGACACTTCATGCACAGGAACACTTATAGGAGTTTGACTTAAACCCCCAACTCCTCAGTTGTCTTTGCTGAGGGGTTGTGACAGCCTGGTTTCCTCTGAGCCCAGAGAGCTCCGTCCTTTGCTGCCTACCCCAACACTCGCACCCAGCAGCACCCGCGCTGCCTACCACCAGCCCCAACACCCGTCGGCACTGCACCCCCGCGTCTCCGTTGCACTTCTGCATTGGGCTGTGGGTGTAACCAGTGTTCATCTGTGCTGGGGTGGGGACAGCTCCTTTCTTTACTCTCTGGAGAGGTCTTTTTTTTTTTTCTTTTCCTTTCTTCAAGGCACTGTCTCCGAAGAGTCTATAATTCACTATAGGGTCCAGGCTGTCTGCAAACTCAAGGCAATCCTCCTGTCTCAACCTTCCAACAACTAAGATTACAATAAGCACCCCTGCACTTGGCTTTAAGTCCCGCAGTCACACATCCCATTCTGCATATTATGTGTCCTGCTTCGAGCCCCCTGCAGCTCACTTCTTCCTTCCCACTCCTGCCCACTGTGCTCTCCCCTCACCTACCAGCCTTCTCCTTTCCTCTGGCTGCTCAGAGGCCACTCCTGCCAGTCAGGTAGCCAGGGGTCAGTTCTGCCCCTTGTCCTGCCCAACTGTGGTGGATATAAGGTCAGGCCTCTCTGAGGGGCCCAGGGTTTTTGCTGGAGTGACACCAGTGGCAGAGAAATGGCGGCCTCATGCCTATGCATCTTAGTTTTCACCAGTATGACCTTAAAACATGAGATAGACGTGTCTAGCCATTCCTATGCTTGCTACATACTAGCTACTATGTGCTAAGCCTAGGGAATGTAGGTATGAACAAGTTTCGGCTCCTGGCTCTGATAGAAAATGTCAAGAAACGCCATATTAAGTCTAAACAAGGGTAGGGGCAAATCAGAGATGAGGGAGATGACTCTTCAACTTTGATCTCCATGGCAGGGTGTTCTGGAGAGCGGGGAATGGGGGTTTTTGAAGGCATCTCGAGGATTGGGCTTGCTCTTTGCCACAGTGGGAACTCAGGAGGGCAGTGTGTATGCCCTGGGCCAGCTCCAGCTACTGTTTGTGAGGGTAACGGGTGTTACTCGGAGAGAGTGGTCAGAAAGGGTCTGCAGTCCAGGGTAGGGTGGTAGGGACTGAGAATGGGGGCAGGGAGGGTAGACTTGAGAGGAAGGTCTAGCACCTGTATCCGACCTCTTTTTTTTATTATTATTATTTAAATTTTTGATTACGTGTGTGAGTGTGTGTATCTGAGTGTGGGCTTGTGTCCTTGCGTGCAGTGCCCAAAAAGGCCAGAAGAGTGTGCTGGACTCCCAGAGCTGGAGTTACAGGTAGTTTGTGACAAGCCGGATGCTAGCGCTGAGGACCAAACTTGTATCCTCTGCGAGAGCAGTACAAAGCCATCTCTCCAGCCTGAGGGTTAGGGTTGCGATTTTGTGTCGCCAGCATTCATACCTATCCTGACGCCCATAGAGTTCACAGGCAGGGACTGGACATGCCTGACACTGGATGAAAAAACCCCAGGGCCTGGACTGTGTATCCTGGAGGGATAGGGAGAGGCCAAGGATTTGTGGCCTTCACTTTCCACACAGGAAACTGAAGCCTTTGAGAAGTGACTCACCCAAGGCTACAGATGCTCCAGGGGCTGGGGGCTAGTGCTATGGAGCAGTGACAGCCCCCCTCCCACACACACCAACCATGCTGACCGCTACTGCACACCAGCATAGGCTGGTGGGTCAGTAAATCACTGGATTTTCATCTAGGTTTTTTTTTTTTTTTTTACATTAAGATAGGAAATCCGTGTCCAGCTGTGACAGCGTCCTGTGTGTGTCAGTATGGCTGGAAAGTGTCCAAGCTGGCTTCCTCCTGCTCCCTTGAGCAGAGCTCCTAGCCAGTATGGGCAGCGTTCCATAGTTGGTTAAGCCCTGTACACCTATCTGGGTGAGCAGTCTCTATATCCCCACCTGAAGGCCTCATCCTCCCAGACCTGGGTTCCTTGGTGTGGCTCAGAAAGCTGGTGCCTGCCGTTGTCACTTGCACCCTTGCTTGGAGACTGGTGAACTCATCTGCTGTTGACCCCCAAGTCAGGTCCTCACTGGAGGCGTTGACTGAAGGAGGCAGGGGGAGCCCAGCCCTTCCCTGGTTGCCATTTCACAGTAGGTTGAGTGGCCTTTGGCTCTGTGAGAGTTCTTGTGAACAAGGAGTTGCCTGTTTAATCACTGCCTCCTAAGACAGGCATGCGGGGGTGTCCAGTACCCAGTGGCTGCTCAGGAAATGCTGATGTTGTAGTCGAACCATGATTCTATTCTTCTGCAGGTCACCTGGGGCTGTGCTTGGAAGTGGCAGGCAAAACCAGTGGGACTCCCAGATCCCGGTTGAAGCAGGCTGTGTGTCAGGGGCTGGGGCACTCTGTGTTCAGTGGGCTTGGTCCAGCTTGCATGTTCTGGTGGCAGAACCCTGGAGAGATTATTTTGTCCTGGGTGACCCACGACACCCCCCAACAGGTAGAACTCAAATTTGTCTCAATGTCCCAGGGCTGTCCTGTGTCCCTGGATCATTTTTGCCTGGTGCCTAAGTCACAAGGACTGAGGAGACACTCTGACTTCTGCCATTCAAGGGGGCCTAAGATTCAGGGGGTGTCATTGCCCTCTGGTCCTTCTACTCTCGGTGCAGCAACCCCTCTGGCCAGTCAATCATCCAAGGAACCAACCTGCCTGAGAGGACCCTAGTCCTTGGCCCCTCCCCTGAGAGAAAGGCTCTAGGACAGCCTGGTTCTTGCTAGACTCAGGTGGGGTGGGGCTGATGGCTGAGGCACCCGGCTGAAAGCTTTGATCCGCAGTGGGAGGAGCCTGTGTCCACGTGAAGGGGTCTGGATGGATCTCTGTGGGCACAACCTTTTCTCCTGAGATGGGTGACTGGAGAGGGAGTGAGTTCAGGAGACATTAATGGGAGCCTATGAGTCCCTGTGCATGGTGTGTGTGTGACCACAGTGTTGGGTGCCGGGTGGACAGTTGGGGTTGAACTGCCCTGTGGCTCTTGTGTGGTGGCTTCCGATGGGAAGAAGGGAAACGGCTGAGAGCAACCCCCCACGCCCCCACCCCCCTTGAGCTGGCCCTTTGGCTGCCGAGGGCTCCAAGACGCCGGCCCCGCCCTCCCAACGGAGACCACGCCCACCAATGCCCCGCCCAGATGGGAGACCCCGCCCCCGGCCTGCTTTTGCGCTCCGAGCGCTCCACGCTCCGCCGCCGCGAGCAATGGTTCACAGGGCCCGGCGCTGGGCGTGCGGCCCCTGGAGGGGGCGCAGAGCCGGGACGGGACGCCACGGGGTCGCCGGGCTTGCTGCTAGCAGCCGACTATCGTCGTAGGGGACACGGGGCGCGCGTGGGCCGGGGTGAGCATGAGGACTCTCCGCAGGTTGAAGTTCATGAGTTCGCCCAGCCTCAGTGACCTGGGCAAGAGGGAGCCGGGCGCGGCGGGTGCGGACGAGCGGGGCACGCAGCAGCGCCGGGCCTGCGCCAACGCCACCTGGAACAGGTAAGGCGCGCAGCCCGGAGCGGCGTGGCCGGAGACCGCACCGCGCCACTTTGCGCGCAGCTCGCCCCGCCGCCGGGCCGCGCGCGGGGAGGGAAGTGAGTGCAACGTGTCGGCAGCACGAGCCCACGATCGCTCCCCGGGGACGGGCGGCCGGGAGCAGGAGGCCTCTGAGCCCCCACTTCGCAGGGGCGCACTTGAACCTCGTGGGCCCTCGGCAGGGCGCCGCTGCACTTCCTGTATGCGTGTCGGGCCCTCGACGCGGGGTGGGCGGTGGCTTTCCCGAGTTGGACCCCGGGCCTCCCAGCTGTCCGCGGGGGTGCGCCAGCTGCCAGACATTCCTTACCGGACCCTTCCGGAGGCCCATCCAGGACCAGACGGGCGTGGGAAGCCCCTCCCCCAGCTGTGCTCTCAACCAGAGAGAGTCACAGATAGTTCTTTTAGCCCAGTTCCCCATAAGTCTCCTCTTGACCCTTCAAAAAAAGAAAGTATTTCCACCCAAAGTAAAATAAGGATCGAGGGAATGAGGCAGGCTGTCGAGGGAGGTCTGTGGATGCTGGCTCTCCACTCCACCCCTCCACCTGGCAGTAAAATCCTGCCAGGTGCTTCACCCTCTGTGGTCTGCCACTAGGGACACGGCTGTCTCTTGGACACATGCTTTCTGTTCATCTACTCTGAGAGCAACCCGGGAACACCTGGGTGCCAGCTGAGACCCTCTAATAAGCCGCAGCCTGCTTGAGAGCTGAGACTACCTGCCTCAGTTTCCCTCTCTCCTGGGCCTACACAGGTCTCCTCATTGGGCTGGGAGCAGAACTGTGAGAGAAGGAAGACTCCTTTTGCCCCAGAACTGCTCACCACTGTCTTCATCCCCTTCCTTGTCTCTGGCCAGGGTTTAGTGGAGCCATGCTGACTTTTGGCTCAGATTTCAACTCCACTCCTCTGCTGTGTGGCCTTAAAGCAGTTTGCTTACCATCTCTGGTCCTCAGTTTCTTTATCAATAATATGGGTGAGTGACTGTTGGATTCAATGTGAAGATTTGTTAAGGCTGTGAGCATGATTTCTGGCACACAGTAGGTACCCTGTTGACTCAGAACTCGAGTCTGGGCACATTCAGAGAACGCCTAGAGGAGTAGTGCCTAGGAAGTTATTAGAAGCAGTTTCGTGGAGACCCTTTCACCCCATCTGGGGGCCTCTGACTCAGAGGGCTTAGACGGCTCCACGTCCCACCTGTCATGGTTGTGAGGAGATTTACTCTTTGCCAGAGCTGGGGGTGGGGGTGCGGCTTGCAAGGAGAGATCATCCAAGTTCTCCACAGTTTTCCCCTTTGGTGGCTTATCAGACTACTGAGGCTTGATGTTCGCTCCCCTCTCTCCAGCCTTTGGGTGGGAGGTTCTCCCTGCCAGGGGAAGCAGGCTCTGGCTGTGTTCTGTGCTCCAATCCTGTGCCAGCCTGTTCAGGGTCCTCACCCTCCTAGCCCCCGATCCCAGCTGGGAGATTCAGGGTCACCCAAAGCAGCCAGGACCCATACTGTACAGCACTGCATGCCTTGAGGCCTGATACCCTCCAAGGCAGGTGCACAGACATAGATAAGGGAAGGGACTAGAGATGGTGGCCCAGAGTCCCCTCCCAGCCCCAGCTCCTGCCTCTTTCTGCCCCCTTTCCTGTGTCTGCAAGGGCTCCAGGACATCAACCCTAAGCAGGGTCAGGAGAGCTGTGTTCCGCCTTTATTCTGGCTAATCCTCTAAGCTGTGGTCCTCATTCTTCATCTCACGACCATTACAGCGCTGGAGTCATATTTCCTAGTCAGAAGCTTTAGCTTTTTACTAGAGACTGTCCAACCCACTGCAGTGACACTGGGTACAAACAACCGTCAAATTCGGTGCACAGTTATTGCTATGTCCTAAGATAGTCCACACACTCATTCATTCATTCGTTCATTCATTCATTCATTTTCTCCATGTCGGCTTGACCAGGCTGAGGTCTTAATTTAGGAGCGAACAGCCTGCTCAGAGCCAGAGACCCAAGGACAAGTCGGAAAGTAAATGAGGGGCTATGAGAGGGAAAGGTGATTGTGGTGGCTTAGCACGTGGAGGAAGTAGAATGGAGAACACTGGACTGCTGGCCACTTGGCCCGCCCCTGCCCTCCATGCCTGCTAGGTGTACAGGAACACGGGAAGCTCTCTGAAAGAGGCATGGCGCTGCCCGCCTGTCCCCTACAACCATGTGGAGTCTGGCTGCTGTCCCAGAGCTCAAGGGTATAGCAGGCCTCCCCACCTGGCTTAAGGGCTCTCTCCTGCCAGGGAGATGCCTTGCTGTCCCCCAGCCTCTCACCCCTAGAGGCTCCAGAAAAACTCCCAGAAGCTAGCCAGTACCCACAACAGATCTAAGGTGCCAGGGGAACACATGGGGGAATCCTAGCCTTTGAGCCTTTACTCATCCAGTGCCTCATCTCTGTCCCCCAGCAGGTAGAGACCCTGGGCGGGAACAGGGGAAAGAACCCCTGCAAAGTAAAGCGTGACCCCTGCCCCTGCCCTCCTCTTCCTCCCAGGTGAACCATCCTTCTCCGTGTCCATAAAAAGAATGAGGACATGAGAGGAAGGAGGTGACCAGGATGCCCCCTGACAGTAGGGTCTGGGATCTGAACCAGGCCTGCCAGGGAGCCCAGTGTCCAGGGATGCTTCTGAGTTCCTGTCCCAGCTGGGGACAGAGAAGCAAGCATTGGTGATTAGAGCTGATTTCCAGGGCTGATGGCCTGAACTCAAGTGGGAACAAGAAGCAGCAGGGCCCTCAGGAACCTGGGTTTTAGCACGTGTTATACACATGAGAAAATTGGGGTTCAGAGAGATGCAGGAACTACCTACGCCCTAAATCCCACCCAGGCCTGAGCTTCCAGGCTAGGGTCCTGGGGTTCCCGTCCCTCACTTACCTTGTCTTCTCGATCTGCCCTGGGGCCTAGTCTGGAGTGGGCCTCTCTCCATCCTCCCTCACGCCAAGAAGCCGACAGGTATTTTGGTTTGGTTTGGTTTGGTTTTGGTTTTAGTTTTGTTTTTTTTTTTGTTTGTTTGTTGTTTGTTTGTTTGACTTTAGAAAGCCTCCAGAGTTAGGGAGAATCAAAAGGAGCAGGGTCTGACCTGTGTATCCTAAAGGGTTGGGCCAGGAGGGACTATAGGCCACTGCCTCATTTCAGTTCTGGTCCCACCGAATAAAAGATATGACCCTTTGGCCTTTCTAAGTCTTAGCGTTTTTTTTTCTATAATTGTAAACACCATGTTGGTGTTTACAGTGCTGAAGAGACCACAGAGAGTGGGTGATCCATGGATTGGGTGTGGCCCAGGTGTCCTGTGCCCATCCCTGAAAGGCCCCCAGGAGGTGGGCATTGTGTGCATTCAGCTCTTTAGGGTTAGCAGAACAGTGACCCCCTCCAAAGTGTCCCTGCCCTAGTTCTCAGCCTGTGGATGTGGGCTCTCTTGTGGCTAGGAGACTTTGCAGATGTGGTTATATTACAGTTGCTGAACTGAGGTGGGGGCCCAGGCTGTCTAGGTGGCTTGGTGTGGTCACAGAATCTGTGAAGGGTGGGACAAGTCAGAGAAGGAGCTGTTGCCTAGAGTCCTGTCTTGCTGTCCTTAAAGACAAGGAAGAACCTTGAGCAGAGGGACTCAGGTGCTTCCAGAAATCAGACAAGGTAGAACGTAGAACCCAGAGCCACCCAAGAGGCAGCCGTGTTCCGCTGTGCTTCAGCCTAGTTTCGCTGAGTGGCCAATGTCAGAACAGATTTGGCTTTTGTTAGACTAAATGGTTTTAGCAGTTGTGAGAGATCCACCTCTGGCTCCTCTTCTTCCCTACTTGGTCTCAAGGACCAACCTGCCTCCCTAGGCACTAAGGGCCAGGTCTGAGGTGCAGGTATGGCCTCCTAACCTGTAGCTGCCCCCCCCGCCCCCCACCCGGCAAATAAAAAAACAAGTTATGCCTCTAGGGGACTCCGGAGCAGGCTGGGAGTCTGGGAAAGATGGTGTTCCCACACCTCCCTACAGGAATCTCAGGCTCTTGGTGAGATTGTTCATCCTCAGTGGAACCAAGACTGGCCTTCAGAGACCTGCCCTTCCTCTCGGGGCTAGGCGGCCCCTCCCCTGGTGGTAGCCTGTCTCAGACTGAGCTGCTGTTGGGCCTGGCTTCTGCTTCTCCCTGTGCCCACCCAATGAGGTCATACACGCTCTAGGGCCAGAACCCAGCCTGCTTGCACAGAGAGCCTTGTTTTCTGGAAGATGCTAGAGGCCAGAGAGGGGTGGGGCTTTACACCTGAGGATGCCCTCCCCTGGCCTCACCCGGAAGTCCCTCCACATCCTGTGGTTTCCTGGGGGACCATCTGCAGATGTCCTGACTGGGCTTGCCACACTGGCCGGGAGGTTGTGGCTGAGAAAGGCAGGGTTTCACTTCTTTGTTTCAGGATGACAAATCACATGGAGTCCCCTGACCCTCTTCTCCCTCTCTCCAAGTAGCCAACAGGTTTTGATTTTTTGTTTCCTTGGTTTTTTGGGGGGGAGGGTTGTTTGGGGTTGTTTATTTTTTATTGTTTTGTTTGTTTGGGTTTTTTTGTTTTGTTTTGATTTGGTTTGGTTTACTTCAGAAAGCCCACAGAGCCTCACAGAGCAAGGAAGAATCAAAAGGAACAGGGTCTATGCCCAAAGACGGGACCAGGGAACCGTAGGCCTCATTTCAGTTCTGGATCTGCTGAATAGAAGATGCGTCCCTTGGCCTCTCTAGGCCATAGTGTCTTCTATAACTGAGGTCTGACTGTCCCCACTACATGTTGGCGTTTAAAACACTGAGAGACCACATGGGTGGTCTGCGGGTTGGGTGTGGCCCAGGTGTCCCAAGTATCCATCCCTGACTAAAATGCCCCTAGGAGGTGGGCACTGTGTTCATTCAGCTCAAGGGAACACTGAGGCCTGGAAGCCAGAGCAGGACTAGGAGCTAGCCTAGAAGATGGACAGGAGGCTATGTGGTGGTGGTAGGGTTTGCACTTCAGGACTGTTGGCTTGGCCATGGCAGCCTAGGGTAATGTAGGAGGGGAGAGTAGTTAAGTAGCCACCTTCATGACCAGTGTGGTTCACACCATTGACAACCGGAGGAGCCCAGCCTTGGGTAGGAGGGGTTCCAGTGCACCAGTACCTTTGCACCCCAGGCCACAGGGAACTGGGAAGGACCTTATCTAGGCAAGGTCAGGGTGTCTCCCTAGAAAGTATAATGGAAGAGGAAAGACAAACGGAGCCTTGAAAACCAGGGCTGCTCCTGCTTCAGCAATTCTGAACCTCCACCGTCTGCTGTAATGGAGTCCCGGGCTTCTCAGGATGTGATCCATTTCTCTGGGCAAGGCCTCCCCAGCATGGTAGGAAAGTTCTTAGGCATCACTGTGAACCAAGTTCAAGGGAAGGCCCAACAGTGGTCCGGTCTTCACTGGGACAGGCAGACTTTGCCTAGCAGTGGAGAAAGGTTAGTCCAGTGATGACATTGACTCAGCATGCTCTGAGTTGATATAGGCTGTACAGGCTGAGAGGAGTTGTGACCTGGAAGAAGGGACTGAGTAAATAGAGGAGCAGGAGATAGCCAAGCAGAAGAAAGGCATGTGCGAATGTCCTGGGGCCAGCAGCAGCTTCCCCTGAGTGCCCTGTTAAGCACAAGGAGGCTGGAGTGCTATGAGGCTCAGCTCAGGGGCTCTCGCCAGTTCACACAAGGCTCGAACTTCACGCTGTTCCCAGGGGCCAAACCCAATCCATCACCTGATAAGTGGATAATAAAGTTTTATTTAAATACCTGCTGCAGGAGGCTGAGCAGTCCCCAGGCCTTTCACAGCTGACCCTCTGGCCCTCTAGAGAAAAGCGTTTGCAGCTTCCTGCTTCAGAGAGTTTTAGTCAGCGGAGCTTGGACAGGTTCAGCCTCACTGTTCACGTTCCTCTGCCCCGGGGAAGAGGCTGTGGGGGCTGGGACCCCAGTGGCTTATGGGGGCTCCGCCACAGGACTAGAAGCTTGGGGTGTGGAGGCAAAGTCAGGACCTGGACATAAGGGAAGGAAAGAGAGAAGAGATATAGAAGGCCCCCAGTCTCTGGCCCAGCTGGGAGGATTGAGAACATGCCGGAAGGAAGGAAAATTCTGCCCAGGTTGGATTCCAGGGCCTGCAGGATGCCTGGCAGGTTTTGGTGAGCCAGAGTCTGTGTCAGGAGCCCAGAGTTGTAGCAGGGTGTGGGCACGCCCATGATTTCAGAAGGGTCTGAGTGGGACTGGATGGGACTGGATAGGTGGGAGAAGGCAGGCCTGGAGGGAAGTAAGAGGCCCTGCGCCTCTGGGTGACTAGGCTCCTTTCTACCCACAGTATCCACAACGGTGTGATTGCCGTCTTCCAGCGAAAGGGGCTGCCTGACCAAGAGCTCTTCATCCTCAACGAGGGTGTCCGGTGAGTGTAAGCCAGTCCTGTCCGGGAAACCCCGTCCATGCCGCTGGGGACAGAGGAGGGAGGGCCCACACCCCACCCTCCTGGGGACGCCCTTCTAGGGTCAGCAGGGTGGAACTTGGACATTGGCTCGAGATAACGTCCACATTCCCTGCCGCCCGGTGCATTACAGAGGATATTTATCCTGTCAAAGAGGAAGGGCCCACCTGCTTAATGACCCACTGCCATTCCGGAAACCGTCCAGCCACGAACACCCCTCATTTCCTTTGACTAGCTGGGAACCAGGTTGTGAAGCAGCTGAGGACAGAGGAGTGCTCTCAGACTCCTGCTGCACACCAGGTCACTGTGGCTTTGAGACAGTTCACAGTCAGCATTTGTAGGGGGAAGAGAATGGAGTTCCTAGTGGTCAAGCTACCTCCCCTGGGTCACACAACTGACATAATGAGGCACTTCCAGTCTGTGTCATTAACCCCCAGCCCTGACCCAGAGTACCCTGTCTCCAGATCCAAAGTATATCTGCAGAAGTCAACAGCGAATCTTCCATTTGCTGGCCGAAGGGGAGGTGAAGGGATAATAGAACAGGGGTCAGCCACACCATACCTACCTGAAAGGGCCTTTATGTGGGTAAACTGAGGCCCAGGGTACTGGGAACAGCATGGAGCAAGGTGCCTCTGAAGTCCCTGTGCTTGTCACTGCTAACAGTGCCCCACTGCTCACAATGCGTCTGTAAGCCTAGGGAACCCATTATATAACAAATTTAAACGATCTGCTGGCCAGTGGGGTTAGCCAGGGAAGAGCTCCAGCCTGGCATGTGTGAGGGACGCCCAGGGTCTAACCCCAGCATCACACACAGGGAAAGAATCTGCTGGGTGCAGAGGGTACCTGCATCTTTAAATCCACAGAGTGGGTGGAGCCCAGCACTGCACCTCCTTGGCCCTTCTGATTCTGACTGCCGACTCCTCTCTGAGAGGCCGGTAGGCCTTGGGGGCTACCCGGCTCCCTAGGATGGATTGGGGGCAAGGTTTAGAGAAGCCACCCTGTGTCCCAGCACCTGACTAGAAGCATGGTGATGAGGGATGCTGCCTTTTCACCAGTGCAGGACAAAATGCCGGGGACGTGTGCTCAAGCACGCATGGTGTTTGCTGCGCCTTTAAGCCTTCCACACACACAGCCCTTGGGTCCATGCCTTTACGTCTGTATTTTATAGGGTCACTGGCTGCCGGTTGAGTGGCTTGGTGGCTAAACTAGAACCCAGGTTCCAGCTCCAGGGTCCATGGCCATTCAGAACCATCCCTTCCCACTGTAGTCCTGCACACGTGGCCACATTAACTACGACTGGGGCTGGGAATGTGGCTCAGTCCCTAGAGTGTTTGCCGAGCACTGAACCTGAGTTTCAACTCTAATATCAATGGTTCACTCCTGTGATCCCAGCACTGGAAAGGTAAAGGAAGGAAGATCAGGGGTTCAAGGGTCATATTGAGTTTAAGGCCATCCTGACATATCTGAGACCCTGCCAGAAACAAAAATTATCTTGGTCTGAGTGTGCTTCAAGTACACAGCTCGTCATTGGCTTTGATCCATGGATGGAATCATTGATGGCCATGTCCAAAAGTTCCCCACCATCACCACAGTAAGGGCTAGATACTGACATGGACAGGGGTGTATTGGCATGTACCTAGGTAGGGACAGTTAGACCACATGACTCTTCTCGCTTTACATGTGCACACATGTACATAGAGCCTTTTGTGGTTTGGTCACACTGACATCCGCAGGTACTCCCACCATGAGGTAATCACAGGCAGTAGCTCCAGCTGCATGCCTGTGGTGCAGAGTGTAGCCTCCCCAGTGCTCCCTGGCCACCTGTGGGCCAGTCAGCTGTCCTGAGCACTAGGTCACCATGACTCGGTGCTGTGTATTATGGACAAGGTACAGAGATACTCAGTGGTGTGAATTTCCAGGCCCATGATGCACCTGCTCAAACACTGTCCTCAGCAGACCTGCCTTTGTGCACACGCTCTGCAGAGTCGCTTGTGAGAGAAGCTTCTCTCTCAGGACACCATCGCCTTCATGGTCCGTATGAGAGTCAGTAAATTGCCTGGGTCAGCACTTTGTATCAGTGTGGACTAACAGGAGACTGAGTGTGTTCTGAGCATGTCCAAGATGGACCCAGCCACGCTGTTGGCAATCATCAGCTGGAGCGGGTGCATCTTTTGCTTTTTGAGACAGGGTCTCTTGTAGCCCAGGCTGGCCTACAAATTATACATTAGCCAAGGATGACCACAGTCTCCTGACAGATGTGTGCCATGGGCATCCTGCTATGTGCATATAGTTTGGATGTAGGCATTTTCCGTTTCTGGTGCATGTGTGGGAACAGCGTCCGCTCCACCTGGCTGACTTGCTTTTGCCTCTGCTGGTCACGTCCTCTTTTTGTTATGTTTTAGGTTTGTGTTTGGTTTGGGGTTTTATCCCTCATATGTTTCTAGTTCCTATGTGGCCTGTCCTTATTTTCATTGTTTGCAGTTCTGGGGGCTGAGCCCAGGGCCTCTTATATGCAGGGCAAGTGTTCCACTTCTGAGCCACCTCTCCAGCACCTGGTCTGTCTGTTTTTATAAAGCATCTTAGGGGAGGGGGTCGTTACTGGGAGACAAGGAGATGATGCAGTCATGTGCCAGGTTGTGTGTAAACTGAAGGAAGGACAGATGACCGAGACCAATCACAGTAACTTTGAAGGAAATGCCAAACTCAACTTCCAATCAGGATGGGGGAGGAGCTTATAGTGTAGACACTCACTGTATGGAAACCGAGCTAGGACCACGCTGTTGGGGGTGGTGTTCGTTAAGCCTGAGTAACTCAGATTCGTATGTATCGGAACCGTGAAAGGTGAGGCCTACCTGTAACTCTGGACTGATTACGTCTCCCAAGTGGAACTAGCAGCCAGAAAATGTCAGACTTCTGCCGGGTTTGTCTCAGAACATGAAGACTGCGCGGATGTCAGTGGCTATATTAATTTCCTTTCGGGTGCTGTGATTAAACACCGTGACCAAAGCAACTAAGGGAAGGAGTTTATTTGACTTGGACTTCACAAGGATGAGAGTCCATCGTGGTGGGGAAGCATGGCGGCAAGGAGCAGGCTGCAAAGGGCTGGCATCGGGCCAGGAGCAGGAAGCCGAGAAATCATCTTCAAACCCAAGCATTAAAGGGAGTAAACAGGAAGTGGGGCCTGCCCCCCAGTGACTTCCGCTATCAAGGCTCACAACCTCTCCCAAACAGTGCCACCATCTGGGGACCTAGTGTTCAAGCATCTGAGCCCACGAGGGACATTCTCATCCAAACCCTCCCAGTGGCTGGACTTCTTCAGAATGGGATCAGGGTGGAAAATGACTCCACTAAAGGAAGGCAGTACTGTTCACAAAGTAGAGATTCCCATGTTCATCCGCCATGGGTTGTGCGGTGTGGGGTGGGTAGCTAACTTCTGTGAGCTGTTCTGGCCTCTGCTATATAGGAGAGCTCCACCCAGTGCCTGTCAGTGGCTCTATGAAGACTCAAGTTGGTGCTCAAGCCACTTAGGAAAGGAGTCCCCGCTGGCTGTGGGACTCAGGCAAGCAGATGCTGGATGGATGGAGCCCAGTGTTGCAGGTCCAAACCTGTGGGTCTCTGCTTGAGGAAGAGAAGATGGTCCCACTGGGACCCTCAGACGTCTGTGAGATGCATAGGGAGCTCCCTGGGGAGCCGCCACTCTGTGGGTCATAGAGGGAACATATTCTCTTGGGCCACTTGTGTTGCTACGCTGTGCAGGTTGGTCCCTGGCTGTCTGGATGTTTCTAGCCCTCACCAGTACTTAACTTGTTCTCATCTGCCTTCCCCCACAGGCAGCTGCTGAAGACGGAGCTGGGGTCCTTCTTCACTGAGTACCTGCAGGTACATGGGCCTTGCCACAGAGGAGGTCTCTATAGTTATATGACCTGTGACAGGCCGACTCAAGGCTGACCTCTCAGGGTGGATGAGGTTTTGACTTAATGGCAGTGGGTCTTAGGTCTTGGCTACTTATTGGTAGGTTCCTGGGGTCCTGTGGGCCAGATCACCCTGGAATAGCTCCAGGTCAGTGATGGCACCTCTGTTCGCTTTCAGAACCAGCTGCTGACCAAGGGCATGGTGATTCTTCGTGACAAGATACGCTTCTACGAGGGTGAGTCTCGGGGCTGAATGCAGTCGGCTGGCTGTGGCATGGTGTGGTTGATGTCCTGGGACAGCGGCATGGCAGATGCTGGGCGGAAAAGAAGGAAACAGCACTGGGCAGCAGGACTGAGGTCTGCCCCACTTGGCAGTCCAGAGTGCTGTGCAACTCCAGGGAGAGGCGTCCTGCTTCGTCTCACTGCTCACAGAGACTGTGCCCCCAGCTTTTTTTTTTTTTTTTTTGGTTTTTTTTTTTGGTGCTGGGGACCGAACCCACGGCCTTGCGCTTGCTAGGCAAGTGCTCTACTGCTGAGCTAAATCCCCAACCCCACCCCCAGCTTTTTTAATCACCACGAGAAAGCCAGCATTTTGAAGGGCGTCTTAGTTTCATTTCTGTTGGTGTGATAAGGCACTGTGCAAAAAGCAACTTAGGGGAGAAAGGGTTTATGGTGCTTACAATTCCAGGGTACAGGCCTGATAGCAGATATCAAGGTGGGAATTTGTACAGTCACAGTCAAGATCAGAGATGAACACGTGTGTGCTGCTTTCTGCTGTGCTCAGCTCTCTCTCACACAGTTTAGGAGTCCCCACCTAGGAATTGGTGCTGCCCACAGTGGGCTGGGTCTTCCTGTATCAATGAACAATCAAGGCAGTGCCCCATCCTGGTCTAGATAATTCCTGACCGAGCTCTTGCCGTGTGACTGTAGGTTTTCTCAAGCTGGCAAAGGTAACCATTGCCAAGGGAAAAGGTTTATTCCGGTTCACAGTGTCAGAGGTCCCTGCACACTTGACCTTGTCGTGTTGACCCTGGCAAGAAGCCAAAGTCATGTCAGAGAGATGTGGGTTAGCCTAGCTGTTCACCAGGAACAGCTTCTGTGGTCAGGAAGCAGAGAGACAGGGAGAGACCGGAGGCAGAGTGTACCTTTCATAGGCACTCCTGCAGGGAATTAGTTGTGTTTCTTGTTGCCATGACAAAAGCAGCTCAAGGAAGGGTGTATTTTGCTCACAGTTGCAGTCCGTCATGGTGGGGATAGCATGTCGGCAGACACCTGAAGAGACAGGTCACATCGCACCCATAGCCAAGAGAGCAGAGAGATGAGTGCTGCTCTCAGTGCGCCTCCTTTTCACTCAGCCCAGGGCCCCAGCATGTGAAACCCAGGGCAAGTCTTCTCTCCTCAGTTAATCCAGTCTAGGAACTTCTTCATATACGTACCCAGAGGAGGTGATTCTAAATCCTGTCAGGCCAACAGTCAGTATTAACCATCACAGCACAGCCCACCGTCCTCCACCAAGCCTCACCTCCAAGGCACATTCAGCTCCAAACTGGTCAATGGGTCTGTCCAGTGATGCAGCCAGCAACCTCATGAGCCAGTCACCGCCACGGCACCACTGGCTATGGGCAGAGCCATTAACAGTGAGCTATTTTAGGGGCTACCTTATATCCAGACTATATACAAGGACCACGGGTATATAAAGTGTAACAGGAGCCCCATTCTATGGCTTGAGAGATACTGTCCTGAGTATGAATTCCCAGAGACCAGAGAACTGGCTTAGGGCAGAAGGTCATTGTCCCTACACAGGGACAGCAGAGATGGTAAGCGGTTGGTCCACAGCCACACTATAGGGATACTTGAGCCTTGCTGTGATGTCAGGGTACCCCTAGTTCTTCCTCAGGCCCCACAGTTCCAGCAAACCTCTCTGCCTGGCTCAGCCTTCATTATAAGGCTTTGACCTCCCGGTCCCAGCACCTCAGGCCCCTGCTGTCTGATGGTCTTGAGGCCCCAGAAGGGGCTTGGCACTATGGCAAGGCTAGTGTCTAGAGGACTTTGCAAATCTCTAATGTACGCCAGGCCTGTGAGCATGTGACAAGTACCTGTTGTGTACCAGGCCTTGTGCTGACCCTGGATCCCATAAGCATTTGATGAGCACCTACTGTATACCAGGTCCTATACTAGGTTCAATATACAAGGGTTTTATGTGCACCTACCTTCTGTATGCTAGGCCCTGTGCTGGCTTCAGACTGGGAGTGTTTCATAAGCACCTACTATGTGGCCAGACTTCACACTGACTATGGGCTTTATGAACGTTTGCTGGTTACCTCCCATGGGCCAGGCACCAGGTTGTTCTCCACTAGGTTATATCCTGGTTGGCTTGCTTCTGCTGACCAGGTGGGTAACCCAGCAACCCTGGGAAGGAGGCACATGCTCAGTCCTGCTTGGGCCACACAGGATACATGGCTGCCCAAGTGCAGAGCAGATAACTGGCTTCCTGAAACCCACTCAAGTCACTCACTGCTCCAGGTGTCTCCTCCAAGTGCTGGGCCCTGGGCAAATGACTGTGAGCCCACTTCAGAAAGTGGAGGCTGAGGCCTAGAGTCCCGCCTCACTCCAAGGGGACCCCCCTCCCCAGTTCCCCATCATCTTCCTACATGAGGCAGGCCCAGACAGGAATGAGCATACCCTGAGAACAGTGGGTGTGGGCAGAAGGCCCGGGCAGCCAAGGTCCAGGGGGCGTCCTACTAGCCAAGCCCCTGGATGGTGCTGTGAATGTTTGGCACCTGAGGGAAGAGGCCTCCCACGCCCTCCTGACTGGCCTGACTCAGCGCATTCCCTGAGGTGCCTCCTACTAACACAGCCCAGGGGAGCTGGGTCCTGAGAGAAGGGCAGCTTTGTGAGGCCTATGGAACCTCATGACTGTGAGGCAGGGCCTCCCAGGCAAAGGGGAAGGGATGTCCGACCTGTAGGCCCAGGGGATGCTGCAAGCTGTAAGCACATGTGAATACACCGTGGGTATCACATACTGCGGCCTCCCTGCCCTTGGGGCCCGTTTCTTACCATTGTAGCAAAGAAGGAACTGTGTCCACTCAGGGCCCCAGGGGAGTCTCTAAGGACCTGGAGATGGAAAAGATACAGGCCTTACCCTGCAGGGCCTGAGACATAAACCAGATGTTGACAGGCTAGTGTGATGAATGTCAGGTGCGGGGAAACTCTGGGGAGGAAGGGTGGCGGTAGCAGTCCCTGGGTATGGCCTGCCAGAGCTTGTCCATCCTGTTCAGTCACTCACCACTGCCCTGTGGCTCAGCCATCTCATCCCCCTTCCATCTCATAAAATCTGCCCCCCTGAATCCCCAAAGCTGGCTGTACCCTCAGCCCGGAGCTGCTGGAGGGGACGGACACGTGGAGTCAGATGGTAGCCTTAAGCGGGCAACCCAAGACTCCAGTGAGACCTCTGCCATCATGTCCCAAACTAAGTGATTCGTGGGGTCAGGAGCCGGCTAGAGCGGGAGTACTTCCCCCCTGTTGGATTTTAGCACCATGGGGTTGAATAAAGGAGAGACTGACATCCCAGTGAAAGTCATCATGGAGCCTCAGCCTGGCCCCATGCTCCACCTCTGGCTGGGGCTCAGTCAGGGTGCACACATTCACTGGCTGCGTCATACCAGCAGCAAACACAGGGTACCTTGTCATCAAGCCCTGGGGACTTATCCTGTCCCTCACACAGGGTGCCACTAGGTCTGGCTGGAAGAACTTTCTGGGGCTCCACTGTAGCCACAGAGCACGGCTTCAGGCCTTGTCCGTGTGTCTGACAGTAGCCTCCGCTGACCTCGCTCCCAGGCACGCAGCCCAGTCCACAGTCCCCGGCAAGAACCCAGCCAGGGACCAGGCTATCCTTCCGGGTCTCTGACAGCTCACAGCTCCAGCTGGGGCCTGGATTCTGTGTTTTACAACATCTGCTTTTCTGTGGTGTGTCCGCCCTGTGGGCTAGAGGACGACCTTCACTTGGTGGCACACTGCCCTGGCCGGCGCCCAGGGCCACCCCACAGCCAGCCAGGACTGAACAGCCTTTCTTCCTGTATGATGGCAAGAACTGAAGGGACTTTGTGTTCAGGCAGGGCTCTGAGGGGCTGTGAGCATCCGCCTGCCCCGGGCATTCCTGCAGTCTTCTTGCCCCTGGAACCAGGTGTGGGCCACCCGGGGAATGTTAGAGCTGTCCGCCAGCAGACAGCCCTGGGTGGCCACACACAGAGGCCAGCCTGCTCCTGAGGCCAGCTCTCTGTTCCCCACATCCTCGCTCTACTCGGACCTAGGGCTTTCCGTGAGGGAAAGTTCATCAAGTACTGGAAAGGTAGGCAAAGGCTTTCACAGGCTTCCTCGTTCCCATAGGAATGAGGAGGCAGGCAGGCAGGCAGGCAGGCAGGCCAATAGAGAAGGACCCTTCCCTTCCTGCTCAGACCCACAGGGCACCGGAGTCCTACAGGACACATGGCTGGGTCTGTTCACCCCTAGACCCAGTGGCTGTTTGTCTCTGCTGTCTATCTTGGTGACAAGTTCATATGTCTGCAAACCAGAGTCAGTCATCTTGAGGCATCTACCTGCCCCATTCCCCCACAACCACACCCACCCGTCAGGTGGTGCCACGCTGCCTGAGGCAAGCCAAGTTCCTACATCTTATCCAAACCCGCGTTTCCCACACGGATGCTTCTTTCTCTTGGCAGAGGTAGGGTAGGGGTGGGTGTCACATGCCCAACATATATCCATCTGAAAAGCCAACTCAGACATCAGACAACTCCTCCAGGAAGTTCTCCCTGCCCACCCTCTGCCCCGTCTCCCACAAGTAGGGTGACATGTTGTGGCTTGGGCCCTCAAGAGAGGGCGCCAGAGACTAGCCTGGGTCATGGACCCTAGAGGCCACCCTTTACCCACTGTCTTTCCCAAGGCTCTTCTATGTCCTGCTTCCCTGCTATATAATAACTTATGTCTGGAGCCACTGGGGGCTTGACTGTCCCCAGTGCCCAGTGTCTCATCTAGGGGGTTCTACAAATGGATGGGACAGACAGGAACAGGCAGGCTGATGAAGGGTCTGAGCCCCGGCATGCTCAAGGCGGGACAGGAACCAGCTGCCATCACTCACCCAGGCTGAGCACCTTCATGGCTGACGTCCCATCTGCTCTAGACCGTAGGTCTTGTCATGTGCTCACTTCACAAGTGAAGAATGGGCTTGGTGGCAGAACACTGTGCTCTGCTGGGGGTGAATGAGGCCTTCTCAGTGCACCTCCCACTCTTCCTAGGCTCCTTGTCCTGGCGGGTGGGTCTGCTAGTGTGTTCAGGGCATGCTGTAATGGCTCCTTGTGCCCACAGGGCAGAAGCTGCTGGACTCACTGGCGGAGACCTGGGACTTCTTCTTCAGTGATGTGCTGCCGACCCTGCAGGCCATCTTTTACCCTGTGCAGGTGTGCTATGGCTCGATGCATGGGAGTACGGGGAGTCCCAGTTGTCCAAGATACACCATGAGGACATCGGATGGCTCATAGGAGTCCTCCAGCCCTGATGACCCTTTCTGTACTAACCCAGGCTGTCCCTTACAGACCAGCTGGGCCTGTCAGATGTGTGACTCCTCAGGGCCTGGAAGGCCTAGAGCGGGGAAGCCTACTGGCAGAGATCTGCTCTGTTTGTAGAGAGAGCCCTGCCAGAGGAGGCTACAGGGAATCTTGTATCTTTAGGGCAGGGTGAGAGAATGGGGCAAGGGTGGGTGTCACTGGGCCCTTTCCCACATCCCACCCTTGACAAACTGCGTAATAGCAAGGTGGCCAGCTTGTCTCTTCCTGTGTCCGCAGGGCAAGGAGCCGTCGGTGCGCCAGCTTGCCCTGCTGCATTTCCGGAACACCATCACCCTCAGCGTGAAGCTGGAGGACGCACTGGCCCGCTCCCACGCGCGTGTTCCCCCTGCCATCGCACAGATGCTGCTGGTACTGCAGGTGGGACGAGGGCTTGGGGACCCAAGACGGACTGGGCAGGGAGCTGGCCAGTGAGGTTTTGGGACTGGGATGCCAACCAGACCACAGTTACTTATTCAGTGCAGCAACTGGCTTCTGTATACTTGATCAGGGCTGGACCCCCATGCACCCACACCCACCCCAGCACATGAGCGTGTGCATGTGCACATACGTACACATGCACACACACACACACACGCACGCACACACACACACACGTGTTCCAGGCACTTGGTACACATGGACTTCATCAACAAGGCTAGCTCTGAAGAAGGGACAGTGACCAGCTAGTATGGCTGGATTAAAGGGACTTGCCCCAGGACTGAAGAGAATTGGGCCACCAGCAAGCACATGTACCCTACATCTGACACATCCCCTTACTGTGCGGGCTCACTGTACTGAGCTCTCACAACCTGCAATCCTGCAGGACTTTAGAGGTACCATCAACTGCCCCATCTGACTGACAGGGAGACATTTTTCTGTTGGAGGGATTGTGGCCTCATTAGGATTCTCATAAGCATCAAAAGCCCTGTTGTCATGAGTTCCATGTTTATGGAAGTCCTTTGGAGTTAGGGTTTGTGGGCTCAGGCCTAGGGACCAGAAGAAATGTAAAGGGTCATATGGGCTGCCGTGTAGGGTGCAGGGTCCAGGGGCTGCCCTGGGTCAGAGGCTTATGGTCACTGTGGAGTGAAGCCAAGTATAGGCCTTGAGTGGGATTTCCACAGACTGCATCTAGTCTGGCAGCTCGAGTGTGAAGAGAGTTGGGAGAGCTGGAAAGCCAGGTCTCTGCCTTGCTGGGCCCTGGGATTCCTAGGCCCAGAGCAGTGCTGCCCCCTGCTGGCTACTGTGCCTCCTTCTGCTTCTACAGTTCCAGCATAGCCTCTGACCACAGGGGCTTCCATTGTCCCATCTGTCACCTCTCCCCAGACTGAGTGGCCTTGCTCTAAGGCCTCTCTGAGCATGTTTCCTACCTCACCTTGGTCCCCACGTGAACCCAGCCCCCACTGTTTTAAGTCTTGAGTTGCTGAGGTCACAGGACTAGTCAGTGTGTATTAAGGACCTACTGTGTGCCCTTGACTCCCTCCCAGGATCCCAGCTTCTACTGGGGTTCCAAACGGTGGGGTGCTAGTCACACTTAACAGCCACATGTGTGTTAATACAGATGACCCAGCCCCTATTTCTCCCTTGTACAGGAGAGACGGCAGGGGAGATGTGACTTCATAGACTTACAGAAGTAGAAAGGGCAGGATGTGGTGGCACCTGCAGTCCCAGCCCTCACAGTGAAGGCAGCCAAGGACACATAATGAGACTTTTATCTTAAAAAGATCATGGGCCAGGAACCTGGCTAACCTGGCTAGCGGCTTTTCCTAGATAATACTGTCTCTCACGGACCACCCGGGGCCCCCTGCACACCAGGGCTCAGTGACTTTAGTGTAAGTCATCTCATGTGGCTATAAGGGCACTCAGCCTCCTGCCTGGGACTCCAGCTGGGGAAGATGAGGGAGGGATAAGATGCTGCTGGACCAGGGTGTGTGACCCCCATCCCCTTGCAGGGAGTACATGAGTCCAGGGGTGTGACTGAAGATTACCTGCGCCTCGAGACATTGATCCAGAAGGTGGTGTCACCGTACCTGGGCACCTATGGACTCTACTCCAATGAAGGGCCCTGTACCCATTCCTGTATCCTTGGTAGGTACTGCCTGGGGCTGGGGCTGGGGCTGGGGCTGGGGCTGGGGCTGGGGCTGGGGCTGGGGCTGGGGCGACAGTATTGGCAAAACCAGGACACTACAGGGAACTAGCTACAGTCACACAGAAAATCTGTTCCATGCACCTGTCTAGCCTTGCTGTGTGTAGACCTGGACCCCCAGGGTAGAGGGGGCGTTGGAGGTTATCAGGCAACCCCCAGAGCAGTAATGGCTCTCCGTAGAGCCCCACCATGCAGACAACCCCCATCATCCCCAAGATGTCATACCTGTACTGGTTCAGAGAAGGGTACAGGGAAAGTAGATCCAAGAGAGCCTGCTGGGTCCCTCAGAAGCCTGCAGTGCCCTCCCTGTTCATTCAGCATTGTGGCTTGAGCACTTGTACCAGCCCAGAGACCAAACCAAGCCCTCCTTCATAGCTTTGGTCTAGCAGGAAAGATGGGTCAGTAAGCCCCCATGGTGACCGGTGGGCTGCAGAAGCAGATGCAGACTGGCTCATAGAAAAAGGGCAGATAGAGTCACTTGGAAGGCTCCCCATCATCTGGGCTGCTACCTAAGGTACTGGGTGTCTTCCAGCTCAAACAAGTTAGAACTGGGGAACTTCGCACCTCCCAGGACCCGTTTGGCTGTAGACAGCAGATACCTGGCAGCCAAACTAAAAAGGCAACCCCTCCTGATCCGGAGAGGCTCTCTGAGCTTGTTGTACTCAGGAGTGCCACCCCATGGACACTATCAGGCATGGCAGGGTCCTGCATGGAATCCTTTCTTCTCCTTGGCCAGGGGAATTTGACTCTGTCCTCACTCTCTACACAGCCAGCGAGGCCTGCAAACAGCTGCTTCATAGAGCTCCTCCACGCAGGCTTGTGCCCTTGGTGCCCAGTCTTACCAAGGAAAGCACTGGTGCCTAGGATCCACAGGCTTCCATGGGTGAAGAAAATAAGACATGGGGTCATTCACAGGTCACTGACAGCTTACAGATTTGAACCTGTGCAGCTGAGGTCTCACTGCCTGTTCAGGCCAAGGCTGGGAGTGTTAAAATTCTCCAGCTAGGGGTTGGGGAATTAGCTCAGTGGTAGAGCACTTGCCTAGGAAGCGCAAGGCCCTGGGTTCGGTCCCCAGCTCGAAAAAAAGAACCAAAAAAAAAAAAATTCTCCAGCTAAGGCAGGAGACTTGAACCCTTCCCAGCAGGCAGGCTGAGCTGGTCCAGAACTAGCGTCCACTGACCTTTTATTGGGTGACCCTTTTGTGGATTAGATGCTTGGCCAGAAGCCTCCGTCCAGTGGAGGGACTTGGATGCTCAGAGAGCATGTGGGCCAGCAGCCACCATCCGAGCGTATAACTATGTCTGTTTCTGCAGAGAAACGGTTCCTACGCCGCTCCCGCTCTGGGGATATCCTAGCCAAGAACCCAGTGGTGCGCTCCAAAAGCTACAATACTCCCCTGCTCAATCCTGTGGCTGAGCATGAGGCAGAAGGCACAGCGTCCGGTGGCACGAGCATCCGCAGACAGTCTCTGAGATGACATCTTGTCCTGAGCCCCAGGGCTTTGTGGACATGCCTGGACAGGGCCCTTTGGGGACCTTTAGGTCTTCCCAACACCCCACTCAGGGCCTTGCCCCAGCAGACTATACCCCCCTGCCCATTCCCCCGAACAGGGCCCAGACCATGGCTCCCCACCCACCTCCAGCCCTGAGACACTCGTGGACCAGATCCTGGAGTCCGTGGACTCAGACTCCGAAGGGATATTCATTGACTTTGGGCGGGGTAGTCGCTCCAGTGTGTCTGACTTTGAGGCAGCAGGCGGCCGGCCGAGTGTTGTGTGATGGCCTGAGGTTAGTTCATGTTTTTACTGCCCCTGTGTGTTTGCATGTCTTGTATGTGTGCGTGAGAGACTTGTTACTCTTTCCAAACCTTGCCAGCCCCCTTTCACTGCCTCAAGTCACTTTGTACTCCCAGTCTGTTGGAAAACCCACCCACCCAGATGCATACTCAACCACCTGGAGGAATGGGCCACCATGTGCCCTCCCGCCTGCCCCACTCTCGGTGCCCACAACTTACCCAGGAAAATGTGAACCAGTGGGCTCTGCCTACGCCAGCCCAGCCTGGCCTTCATAGTGACGGGACTCAAGCCACAGACAGACCTGCCTGCCTGCCTCCCTCTGCCCTCGGTGGCCACAAAACAGGAAGGCATGAAATAAAGTTACAGCACCAGGCTTCCATTCTGCCCCCTGGTGTCCTTCTGGGACCCCTGCCTCCCTGACCTCTCCTCTCCCTCCTACCGGGCGCATTCCCAGGCTGGGGCCCAGGCCACTTGTTCTCAGGTCCAGTGTGGCTATGTCATTTTGATGGAAGGGCCTAGAAAGCACATAAGGAAGGCCTAAGACCTTAATGGGTGATGCTTAGGTATAAGACAAACCCTACTGTGGGTCCCTGCTCCTAGTCCCAGGCATTGGCTTTGACCCCATGCAGCCAGGGAGAGAAAGGGGTCACGAGACCTATTGATCTTGCTCTTGTTTGGCGAGGGTTGCTGAAGACCCTGGCCAGGTGGGAGGGGCAGCCCAGCTCTTCCAGAGTCTGAGGGTGGTCAGGACCTCCCTGGTCCGCAAACGGGCTGGTCCGACTGCCTGACCTCGGTAAATAGACTTAAGTGTTCTTGAGAGTTGGCGGGGTTGTTCCAGGTGTGCACTGGCCCAGCAGCCTAGCTTAACAAGCCGTGCCTGGAGTAGGCCTCTGTCCCTTTGAGATCCTCTTTAAAGAGCCAGGGCAAGTGTGGTTCAGCCTGTGTTGTGAACCACATGCCGATCCCCTGCTGAAGATTCTTCAAAGTGCTTCTTTTTTTTTTTTGGAGCTGGGGACCAAACCCAGGGCCTTGCGCTTCCTAGGCAAAGCACTCTACCACTGAGCTAAATCCCCAACCCCTAGTGCTCCGGGTCTTAAATGATTGTCCACTGAGAATGAGAAAGCAGATAGACCCAGGGTCCGGATAGCTGGATTTGACCCGAAAATAGTCAGGACAGGAGGCAGCTACTTCATGCTTGTGGGCTTTCTCCCCTTCAGGGCAGGAGGAACAACCTGTTCCAGCCAGGAATGGCCTGCTTGAGCTTCTGCGTTGCCTCTAAGAGAACATGATCCCCTCACAGAGTGTCTTAGTTAGGGCCTTTGTGCTGTGATGAAGAAGTCAAGGCAAAAACTTGGAGGCAGGAGCTGGTATGGAGGCTGTGGCATTGCTGCTTGCTCTCCATGGCTTGCTCAGTCAGTTTGCTTTGTTTTGTTCAAAAACAGGGTCTCTTCTACGTAGCCCTGGCTCTTCTGGAACTCACCATGTGGACCAGGCTGGCCTCCAACTCATGGAGATCCTACCTTGCCTCCTGAGTGCTAGGATTAGAGGCCTGCACCATTACACCAGGCTCTCTTATAAAACCCAGGACCACCAGCCCAGGGATGACCCCACCTACAGTGGACTTGGCCCTCACACATCAAACACCAATTTAAAAAATGCCCTACAGGCTTGCCTGCAGCCCTGTCTTGTGAAGCATTTTATGGATCGAGTTTCCCTCATCTCAGATGACTCTAGCCTGTGTCAAGATGACATAGAACTGGGCAGCACACAAGGATTTGGAAAAGTGCTCCCCAGGGACCCAGGGGAGCAAGAGCCACTCCAGCCTTGAGACACGCAGAGCATCAGGCAGGAACCTCAATCTGGAGAGAATGCTCTAAGCTGGAAGCATTGCCACAGGCTCTCAGGGAAGCCAGACAGGCCTGGGACTTGGCTAAGCTCTGCCACCTTCCTCCCTTAACACCCTCCAAGTCATCTTCAACCCTCCCTTCTCTGGGACCCCTTTGAGAAGTGGAAGTGGAATTATGGGTAGAGGGTTCCGTTGTGTCAACGGTTCTACCGTAAGCAGAATGAGCAGTGTTGACCAGGTGTGCTAGGGTTCTCTGGAGTGGCGGATCTCAACCTTCCTAATGCTGTGACCCTTTAATACAGTCCCTCATGGTGTGGTGACCCCCAACCATAAAATTATTTCATTGCTACTTCTTAAGTATAACTTCGCTACGGTTACGAATCATAATGGAAATATCTGATATGTAGGATATCTGATATGTGACCTCTATGAAAGTCAGTCATCCTCCAAAGGAGTCACGCCCCACAGGTTGAGAAATGCCAGAGGAACAGAATTGATAGAACATACATAAGAAGTAGGCCCTGATGTCAGAAAAGGAACGGACTCGCCAGCGAGAGTGAAGGCAGGCAGAGAGAGGGAGCAAGCCTCCTTCCTCCATGTCGTACGTATGTATAGGCTGCTACCAGAAGGGGTGGCCCAGGTTAAAGGTGAATCTTCCCACCTTAAAAGAAAAAAAAATGTCCCTCACAGTTGCCCTCGGCCACTTGGGTCTTAGTTAATTCCTGTTGTAGTCAAATTGGCAACCCAAGAATAGCCCCACACCAGGTGTACAGAGACGGGTGCACCAGGATGTAACATGCAAACATGTTGCTGAGTGCACCACCCACACCCTGAAGAACCCTAGCCAGGCAGCCCAAGCTCTGCTTCGTGAGCCTAGACGGGGCTTGTGCTGGCTGAAATGAGTTGTTTCTTCATTTGTAGCCCTCCTCCCCCATCCCCTTTCCAGGCAGCTCCATCTTTCTTCCACTGAGCTCCCAGATCTGTCCAAGTGCCTGCCCTGTGTCCTGTCAGTTACTAGATCAGCCTGGGGCACAAGAAGTCCAGTGTGGAGGCAGGGGTTGGGGGTCGGCTCTCAGTGTCCTAGGCTGATTCCATGGGTTCCGTGGGCTCACCTCCCTCTACAGATCTTCATGTGTGTCTGCCACCCGTAGGGTTGGGAGGCAGGTGCTTGTCACAGTTGACAAGCCCTACTAATTGATCAGAGGTCCCAGAATGCAAGAAGCCCGTGGCACTGCTGACTGTCATGTGAAGAGACCAGGCCCTACCTATTAGCCATCAACTCTAGCCCTAATCCACTCTCCTGGGGGCATGGGTTAGAGACCCCATAGGAAACAGTTGAATTGGGGTATGATGACATTTGTCTTTAATCCCAGTGCTTGGGACACCAAGGCAGTGGAGCTCTGTGAGTTCAAGGACAGCCTGGTCTACATAGCCAGTTCATCGCCAGCTGGAGTGACACGATGAAACAATGTTCCGAAACAATAATAAAATGACATTGGAAACATGTATTCAACTTGAGTGACCGCTGGTGACTGACATGGCTTGGTGAGGCTTCCATAACATTCCATCTCCAGGGGTTCTTGCCTTGTTCTGTGGTAACTCTCAAAGGCTTCTGGGACTGTCTTAGTAAGGGTTCTCTAGAGTCACAGAACTTATGGGTAGTCTCTGTATAGTAAGGGAATTTGTTGATGACTTACGATCCGTAGTCTCCTGGTATTCATAGCCACTATGCCTCAAGATCTCCATGCCAAGATCCAGGTCAGAAACTTGTGTCTTCCAGCCTCAAGATCAGGATCACAGATGACCCTTCCAATTCTGGATTGTAGTTCATTCCAGATACAGTCAAGTTGTCAACCAGAAATAGCCATTACAGGAGAGGATGCTGCCATGGCCTTTAAAAACTTAGGAAGAATGAATGTGTGTCCATCTTTTATAACATGGATGACAGGCCATTCAAGATCTCAGTGAGCCCTGGGATCACACTATCAGGGTAGGGTTCACTGCTAGCAAACCAAGCCTTGACTAGACTTTGAAGCTGCAGATGTTGTGGCTAAAGATGTGGAGCAGTGGGTAGAGTGCTTAGTATGCACAAGGCCCTGAGTTTAATCATCTGGTGATTCCCATCTAATCCCAGCACTCAAAATGAGTTCAAAGTCATCCTTAGCTATATAATAAGTCTGAGGCTAGCCTGGACTATGTGGACCCTGTCATTTGTTTTGAGATAGGGTCTCACTATGTATCCCTGGCTGTCCTGGAACTCTCACTGCATAGACCAGGTGTCTTCCAAGTCACAGAGACTCCGCCTCTTGAGTGCTGGGATTAAAGGTGTGTTCCACTATTGTCTACTGAACCTTGGTGTGGGGGTGTTGTTTTGTTGTTGTTTTAAAGTCACTTTTCCACCCGATTATCAGACTCCTGCTGCTTAGAGGCAGAGGTGGCCCAAGGTCCTGAGCCTCAGCTTGGCTAATGAGAAGTTGAGGTGCTTTGTGGCCTCACATGAGGCCCTGGTTAGTGTTAGTGTGAGAGTCAAGCTTCCTGTCTGGCCTCTCCCTCACACCCACAGGCCCTAGGGCCCAGCATGCCATAGGGGCGTGTTACCCAGAGTCCTCTGTTCCCACCCTGTCCCAAGTCCAGTCACCATACTTCCTGTGGCTCCTGTACCCAACCCTCAGCAGCCTGGCCCAGATGTCACAGACCTAGGGATTAAGGAACAGTGTCCCTTTGTCCCCAGTTCTGTACCATTCCCCAGTGCCCTTTGGGATGAAAGCCACTTTGGTGGTGAAGGTCATTCCTTCACAGAGGTGCTTGCCCTCCCACCAGCTCCCTCAGGAACATGCTCTCAGGGCACAGGATTGTACCTCCTCAGTGCCCTTCCCAACAGCCTCAGCTCTTCGAGTGCCACAGCACAGGGAGAGGGAAAAACTGGGCCACTGCCATCACTCAAAACCTTTGAAACTTCTTCCAAGGACCTGGCAGCCTGCTTCCTGAAGCTCCAGGGCCCTTCCCACCTCACTCTGGGAAGCCTCTCTGCCCTATCTCTATTCACACATACTGTCCCATACACACACACACACACACACACACTACACACTACACACACACACACACACACATCCCTACTTACATGTTCACATACACATGTACAGAGACATATCCTACACACACACATACTTGCTTAGATACCCACTCACAGTACATGTTCACACTTGCCTGTACACACAGCCCTGGAAGGGATAGCCTCCTGGCCCTCCCCTTGGGAGAGGTAAGTATGGAGGGGTCTGTGACACCTCAGCTCACTCCCATTTTCCTAGAGTATCCCCTTGGCTTCTGGGCACCACTATCTGACCGCAGATTCAGGAAAGCAATACTCTGCCTATGTTTTGCCAGGCTCTAGGCCTCAGGCAGCGCAGCTCGGAGGGCACAAAAGGGACAGAGGCTGGGGCATTGGATTAACTGGTACTTCTTATCATCATCATCATCATCATCATCATCATCATCGTCATCGTCATCATTATTACTATTTTGGTTTTTGGAGACAGGGTTTCTCTGTGTAGTCCTGGCTGTCCTGGAACTCCGAAGACCAGGCTGGCCTCAAACGCAGAGATTCTCTTGCCTCTGCCTCCCGAGTGCTGGGATTAAAAGCCTGTGCTGACACCACCCTGTATCATTCTTGTGTTTCCACGAGCTGCAAGCACCAAGGGGCTGGGAATGGAGTGTGATAAGGTTCTGTGGCCAAGTGGTAAAGGAAGAAAGGCTAGAAAAAGGCAGGGAAGGACGGAAGTTGGGGGAGGTTCCTGAACCTCGCCCCCTCAGTGGCCTGTCTGCCAGGCATGTGTTGGTGTGGGCCTCCCAGTGACCTTGCCTACACCTTTCTGAAAGACATTTGTTGGGGGAGGGGGAGGGGGAGAGGCAGGAACAGAGACCCTACAAGACAGAGGGGCACACAGCAGCAGTAGCCCCTCGCAGATCTCTCTATGGAACCCAGGTTAGATGATCCCACACAACTACCACCGTGAATATGCTGTATTGGACGGTGTTTTGCTGGGACAAACACGTGAGGGAGTGTTTTCCTGAAGTGGACACAGGTGTGAAAAGCTAAGGCAGACTCGTGAAGGAACGTTTAGTTGAAGCAGACACAGGAGAGAGGATGTCCGCTAAAGCAAGCACATGAAAGGGCACGTGATGAAGGATTCTTTGTTAACAACACACATGTGTTGGTCCACCTTACATTATGTAGTTGAGTGGTATTTGTCTAGACTCCATAGAGAGAAGTGCACCAAAAAACTTCTGGTGGTGTGCTGCAGTTTCTCGCCACTTCCATGACCTCGGGCTGATGGACAGAGTGAGCTGAGACAGTCGCACATTCTGAGGCAAGACTCATGGAGGACAGGAGACGTTGGGAGGACATAAATAGGACTCGACAGACAGTGACAGACTGAGCCAGTCTTGCTCACGGAGCAGGCTGTGCAACACTTGGTCTCTCGTCTTTGCTGATCTTTGCTTCGCTGAGAGAGGCACAGCTGAGAACTTCTGGCATCCCTCCGGGTCCCTCCTGCTGAGGGAGGCTGAGGCTGAGGCCTGGCTGTCTCTGCTAGGCAGTGCCACCACTGCGGACCTGTGAACTAAACTGCCAATTTCCAAAGCTCCCTTCTAAACAGGTCCACTTCTCCCCTGCCTCTCTTATCCACTACCTCTGGTGGGTGGTGGGCTACAAGAACCATCATTAAAAATAGGCTTTAAAAAAATGAAAGTTAGGGGTTGGGGATTTAGCTCAGTGGTAGAGCGCTTGCCTAGCAAGCGCAAGGCCCTGGGTTCAGTCCCCAGCTCCGAAAAAAAAAAGAAAAAGAAAAAAAGAAAAAAAGGAAAAAAATGAAAGTTGCCAGGGTGCTGTCATTTTGGGAGCGGCACTCAGTGTGATCTGAGTACACATGAATCTTTTCAGGATTCCAGAGGCTTGTGGGTTCCCAGATGGGAAGAAGGCTGATGTCCATGTTCATCTGTCCCCAGTACCTCTCTTGGGGACAGTACCACTCGCATGAATCACGGGTGAGATATCTGGCGGTCAAACAGCCTCGGTTTCTCCATGTGAAGGATATGACGCTGTGCTCTGGTGACTTTTCTCTGGCTTCTCTGAGCCTGTGACTCACATATAGAGCAGGGCTGTAGGGTTTTAAAGCCACAGGAATGGCCGCTGCACAAAGGACCTTGATCAGTAGCAGATGGGTCCTTAGTGGGCTTTGACCTGCAGGAGATAAGGGCTCAATACTAAACCATTGGCTTTGCCCCCCCCCCTTATTGATGGATGCGTTTGTGGAGACGCAAGCCAAAACTCTAACCAGCTGTAACAGGCTATAAAAATGTAAAGTACCCTCCCCACACCGGCAATGGCAAAGAGACACCACGTTGGTGATGATGTTCTTCTAGCAGCCGGGCAGAGCAGATGGCCGTCCTTTGTTCATCCGAGCTTGATGCCTCTGGCTTGGTGGCCAAAGCTGTTTTTTTGCCTCGGACACATAAAAATCAAATCAAATCCAGGCAGAGCAGCTCAGGAAGGGGAAGACAGAGACCTGCGGACCGCCATGCCTTCCCACACCTGCCCTCCAGGGCATGGCACAGGTGAGTCATAGACAGCTGCCACCACACCACACTGCACAGATGGAGGGTATCACCCAGCCGTGTGGCCAGCCTGCAGCAGGAGCCACCACAGCATGCGAATATCTGGTGGTCAGATGGGAGAGTAGCAGAAATGGAGCCGCTCGAGTATTATGTAGAGAGATGGGACTGGAGACTTGAGGGTGGAGAGGAGGAGCCTCTTATAAGTGGCTATCCTGCCACCTGGGGCCAGGGTGAGGTCCAGCCTGAGCTGCCACTGAGGGCCATGTCTGAGTCTGTGGCTACGCATTGGCAGGGGTTGGTGTTGATGTTGGTGGCTCATACTGTCGTGTGGATGTTCAGAGGCTGTGCTCGGCTGGCCCCTCCCTTCATTGGATGTATTCCTCTGGAGAGCTGGCCCCAAGGGCAAAAGCATGGGAGAGCTGATCCCACCACTTGTCTGGTGTGAGGTGGCATGGGTGTGGGGGGGATGACCTTTCCTCTCCCTCCAACCCCATTGCTACCTGCGGTTGCTGGAAGAGCTGACCCTGGAATCATGAGAGCAGAAGCGCTAACCCCATCCCCTCACTAGCTGTAGCACTTAGGAGAGCTGGGGTCCTGTAGCTCACTTGGGTAATACAGCGGAGCCGCCCCTGAGGGCAAGAGAACAGAAGAGCTGACCCTGCCTCCTGTCCATGCTCCTGGCCAGACTGGTGCTGGAGAGCTCATCCGGGTGGTGCTGATAAAGAAGAGCTGGCCCAGTTACCACCCAGGCCCAGATCCAGGGCTCTCAATCGCCCTACCCTAAAAGCTATAGCATCTGCTAATGGTTGGGACGCACGAAAGGGCCAGCCCTGCTGTTCTAAAGCTGCAGGATCTCCATGACGCAAGGCGACAACAGGATAACCGGGAGGAGGCCCAATTCTGTGACACCAACATTGATGATGTCACAGAAGCCAGGGACCACTTACCAGACCATTGACTCATTGCGACGAACATTTGCAAGTAAAGCTGTGTGGACAGAGGGATATACTCTGGGACACACTGCTAATGCTATAGCTTCCACGGCGAGGTATTGTCTATGCTTTTTGTTTGTTTGGGTGTTTTATTTTGGAGTGGCGGTTGCAAGGGCAAAGGGCACAGATAGGAGGGGATGTAGAGATGAACAGGACCGGGGTGCATGATGGAAAACTCAAAGAATCAATGAAAAGTTTTTTAAAAAGTAAAGAATCCCACACATTATCTGCAGAAAGGATCTCTCATCCCAGGACTCTCTGGGACGCTCCTCAGCCTATGTTTGGTGGGGATGAGGGCAACATGGGGATACTGATGAGGAACTTACTCCTGAACCACATGAGTAGCCTGTTAATCAGTCAATGCTGATTGCCTGGTGGCAGGAGCTTTTCCAAGTTGCCAGGAGTGGGGAGCCATCCTTAAGTTTAGCTTCCAGGAAGAGTGTCCAAAGCCACCCCACACAGCAAAGGAGGCCTAAGGGCAAAGCAGTGACTATTACAGTAACCCCCAGGAGACTCCAGCCCGGAGGTGAATCCATGTCTCTGGAGACACCCACCCAATACAGAGACTACCCAACAGGAGACTCTCGTTGCACTGATCCAAGACCGACAGCCCCAGCAGCCATGCCCAGGAGGTCCCAAGTCAGCCTGAAGTCATCCTGTACACACCCCTATCCTCACCGCAGGGGTCTCTGCAAACACCACAGCCAGCAGATCTGAGAGAGGCAAGAAGGCGGTTCAGTTCGGCTCAGTAGCCAGTATTGGTTCACACTTGGAGAGTCTGACCTTGAGTGATTCGTTTTAGGTGTATGTAAGCACAGCCCAATTTGGTGAAAAGTTTCCATAATGAACTCAGTCCAGCGTTTGCAACTAAACTGAGGACATGACTACATCGAAACTCTTTTTAAAGTGCAAGTGACATCTTCTGTAAGGTATTAACTAAGAAGACAGGCTTGGCCTAAGGGTCTTGGGGAAGAAAGCTTGACCACATAAAATAGCACAAAGGTCACCAGGCTATGAACAGTGTCTGCTCCCAGCCAGACACTGGCTAGAAAACTGGTTATATACACATCTCTCTCTTGGAAGAGACAACTGAGTGTTTAACATTCCTGGTTCCCCTAGTGCTTAGATGTGAGCACAAGGACCTGCATGCCTCCTACACACACACACACACACACACACACACACACACACACACACACACACACACACACACACAGAGCCCTATGCTGGGCACAGTGGTCCCGGTGATACAAGATTTTCCCAGTTAGCTCTCTCTCTTAGAGTGTACCCCATCATGGTGGAGCCTGTCACTGCCCATGCCTTGATAACGAAGGAGCCTGGGTTAGCTAGTTAGGTCACTGTCCATCCCTGAGGCTGTCTGGTTAGTTTTATGCAAGCTTGACACAAGCTAGTGTCGTCTGAGAAAAGGGAACCTCAATTGGGAAAATGCCCCCACTAGATTGAACTGTGGGCAAGCCTGTGGGACATATTCTTGATTGATGATTAGTGTGGGAGGACCCAGGTAACTGTGGGGTGGTGCTACCTCTGGACAGGTGGGCCTGGATGGTGACAAGCTGAGTAAGTCACAAGGAGCAAGCCAGTAAGCAGTTTCCTTCGTGGTGTCCACATCAGTTTCTGCCTTGGGTTCCAGCTCTGACCTCCTGACGGATTGTGATCAGGATATGTGAGCTGAAGTAAACCTTTCCCTCCCCAAATTGCTTTTAGTCATGATGTTTATCACAGCAGAGAAACTTAACGAAGGCAGAGGTCTACCAGGTGGAGGTTCTTTGATAACACAGGCATTTGAAGAACTGGGGTGCCGGCCTGGGACACCAGCAGCTGTGCTTCTGTCAAGCAGGTGTGAACCGAAGGTCCAGAAAAGACGCTGTATCTGTAAGGCTGAGTCACTGGGAAGAGGTTGGAATGTTGCAGATCCAGAGCCAAATTATCTGGTGCTATCTCTTACCCCCTGATAGCCATTCATCGCCCTCCTTTGATGACTATCCCGAGAGACCTTCGAGTGTAACCTATAAGCTAAGAATGTCATCAGATAGCATCGGAGGTCTAAGCAATGATTACCCACCTTTGTGGACCTTGCTTGCCTGATTGATGTCCCCACCGTTGTATTTGAGAAGTTGACTTATGATTTTCTTTGTTCTGTCACTAAGAACTTCATGCAACCATACCACATTGGCGTCACTCAAATTTGGCTCCAGATGAAATGCTTACTCCCTTTGAGATAATAACCGTTTTAGTCAGTAGGGTATACAGAGCAGGGGACCACTAGGCTGTGCATGTAAAGGGTTTCCACACTGGGCCATAGTGTCCCATAGAACACAGCGGAGAAAGCACCACGGTTCCTCTGTGTGATGTCAGACCGGTCTCTGTTCTGAAACAGGAGCATGACACTGTCTCCGCTCTGGGCTACCCAAAGAAAGCAGGCCCTTAACGGGTGGGTTACAGTGGCTCAGCCGGCCCGCAGAGGGAGTGGCTGGGGGACGCCCAGATTCCTTTCTGCCTGCCTGTCCCCATGCGTCAGCAGCTGGGCGGAAATGCAGGTTTCCTGGAAGCTTGCAGCTCCTGCAGCTGGCTAGGCAAGCCACTGGGGAGAACACAAACAGGAAATCCAGGACCTCTGCTGGTGGCCGGGTCTTTCTCCTGACTCCAGCGCTCCACCCAGGCAAGCTCATTAACTTAGAATTTGCTGCTTGGGGAAAAAAGAAGCCTCCGACTTCATAAACATCTGCAGGAACAAATTTAATAAAGCCAGTAGTAACACCATTCCGAGGTAGCTGTTCATTTCCCATTATCCTCCTCCGTGTTTTATTGCTTGGCCTTTGAAATGCAGAGTCATTGTTCTAGAGGCAGAAGGGAAAGGCCAACCCGCTGATTACAGCAGAAGAAAGAAAGGGAAGAGCGCCTGGTGTGTAGCTCCTTTCCGGGCCTCTGCCCTTTTGCGTCAGTGGCAGCGCACACACAACTGTGTTCCTAGCCATGCAGTCATTCTAGATGTCTGGCTTAGTGTGTGTGCGTGCGTGCGTGCGTGCGTGCATGCGTGCATGCGTGCGTGCGTGCGTGTGTGTATGTGTCCACTTGGCAGAAGTAGAAAACTGACCCCCAAAGGTTGTCCTCTGACCTCTACACACATCCTGGCACACGTGTGCTACTGTAGCACAGCATAAATCAACAAATCAATAAATAAATCGGAAAGAATTAAACCTTTTTTTTTCTTTTCCTTTTTTTTCCTTTTCCTTTTTTTCCTTCCTGCCACCCTGAGTCCTCTGTGAGAAGGCAGACATTAGATAATCATATCCAAGCTGTGTTGGTGGGCAGGGCCACATGCCAAGATGATGGCAAATTGTCTACTCAGAAGGAGGCAACTGTGAGGATTCTGAGGGAAACCGGAGGAAATTGCCCCACCAACTACTGTCCAGAGGCGGTCCTACTATGTGCAGGAGCACTGAGCAAGCAACCTCACACCAGCCTCTACTTAGCACAGGTCACTTCTGCCCCTTTCTACGAACACATATTTAGTGATTTCATGGTTATCTTCAGCAAAACCGGTGAGCAGTCTTATCTACATGACCCACGTGTGTGTATGATGACTATTCTTGGTTGTCCACTTGACTATCTGGAATTGACTATTCTGGTTGTCAATTTGACTAATCTGGAGTTTACTAAAGTCCAAAGGGCTGAGCACAGCTGTGAGGGAGTTTCTTTGTTTCTTTTTTTTCTTTTAGTTAATTTTTATTTTATATTTCTTTATGCTTTGGCTCCTGTGTCTGTGTAAGGGTGTCAGAGCCCCAGGAACTGAAGTTACAAACAAGTATGAGCTCCGTGTCGGTGCTGGGAATTGAACCTGGGTCCTCTGGAAGAATAGCCAGTGCTCTTAACTGCTGAGTCGTCTCTCTAGCCCTGGGATTGTTAGTGTTTTGTTTTGTCTGAAGTGGGAAGACCCATTTTTTTTCTTTTTTTCGGAGCTGGGGACCGAACCCAGGGCTTTGCGCTTGCTAGTCAAGAGCTCTACCGCTGAGCTAAATCCCCAACCCAGGAAGACCCATTTTTAATACAGATCTTTTGAGATAGGAGCATCTACGTTTAATCTGGGCCATAACTTCTGCTGGCAGCCTATAAAAAAGACATGGAAGAAGGAAGCTTGCTCTCTGCCTGTTTGCTCTCACTGGCAAGCCCATTTCCTCACTGGTTTTAGAGCTTCTTTGGGATTCCAGTGTATACTGAAGACCAGCTGAAACATTCAACCTCATGGACTGAATAACTACTGGATTGTTGGACCTTCTGTTGGGCTAATTGAACCACATTCTATACATTCTATCAATTCTGTTCCTCTCGAGAACCCCGAATAATACAGTGTATCTCAGGCTCAGTCAATCAGAGGTCTCTCCTGGGATAACCCCACCCCCACCCCTGTTCTGCTAGCATTGTCAAAGGGCAACAATTTGGCAACTTGGATAAAAAGCCAGAGCAGTGGTAGCATAGCTTTCTCCGCATGAATAGCTTTCTGCGCATGTGCAAGACACTAGCTTCCATCTCTGGTCTTGCCAGATAAAAAGGAAGGAAGGTTGGTTTCTCCACCAGGATGCTCTGAATCCTACGGAATAGAAAACTCAAGCTCAAACAATCATAGATGGTTTGGGTACCTGCAGCTAAAGTAAGAGAGGCATAGGCAGGTTTGATCCAGGGAATGAATGAGGAGGGTTAACCAGAGACTCAAACCCTTGCTAACTCTATCTCATCTTAAGCCTAGATCCCACCATGGTGACCGATGGCTAGCGATGATGTTGGCTCAGAACACACTGCCCCCAAACATGACCCTTGGGAAAACTGATGCAGGAAAGAGCTGTGGTAGTTTAAAGGGTTAAGATTCAACCTCGGAGATGCTTGTAGGCATGGCTGTGGGGGTGCTTCCAGAGAGGTTTGATTGAGGAGGGGTGGACTTCCCCCAGTTTATTACAGTTAGGCCATAACCTTTTGCACTCCTATCATATTCCTCCATGACTAATATCCTTCCCAAAACCCAAACATGAAAATACAAAATGTGCCCGTCTCTCTGGGTCCTCTTTCCCTTGTGAAGTTTCTCCATATCCTGTAAAACTTGCATGCAATGGGACTGAAGAGATATTTCAGTGACTAAGAACATTGGCTGCTCATGCAGATGGACCTAGATTCAGTGGCCGGTATCCACAGGGTAATTATTTTTTTAAGGTTTATTTTTATGAGTACACTGTAGCCATCTTCAGACACACAAGGAGAGAGCATCAGATCCCATTACAGATGCTTGTGAGCCACCATGTGGTTGCTGAGAATTGAACTCAGGACCTCTGGAAGAGCAGTCAGTGTTCTTAACTGCAGAGCCATCTCTCCAGCCCCACAGGGCAGTTCTTGACCCTGCCCTCTGTAACTCCAGTTCCAGGGAATCACATGCCCTCTTCTGATGTCTGAGGGCATTGCATGCATGGGGTATATGGACATGCTTGAAGGCATAACACCATACACATGAAATAAAAACAAACGGAAAAACATTCGAATCTTGCAGGAAGAAATCGGGCATGCTACCTGCTCATTAAGCCGTTAAGCTGTCTTCTGTGACAGGACTTCAGCTGTGTGCTCAGCAAAGGATGATGGGAATGGTTTCCACTCTCACTAGCACCTCCACTAGAGTGGGGGTGGCAGACGCAGCAAACTCTATTTTCCCTTCTTCTCCATCCAGCAAGGTCCAACAGATCCACTAGAAGATCTTGCCCTGCGTGGTGGCCTGGGACGCTTGGCTGAGTCCCAGTTACTTCGGGAAGCTGGAGGTGGTGGCTTATATTGATCGTCCCCTGAAGTCACAACACCCTCTAGAGGTAAGCGATGTCAATACTGCACTGTCTTAGCTGCTCTACAAATGTTCGGCAGGACCATGTTCACTTTGTGCAGGGCTGCCGGGCGGTAGAGCTGACTCATCTACTGAGGAAACTTCGAGTGGAGTTCCAGGTGAGGATCCTCAGAAAGGGGCCCCTGACCCTGTGTGGAGACAAATGAACCTGTGAGGACGGGAGCCAGGAGATCACCAACTTGACCCACTCCCCACCTTGTCCCTGCCTTCTGCGCCCCTTGCCTTCCTTCCGAACCAGGTTCCGTCGTCCCCTTTGGGCTCCCGGGGTCAACATATGGTACAATGACATACTTTGTAGGAGTATTGGGGCTTGAGGGTGGAACACGCATAGAATATGAGAAGGACTCGAGGGTTTGGACCCCACCATTGGAAGAATGAGATGAGAAGGAGTTGGGAGCCTGTGAATGTATGGAGTATGGAGACCCTCCATAGACTGGGTCTCCAGCAGACTAGGAGCCGGAGCATGAGGTTAGGGTGAGAGCTGAGATCATCAAGGTCGTAGGTTGGTGGACAGCAAGTGGATGCAGGAGATGAGGTGTAGGCTGAAAGAGGTGCGGGCCCAGCGTGACATCAGGAAGCTTGGAGGCAGAAGTACACGCTCTGGTAAAGCCACCTACATGCCTCCACCTCTGGTCTGCTCTCCCTGGAACACCAAGGCCTCCTTGTGCCTGGAGGCAAGTCATAGGAGTGTGGGAGTGGTTCTGAGCCTCTAGCCCGGACTTCTTGCCGGGACGAAGGGCTGGAGACTCAGAAGGGCAGGGACAGCGACACACGGACATCTCCAAGGGCAGAGGCAGCAGATAGAGAGCCCCTCGTACCCGCACCTGGGACAGGCCTGGAAGAGCAGGGTCGGACGCTTGGGGGACGCGGGCTGTGTTTTCCAACTCAGCACAGATCTCAGGTTTCCCGTCTCACCGGGCGCATCTCAAATGCGGGCAAATGTGAGGGCTGGCAGCGGCTGAGAAGGCCACTCAGGGCCAGTGTCCCTCAGCTCCCTCCCACCTAGAACTAGAACCACCTACCCTGGTCCCGCCTACCCTGGGGACTCCCGGCTGTGCGCTCTGACGTTGGGCGGGGCCTGTCGGGAACCGGCCTGCCCTGGGGCCAGCCAGGTGTGCCGCTAGAGTAGCTGAGACCAGGAGAGGTGCTCGGTGGTCCGGTGAGTCCCCCTTCCCCAACTTTGGGGACCTGCTCGGGTCCGGAGGCGAGGCTCCTATCCCTGGCCCTAGCCTCTTTCCACCCCAACTTCTCCTGGTGTCCCTCCACTCCCCACCTTGTCCTGGCTTTCTGTGCTCCCTGCTCTCCTTCCAATCCGGTTTCGGTCCCCCTTGGGTCCCCGGGGTCATCCCATGGCAGTAGCCTTTTCGGCTTTCGCACCAAACTTGAATGCACCATGGTGGCATCATTCCCGCCTAACAGGTGGCAACATTGAGGCTGAGGCGAATGCTGAAGATGCACTTGGGACCCGAGGCTGGGGTCTGTCTGGTCACCTTGTCACACAGGGTGTAATTCCCAGGATTATAGGCCGTGGGCCTGGGAAGTCCCCACTTAGATAAGGCAGGCTGCCGCGGGCTATTTTCGCTTTCCCAAACCTGGCAAAGGCCTCCCGAGAATTCGAGAATTCTTAGGAGGGAGGTGCAGTCAGTGTAGCTAGCTTCCGGGGCCCTGCTAGGGGAACTGCGGAGGCCACTGGGGGGAGGGGTGGCATTCCTTAGTTCTTTTGGCCGGTGTGGGGAGGGGGCCTGGTGGTCCCCAGGTTCTGCTCAGAGACTAGCAGATTCTAGTGCGCGCTGTTTGCAAACGACAGGGTGAACTTGGGTCGAGGTGAGAGCTCAGTTTGCCCGACAATTTAAAAAGTAGGCAGTCTTCATTGGCCTCTGTTGTTTCAGGATATGTTTATGAGTTCCTTGTAGAACGTCCCCCGTCAAACCCTTCCCCCAGTCAGAGCCGGGATGGAGGAGGGGGCAGGTCACTGGAAGTCTGATCCCAGTCTGATTTCCAGAGGTCAGGTCAGCCTCTTGTCTGTTCCCAGCTTTCTGGAGCCCAGAATCAACTCTCTGTGATCGAAGCCAGGGGGTGTGGGGACATTCCTGGAGGAGGCTGCCTTAGAGCTGGTAGATGGGTTGGGAGATAGGCAGGTGGGTGTGGCCCGTAGATTGCTGGGTGGTCCTGAAGAGGTCGAGGTGGACGTGTCCCGGATATGGGCTTGGATCAGCTCACAGATAGTGAAGTGTAACTTTGGAGAACTGTGTAAAGTTGGGAGTTTCCTGTCAGTGATGGGCATAGAGGTGGCCTCCGTTAATGAGATATAGAACCTCTGCCTAGCATACACAAAGCCCTGAGTTTGTTTCCCTGAGACACATAAACCAGGTGTGTGGTGGCCTGAGGCTGTAATCCCAGGACTTTATCAGATTGAGGACAGAAAGCCATCTACGGCCACGTAGTAGTTTGAAGCCAGCCTCAGTGTATGAGACCTTGTCTCTAATAGTAAACCAAAATATATAATAGGGTAGCCAAGAGCTGTCACCTAGAGGTGCCTGGCCTTAGACTCTTACCACACTAGGAAACCATCCCAATACCTGAATCACCCTCATCTTTTTTTTTTTTTCTTTTCTTTTCTTTTTTTCAGAGCTGGGGACCGAACCCAGGGTCTTGCGCTTGCTAGGCAAGCGCTCTACCACTGAGCTAAATCCCCAACTCCTCATCTTTTCTTTTTTACAGACAGGTCTCATTTAGCTCAGGCTGGCTTTAAACTCAAGGTAATCCTCCTGCCTCAACCTTCGAAAAGCTGGCATTACAAAAATGAACCACTTCGCCTAGCCTGACTAGTGGGTTTTGGGCCAGCCACTTTCCTCGTGGGGAGTAGCCTCTCTATCTGCAAAGTGGTCTGTTGGCCCACCCATGGTTCTTCCCCAGCCTGGCCCTTTCTAGCAGAGGTCAAATCATCCATGCTGATTGCTTGGTCCCTCCCTCACACAAGCCTCCTGAGATGGTAGTGGCACTGCCCACTTCTGGGGGAAACGGAGGCAGGGGAGCCATGGTCTTAGTGCTGGAAAATAGATGCCAGTCTCGGCATCTGCCTTTGTGAGAGCAGGCTGGTTAAGTTGGAGATGTTTGGAAGCCTTCTAGCAACTGCTCTCACCCTTAATAGCCCAAGGAACTTCTGGAAGACCTCTCCTCAGGCAAACCAGAGGTCCATGGCTTCCACTTGAAAGGGAATTTCAGGACTAGGCGGTGGGAAATAGGGTCGAATCGAAGTTTAGTTAAAAGTAGAAAGGAAGGTACTCAAGAAAAGGAAAGCAATACAAGAGGAGGCTTCCCAGTGAAGGGTCTGGGGTTCTTTAAAGACTCTTTAAGGGCTGGAGAGATGGCACAGCCCTTAAAGGCACTCATTGCTCTTGCCGAGGGCCCGGGTCCAGCACCCACGTAGTGGCTCACAACCACCTGTCTGAACTCCAGTTCCAGGGGATCCGACACCCTCTTCTGACCTCAATGGGCACGTGTAGGCAAAACACCTAATTTGTAAAGTAAGATAAATAAATCTAAAAAATAAAATATAAAGAATTTTTCAGATTTATTTATTATATAGAGAGTTCTGCTGATAAGTATGCTTGCAGGCCAGAAGAGGGCACCAGATCTCATTGCAGATGGTTGTGAGCCACCATGTGGTTGCTGGGAATTGAATTCGGGTCTCTGGAAGAACAATTAGTGCTCTTAGCCTCTGAGTCATCTCTCCAGCCCAAATTATAAAAACTTTTTTTTTTAAATTTCATTCTAAATTTGTGTGTGTGCAGGTTCCTGTGGAGACATTAAGAGGGTGTCAGGTCCCCTGGGGCTGGGTTCCAAGTAGCTATGAGCACCTGAGGTGGGTGCTGGGAACTGAACTTGGGTCCTCTGCCATCTCTCTAGTGCCTAAACGACTCTTGTTGATGTTTTGAGACAGGATCTCTCTGTGTAGCCCTGACTGTCCTGGAACTTGCGATGTAGGTCAGGTTAGCCTCGAACTCACAGAGATCCTCTTGTCTCTTGCTTTATGAGTGCTGGGGTTAAAGTCATGCACCACTATGACTGTCCTCTAAAGGATAATTTTTGCATAAACGTTAAGCGCCAAGGTTAAAAGAATAAGAGGGGTTTAAGGAAAGGACTAAGATATAGCCAAGCATGGGTGTGGGCTTATCAAGAGAGAATTAATGGGGCCTGGAGAGATGGCTCAGTGGTTAGGAGCACTGACTGCTCTTCTAGTGGTCCTGAGTTCAATTCCCAGCAACCACATGGTGGCTCACAACCATCTGTAATGGGATCCGATGCCCTATCTGAAAACTGCTACAGTGTACTCACATATATAATATAAATAAATTAAAAAAGAGAGTTAATAAATATCTTAGCATTAGCCATCTATACCATTTTAATTGGACTTTCACATTACATCTCAGAAGATGGCGAAGACTCTCCCCTTTTATTTTTTTTTTCTCCCTCTCTTTGCTAGGTAAAATTACAGGGTGGCTCTAGAGATGGGTGATATTCTAATAAAGTGAAATCAAGAAATATAGAAGGGTCTTGGGGTATGTTTTCCTGTATATGGGGTTTTGGGTGAAAAACCCTAGAAAGTCGAAGGTTTAGAGCTAGGAATAGAGACCTCAATCAGGTGTCAAATGGGCTAGAATTCTGTTTCTCATCTGGGAAGAGACTCAGGGGTGAGGATGCCTTTCTCTTTTCATGACTTCATAATTTTCCCTTCCTTTTTATCCTGTGTCACAGATGTTAGCGAGATGATACAAGTAAGTTTTCTGTCTCTTATGCTGAAGCTCAACGTCCCCTGCTATTTGGTTGAGTCTGATGCTTGAGGGAGATGTCCCACAGGTATCCAGAGGCTTCTTGGGTGGCTTCGGTGGGTAGCCACAGGCTTGGACCTAGGGCTTCTGGCAGTCCATTCTACCCAGGTTTCTGGGTTCTTGAAAGCAGGGCTGGGTGGGTGGCTCTCCTTAAGTCAGTTCTTTGGATCCCTGTCTTCTCGCCTCTGTCCTAGCCATCATCGAAAGGCCATTTGAAGCTTGGAGGATGGTGTGTGCATTCAGTGGTTAACAGCTGGGAATAAGGGGGGGGGCCCTTACCCTGTCACAGGCTGTGTGACCTTGAGTCAATCTCTAGCCACTCTGTGCCTTGGTTTCCTCGACTGTGAAGTTTCACACTCTACGATTATGGAGAGGCCAAAATGAGTGGATTTTTGTGAGTGCCTCAAACCAGTCACACAGCTTTGTGAGCAGTCACTCCGTCTGTGGCCTTTGGGAGCAAGCCTAGGTGTCGAGTGAATTTGTGTGTTGCTGATCCTTCCCTGCTGAAGGCCAGCCAGCTCCACCTTGGGAGCAAGAAGTGACCTTTCAGCTGGAAGGGGCAGGAGCCAGGGACTCTCCGAAGGAACTGGTTAGGCCGGTCTGGATTCTGGAGACTTCTAGGAGTCATCTTGCCCTTCCTCCACCGGAGGGACTGGGTACCCCGGATGGGGTTTGCTGGGCTTGTGATTTGCAGTAAATTGAAACCCTGGGGTCCTAGGGCAAGCTCTGAGTTAGTGTCTCAGTCTCCCTGAGGTCTCTGCAGATGTGCTACCTGTCTCTCAGGCTGGGCAGGTGGGTTTGTGTGTGCCTGTATGTGTGTGTTTGTGTATGTGTACATGTTTTGTTTGTGCATGCACGTATGTTTGTATGTACATGTGTGTGTGTGTGATAGTAAGTTCTATTTTTAAAAGGTTCATTTAAAAAAAAAAGGTTCATTTATGTTTTTCCTCTCCTCTTCTCTCTCTCTCTCTCTCTCTCTCTCTCTCTCTCTCTCTCTCTCTCTCTCTCTGTATGTGTGTGTGTATGTACTCTGTTGATCAGAACCCCCAGAGACCAGAATAGGGCATTAGATCCTTAGAACTGGAGTCCCAGGCAGTTGTAAGTCACCTGAGGTGGGTGCTGGGAACCGAGTTCAGATCCTTGAAAGACCTGGAGGCCAAACCTCTGCAGCCCCTATTTCTCCACTTTGGGAAAAAAAAAACTTTTATTTTTTATTTTTCATTACACGTATGTGTGAATACCTATGTGTCTGTATATATGTGGGTTTGTGCACATAAGTGCAGGTGTCCAGGGAGACCAGAGGGGTTTTGGATCTCCTGGAGTTGGAGTCACAGAGGCTGTGATCTACTCTGGGAACTGAACTTCAATCCTCTGTAAGAGCAGTAAGTGTTCCTAACTACCGAACCATTTCTCCAGCCCCTGTTTAACTATTAAAGATTATTATTTTTTTATGTGTATGAGTGTTTTGCCTACATATATGTCTGGGTGCCATGTGTGTAGTGCCCCAGAGGCTAGAAGAGAGTGTCAGATACCCTGGAACTAGAGTTAGGGATGGTTCTTAACTCCATGGGAAGGTCAACTAGAATCGTTGGGTCACTGAGATTCCCATGTGAGCTCCCATGGAGCAGACTTGACTCCAGACTGGACTTCAGCCAGTGGTGATGGTTAAATCTGGTGATCGATCCCTTGCCTGGTATGGGGCTGTGTGTTCTAGGTAACAAGGACAGTTTGTGCAGCAACTCAGAGGTGGTCACAGCTCAGTGTTTGAAGAGTGCCCGAGGCCCATGCGGCTAAAGGAAAAGGGACCGGGGGTGGGGGGTGGGGGGGTGGAAGTGTTCCCTCTTGTGTTCTGGATGGCAGCGTTTGGGCGGGGGATGGGGCTCCAGGAAGCCATTGATGTGAAGAAAGTTGGAACGGAAACATCAGGTAGGCATTGTGAAGTCAACTCTGGAGCTAGGGCCGGGGTGTGTGTGTGTGTGTTCTGATGGCTTTTTATTCTTAACACACCTAAGGTCGCTTGGGAAGAGGGCGCCTCAATTGAGGAATTGCCCAAGTCAGATTGGCCTATGCGGCCATGTCTGTGAAGGACTGCCTGGATTGATGATTGGCATGGTAGGGTCCAGCCCACTGTGGGCAGCACGTCCCAAGGCAGGTGGGCCCAGGGTTTTTAAGAAAACTAACAGCGTGAGTCAGTGAGCAAGCCGGTTAGCAGTGGCCCCTTGGTTCCCGTTTCAGTTCCTGCACATTCCTATCCTATTTCCCTCAAAGATGACCCCTGACCCGGAAGTGTAAGGTGAAACAATCCCTTTCCTCAAAGTTGCTTCTGGTCAGAGTTTTTTTTATCACAGCAACAGAAGAACAATTAAAACAGGGATGTTTCTGAGACTGGTCATTGACAGGGAGGGCAGGGAAGATGTGGGGCTTCAGCACCCTCTGGGGAAAGTAGAAGAAGGCCAGGGCCCCAGCCCAGCACTGAACATGGGTGATGAGAGCTGTGACAGAGCTACCAGCTAGCCCCAAATGGTGATAGAAGGGGGCCCACACTGTGAGAGGGAGGCTAGACAAGGAGGGACCTCGAGCTGGCTCCTGCCAGTCAGCCCCATGGACTTCACCCACTCCCCCACCCAACCCTCCCCCCACTCTCACCTGGATCTGGATTCTGGTGACTTCCTATATCTCCCCCTGGCCCAGTGTGTGCCTCCTGCCAGGCCCAGGCCCATGTGGTATTGGTGTAATGAGCAGCAATGAGAAGGCTTGCGGCCATGAGTGTAGCTGAGACAAAAAAATGGCCCCTGGCTGTGGTGTGTCTGAGGCGCGTGTCTCTTTCTTTCCGAGCCTTGGAGGGCTGGGCGTAGTGGCATGGGGCCCCTCTCCTGAATTCGGAGAGAGCCAGGAGGTGTGCACATCCCCGAGCTCTTTATATGTGTGTCCCCCCTCCCCTCTCCGGCTGTGCTGGCTAAGGTAAATCCTGCATTAATTTGCCCGAAGTAAGTAGGTTCTACATTAAGATAATTGCTATAAGGGTCTGTTTGTGTAATATGCAAACACATTTTGACAGCAACAAACCATTTTGCTGTGAATTATAAATAGACCCCTTGGGTGGTTTGGAATCTGTTTTGCATAGCACGCCTGCTGCTGGGATCGCCTGTTCTGGTCTTTGGCGCTGATGAAGACTGAAGCTTTTCCCAGCTTCATAGATGCCGCTGGCTCCCCCCAGGGATAAGTCCCCTCCTGAGGGAGACTCTGGTGCTCTAGTGGAGGCAGGGGACACAGGCAGAGCCAGGCAGGGCTGGGGGGACAGGACTAAGGCTCAGAAGCACTGAGGCGGGACAAAGGGTCTGTTTGCAGTGTGACTTGTCACTCTGGCATTTATGAGGGGCCTTGACTATGCTGGCCCTGCATGGGGTGTGGGGGCGGGTGTGCTCTTGAGCCCTTGTGAAACTTTACTCCACCAAGGGAGAGCAGGGAGTTGTGAATTTCTGGTCATCCCTAGTGGGAGCTGTGACGTCGGGTTAAGAGGATTGACCCTCCTGTGGGAAAGGGAGAATTCTTCAGAGGGAGGAAGATGGATAGAGGCCAGACAGTGCCTGTGGCCAGGGCTGAGACAGGAGTTTTAAAAACGTACATTGGTGGGAGCGGACTGAGGAGATGGATCAGTGAGGAAGGGGGCTTGCAGTGAGTGAAAGCTTGAGTTTAGGTCTCCAGCATCCGGCTCAAAGCCGGGTGTGCCCATGAACCCATAACCCCACCCCTGAGGAGAGGGGCGGAGGCAGGAGGATCTCTGAGGCTTGCTATCTGCCAGCCTAGCTTTAGGTTCAGTGAGACACCCTGTCTCTAGGGAGTAAGGCAGAGGCAGACAGGACCGCTAATGACTTCCCCTGGCTTTCATGTTTGCATGTCTGTACAACCACATGCCATATATATATATGGAGGTTTGGAGTGGTATGTCTCAGTGGAAGAGCGATTGCCTAGCATATGGTTGGTCCTGGAGTGTGTGTGTGTGTGTGTGTGATATTATATATATATTTTATATCATCATCATCATCATCATCATCATCATCATCATCATCATCATCATCATTTTCTCTACATATCGAGCTCTCCCCACGGTTCAGAACCCCAGGAGTCAGGTGATGCTGAGAGCAGTGTAGGATGCTGGGAGAGCCTTGCTTTAATTCCCACTCAATGGCTGCAGAGGGAAGGGAGCCCCTGGCCCTCCCCAGCAAACTGCCTCCTGGCAGTGGTGCAGGGCTGACTATGCAAACTTCAGAAGAAAAACAACCTGGCCTGTGCCAAGGGGTAAAGACTTTGAGCTTGGAAAGGGAAAAGATCCGAATGTTGATTGGCTAAAGCCGAGGTCAGAGGAAAAGGAAGTCTCGCTGCTTCAGAGGCCATGAGGTGGGCTCTGCACAGATACTACGGCCTGTGGATGGCGTGAGGCCTGGCCTCTCAGCCGTTACTGGTTCCTGGCCAGCTGCCTCAGGGTGTGCGTGTCCTAGGCTGTGGGCTGAGGTCCAAGTTCCTTCGCTGGCCTTTGTAATAGATCTTCCCTTTAAGGTGTAGGCACAGGGTCCCGGCCAGAGTGCCATCCCACACAAGCTAGGTCCCCAGTCATCCAGTGCGGATGATTTTGGATTTGAGGAGTGCTGCAGAGAGGGTGGTCTGGTGGAGCCTGGCGTTGGTGCCCTGTACCCAGCCAGCGAAGCAAACCTGATTCCGAGTATGCATCTGGGGCCCGGGCCAGTGGCTCTTGAGCCTAGGGCCTCAGCATCTAGAGTTAGGTGATGTGGAAAAACACTGGTGTAGGTCTGGGGAGACCGTGGGTGAGGCCGCCACAGGGTCAAGTCTCTATGTGACGTATAGGAGGGCTGAGCCATCCGCACTAGTGTAGGAAGGAACGTCACAGACAGGACTAGGAGGTGGGTGGTCCAGAACTACAGGCGCTTTAGTTAGTACGCTGTGTCTCTAGGTCTGTTGCAAGTTTATGTAGAAGGGATGCCTGGGACACACGAGGCCCCCCTTTTCTTGTCTCCTCTGGGCGTCCTACCCTTGGCCCTCTCCTGGGACCTTTGCCTCCTCTGTTCCTCCCCAGCTCTGGATGCCCTGCTTTCAGGATCTCCTGCCAACGTTGCTCTGGCAACCCCAGGAACTTGGCAGTGAGTTTAGCAACCACCCTGCCTGCCTGTCTGACCACCCAGATGGGACGAAGCTCCAGACCAGGGCCACACAGCAGCATGGTGACAGAGTCCTTCCCAGGGTACAGATGGCCAGGGCTTCAGTGAAGGAGAGGAGGCAGCATGGGGAGCGGGAAGGGTGTGTGACAACTCGACCAGGAGTCTAGAAGTATCACTGTTAACATGAGGGAGGCTGCAGCAATTAGGAACAACTAGGTCTTAAGGACCTACTCTCCCGTCAGAGGTGACCAGGTTAACACCCCTGCAGGGGCTTCAGCAGGGAGAACTCACTCACCTGGTGGAGAACTTGCAGAAGCAGAAAGCCAACAGTCATGGACAACAGTCATGGACTTCCTGTCCTGGACACTGACCTGGAGGCCATCTTGGGTTAGTGTCTGTACTTACGCAGCACAGAGCTCTGAAAAACAGAGATGAGTTGTCCCCAGGGCACGGTAGTTAAGATGGGTGCTTCCCCTCTGTTGCTACCTACTTCCAGCCCTTGCTTATATGTCTTAAATATTTCTGTAGCCTGAAGACTGGGAGGGGTGGGCTTTTGTTTTGAGACAGAGTCTTGCTGTGCAGCCCAGGTTGGCCTCACACTTACTAACCAGTAGGATGTCTCCAAGTGTACATATCCCCCAGCCATACTGCTAACAAGTTTTATACCTTAGCCTAGAGGGGTCTAGTCTCCCTGCTCACCAGAGCACAGAGTGGCTGAGGGGTCTAGTGACGTCTCCTGGCTATGGTTTTGGTTTCCCGTCTGTATTTGAAGACATGCACTTCGTCAGCTCTACTGTGTTTTAGTCAATGAAATGAAGTCTGCCTGCTGGTCTGTCTGTCCCTGTCTCTGTCTCTGTCTCTGTCTCTGTCTGTCTCTGTCTCTCTGTCTCTCTGTCTCTCTGTCTCTGTCTCTGTCTCTCTCTCTCTCTCTCTCTCTGTGTGTGTGTGTGTGTAAATCAAATGTCAGTGTCTAGTATCTTCCTCAGGCACTCTCCACTTTGTTTTCCAAGACGAGGTCCCTCACTGAACCTGGAACTGACTGAATCCACTAGCCTGGGTGGCCAGTGAGCCCCAGAGTCCCTCCTGTGCCATCTCCCCAGAGTAGGGGTTGCAAGCATGTGCTGCTGTGTTTTGCTGTTTTACCTGGGTCCCAAAGGAGCTGAGCTTGAGTCCTCATGCGTACAAACCAAGTACTTTACTCACCAAGCCATACCCTCAGCCCTGCAGTTCTTTGGTATACACGATCCTTAAAGCTTGATTTTTACTAATTCTAATTGCCAGCCAGAGGAGTCTTTCTTTTGGTTTAGTTTGGTTTGGTTTCGTTTTTCAAGACAGGGTATCTCTGTGCAGCTCTGGCAGTCCTGGAATTCACTGTAGACCAGGCTGGCCTCGACTTCCGAATTCAGAGGTCTACTTGCCTCTGCCTCCCAAGTGCTGGGATTAAAGGCCTGCACCACCACTGCCCAACTCTACCAGAGTTTTTAAATGCTTTACAGGACAGATATTAAAAGGATGGCCTGGGCCTGTTAAAACATGTAAAATAAAGATTTTTTTTTTTTTAAATTGGAGGCTGGAGAGATGGCTCAGTGTTTAAGAGCACTGACTGCTCCTCCAGAGGTCCTGAGTTCAAATCCTAGCAACCACATGGTGGCTCACGACCATCTGTAATGAGATCTGATGCCCTCTTCTGGTGTGTCTGAAGATAGCAACAGTGTACTCACATATAATAAATAAGTCTTTAAAAATTGGATTATTTTAATGTTATAAATATGAGCGTTTTATCTGCATGCACGTGTGTATATGCACGTACGTGTGTGTGTGTGTGTGTGTGTGTGTGTGTGTGTGTGTGTGTGTGTGTGTGTGTGTGTTAACTGGAGCCCAGAAATGCTGGGGTTCACATGACAGCTGTTCACCTTGGCTGCTGGCCAGAAGCCCTATCTCTGTAGAGTGTGCCTGGACTGTAGAGCTCACACCTATCTGTGGGCATATCTTCCCTTGAGCACTTCAGGGGAAGGAGTGGCAGAGTCGGCTACCCTTGTCCCTTATGCTCTTGACAAGCACTCTTTCTGCATGTTGGAGGGAAATTCAGCTCCCTTCTGTACAGCGTCCAGCAGCAGCAAGTGGTACGCTCTGGTGTTTTAGCTCTTAGGCCTGGGTGCCTGCTCTCAACAGTGTGTGTCTGGATCCCAACCCTTGATACCAGTTAGTGTCACAGTAATCAGGTCAGAGTGTCTGGATCCCAGCCCTCCAGAGTCTGGTGTTCTAGATCTCGGCCTTTGACTGCTCCCTGTAGCTCTCCTAGCAACTGAGGCCTTTGTTTTCTTCCGATTTGCACAGCTCTTGCCTCCACCACACTTGTTTTTATTGCTCCTACCCTAGCTTCTGGAAATCTCCATCTGTGCTTTTTTTTTGTTTGGTTGGTTATTTTGGGTTTCGTTGCTTGTTTGTTTTTGTTTTCTTTTGAGGAAGTATATCACCACATATCGCTGGCCGGCCGGCAACTTGCTCTGTAGATCAAACTGGCCTTGAACTCACGGGTAGCTGTCTGCCTCTGCCTCCCAACTACTGAGATTTAAGTCATGACCTACCACCCACAGCTCCAGATGCCCTCTTATTGCTACTCCCATTGCCACGGCTGCTATTCTTCCGGTTATCCGTTCAGCGGGCTTTATCTATAACTCAAGTCAGACAAGACCCCAGTATGGAGACAGGAGATTGGCAGGAAGTCCCACCCCTAGCTAAGGAACTGTTGGCAACTGATAGTTGCTAGGAGAAGAAGAGTCAGGTTTTTGTTTTTGTCTTTAAGAATGTAGCCCTGGTAAGTGGACCGTGCTCCAGTGGAAGGCTGTGAATCCAAGAATCCATGGGCAGCACAAGTTTGACTTCCGTGGGTTTAGAAAAAGGAAACAGAAGACAGGAAGTTGGGTGGGTAGGGAGGCAGGGGTGGATCTGGGAGAAGTGGAGGAGGACTTTGACTGTGATCAAAACACATTGTGAGGAAGAACTCATAAAAACGAAAAGGGAAAAGATCAGAACTGAGAAAGCAGTGGAAAACCAGTACCAGGGGCAACACAGGAAACTGCCTTCCTCCGACTCACAAAGGGTTTCCTTCACGTAGCCTATCCATATAGCTGGAGCAGAACATTGGCCGAGAGGGTCTGGCAAGGGTGACTTTAACAAGTGAGGCAGGCCTTCATTCAAATGGGGAACTCTGCACCAGTCAAGCGTCTTCTGCTGGGTCACCAGAAGAAGTGCTGACCCTCAAGTCCTGGTAGAAATGGCTGCAGGGTCATGCAGGGTTCACGGAGGCTGTAACTGGCAGAAATCCAGGGGCAGGCTGATGAAGTGGGTGTGGCTGAACCGAGCTTTAGGAGACAGACCTGGGCTTCCGTGGCAAGCAGCGCTTCTTCAAGACCCTGCCTACCTCAGAGCAGCAGCCCGCTGGCTATTTGGCAGATAATAGTGGGGCGCACCAGGGAAGGGAGGGTCTAACAGCTACCAGCTAGGGAGTCCATGTCCCTCTGACTCTCAACATCTCAGCTTAAAACAAAAACGCCCCCGAGAAAGGATGGTTCCAACAAAAGCTAACTGTTAATGGTGTATCAATAGTATTTACTAGTCATTTGTCAATGCTTAGGTCCTTTCTTGGTGCCTTAGTGAGAATAAGTCCCCCTAACCTAGCTTGATTCCTAACTCCGTTTAATTCCTGTGTTCCCCAACAGAGCTGCAGAGACAAGGAAGCAGCAGCCACACTGGGGGCCACAGGAGGGCCCTCAGTGGTGTTCATGGCTGGCCTGGACCCCACACTGAGCACAAGTCACCCATTCTATGATGTGGCCAGACACGGCATCCTGCAGGTGGCAGGTAGGTGAACTATCTGGCTGGTCCCCAGGACTAATCGATATTGTCTTTAGGGGCTTGCAAGGTAGTGGGTTGTCACGGGCTGCCTGTCTCTAGCTGGGCTACCCGAATGAAGAACATAGAGAGAACAAGAGAACCCACCAGTGTTCCCAGACAGCAACAACAATGGTGTATGTGTCCCGAGTGCTGTCTGAACTGCTCAGGTTAGCTCCCCCCCACCTTCTTAAGTGGATGATGTCTTTAAGTGAGGACACTGCTGTGTCTCAGCCACCACAACAGACATGTGTAAAAACTATGACAAGCAGCTTGCCCTCGCAGGGTGTTAGGAGTCAGGACAAAGTTGTGCTTCATAGAAGTTAGGCCTTCGGACCTCTCAGCATGCACTTAGAACCTGACGCTAAGTCCCCTGCACCAGCTGTCATTGTTGGCTCTTTCTTCTAAGGAGCTGGGTTCCTACTGAAGTAGTAGACAAGACGTACTGTCCCCAAATAATTGAAAACCCCCAGAAACAGGAGTAAAAAATGTTCTGGCACCTGCTGGGTGTAGAATGATCATAAAATGGCTGGGACCAATGGGCACTTGGTTGTTTGAAGCTTTTAGTGTCCTTTTTTGAAAAAAAGTTTTAGACTTAGGAAGGAGGGACGCTAGATCAAATACGGAGGACATGGATCTACATATCACATACCTTCCAAAGAAAGGAAAGAAATGGTCACTTAAAAAAAAAGATTGATTTATTTATGTATATGAGTACACTGTAGCTGTCCTCAGACACACCAGAAGACAGCATTGGTCAGCATCACAGATGGTCGTGAGCCACCATGTGGTTGCTGGGAATTTGAACTCAGGACCTCTGGAAGAGCAGTCAGTGCTCTTAACCTCTGAGCCATCTCTCTAGCCCCCTAATTTAACGCTTCTTATTTAACAAGTATTTATAAGTAGAATCCTTTAGTGTGCATTTAGCCTCAGCACATGGGAGACAGAGGCAGGTAGATCTCTATGAGTTCCAGGGCTGGCAGATCTACATAAAGAAACCCTGCCCTCCTTAAAAAAAAAACAAAGGGTTGGGGATTTAGCTCAGTGGTAGAGCGCTTGCCTAGCATGGGCAAGGCCCTGAGTTCGGTCCCCAGCTCCAAAAAAAAACAAAAACAAAAACAAAAAAACAAAAACAAAAAAAAAAAAAAAAAAAAACAAAAAAACCCCAAAAAACAAAAAAACAAAACAAACAAACAAAAACCCCATAGAACAAACAAACAAACTGAAAGCAAAATTAAAAAAAAAAAAGCCTGTTTATCTTTTATTTTATGTTTGTAAGTATTTTGCCTACCTGTATATCTGTGTACCACGCATGGGCCTCATAACTCTCAAAGGCTAGAAGGGGTTGTTGGATCCTTTGGAACTAGAGTTACGGATGATCGTGAGACCCTGTGTAGATGCTAGGAGTAAACCTATTTGTTCGCAAAAGTAGCCAGGTGCTCTGAGAGACAGCTCTTAACCTGAGGCACCTCTCCAGCCTCAGAACCCATATGATTTTTTTTTTAATTTTTCAATACTTGGTGTGTGTGCACTCACTCCTGTGTCCCACACATGTGTATGTGTGGTGTGTCTGTATGCGTGTCTTTGTGCACGTATGTACAAGTGCACACATGTGCATGTGTGGCGCGTGCATGCGTGTGCGTGTGCGTGTGCGTGTGTGTGTGTGTGTGTGTGCATTTGAGACAGGGTCTCTGACTGAATTCAGAGCTTACTGACTGGCTAGACTGGCCAGCCAGCCTTCTCTGGGAATCTCCCTGTCTCTGCCTCCTCAGAGTTAGGGTTACAGATACTTGCCGTCATAGCAAGCCCAGATTCTGAGTAAGAACATTAGAGTATTGCTAAGGTTAGAGACTTGAAAATTTAGGGACCAGAAACTCGGCATGTGGTCAACCTGCACACATGTCCCTTGTACCCTTGAAAAGCATGTGTACTTTACACTTTACATGTGCTGGGAATGATATTGTGCCTTTCAGTGAGGTTAGGTTGGTTAGTGGTGATGTCATTCAAAATTTCTGCATCTTTGTCCTGCTTTGTGTCTACCTAGCACAGGAATTTCTAAAGCTCTGGAAAGTGCACTTGTTTGTTTGTTTGTTTGTTTTAAGTGGACATGACTCCCATTGGTTCTGTCCATCTTTGCTCCTTCTGGGTTTTCTGTTTTTCCACCTTAATATTATTTATTATTATTGTTGGGCTGTGTGCATGCCACAGTGTGCACACGAGGTCAGAGGACGATTTTGTGGAATCAGTTCTCTCCTTCTTTATGTGGGCTCTGGGATTCGAACTCAGGTCATCAGGCTTGCGCATGAACTCGGTACCCGCCGAGCCATGCCACTGGCCCCAGAAGAAAGAGCAGCGATGCAGCCTTTCTGCTGTGGAGTCGGTTTGAGAAAGGATCTTCCGTAGCCCAGCTGGAACAGGCGCTGGCTGAGGCCAGGGAAGACCTTAAACTTCTGAGCCCCTGGAGCAGCCAAGATGGCAGTCTTTCCTGTATACCACCACCCCAGGTGAAGGAGGTGCTGGGGAACTGAACCCAGGGCCTTTGGTGTGTTAGGGGGCACTCTACCTACTAAGTGACATACTAAGCTTGTTTTGTTTTTGAGATAGGGTCTCCCTTTGCTAGCCTCCACCTGAGTGTCTTTTTCCCTCAGTCGCCGCCTGAACACTGGATTATGTGTACCCATCCTGGTCCCTGCCCTGTGTGTGAGGTTTTGTGATGAGTGTTGTATATTTGGGGTTATTCTGTCCGAATGATGTGTTGTCAGTAATTCCCCTTTATACCTTCTAACACTTGTCTTTTTTGTTTGGTTGTTTTTGAGGTGGGATCTCATGTAGCTCAGGCTGGCCACAAACTAGACAGCCAGGAGGACCTCAAACTCTTACTACTTCTTCCAGATGCTGGGGTCACAGGCCTGCACCTCCAGCCCTCTCTCCCCCTTGCTGTAGAGTGTGATTTTCCTCACCAAGACCCCACCTAGCTGTCTCATTCTGGGAGGAGGCAGATGTGCCTCTCCATTCTTTCTCTTCCAACCTGAGTGTCCACACACATCTCTAGAGAACATGTTGTCCAGGGTCTTTAACACTTTTGGGAGAGATGGAAACAGAATGGGAAGCCTTTTCTCAGGGCCTTGTCGGGCGTACTGAGGAGTCTGCGCTTGGCCATGATAGCTCCGAGGCCACAACCAACTTTGTTTTTCTTTCTTTTTCCTTTTTTCTTTTTTTTTCGGAGCTGGGGACTGAACCCAGGGCCTTGTGCTTGCTAGGCAAGCGCTCTACCACCGACCTAAATCCCCAACCCACAACCAACTTTGTGATTGACAGTTATTCTTTTTTGCTGAGGAGGAGAGTGCTGATGGCAGAGGTGTGTGAGTGTGTGTCCTTGTGTGTGTGTCCGTGTGTGTGTGTGTGTGTGTGTGTGTGTGTGTGTGTATCTATGTGTGTCTGTGTGTATCTATGTGTATGTTTGTATATGTGTCCATGTGTATGGTATGTGTGTATCCATGTGTGTGTGTCTGTGTGTGTGTGTCTGTGTGTCTGTGTGTGTGTGTGTCCGTGTCTGTGTGTGTGTCCGTGTGTGTGTGTCTGTGTGTGTCTGTGTGTGTGTCTGTGTCTGTGTCTGTGTGTGTCTGTGTGAGCATTTGCATGTGAGTGCAGGTGCCCACAGGCTAGAGCATCAGATAGCCTGGAACTGAAGTTACAGGTGGTTGTGAGCTACCCAACATGGAAACTAGGAGCTGAACTTTGGTTCTCTGCAAGAGCAGTCAAGGCTCCTAACCATTAAGCCTTCTCTAGCCCAAGAGATGGTTGTAAAGTGTTGAGCGGGAGGCTGAGCTGAGCTTCTGGACTGAAGATGAGGTCGTTACAGCGTGGGTCAGGTCTCTGGTGTGCAGAAAGACACTGTAAGAGAAGATGGTGTCGTTATAGTGTGGGTCAGGTCTCTGGTGTGCAGAAAGACTGTAAGAGAAGCGACTTGTCTTTCTTGGCCTCTGTCCCGCCTGCTCTGCTGGCAGATGCCCCAGCGCTGGCTTCATTCACCGTGAGATATCCCTGTGGTTTGTTATGGGTCCTTCCGTGTCATGAAGGGTTTGCCCTAGTTTGATTTCTATTGCTCTGATAAATACCATGTGAGGAGGGCTTATTGTATCTTATAGGTTAGAGTCCATGGTGCAGAGAAGTCAGGCCTGGAAGCAGGAACTGGAGCTGAGGCCATGGAGGAACACTGCTTGGTCCTTCTGCCCATTTAGTCCGATCAGCAAAATGTCATCAGTATAGTGGACCAGTATGATATTTTGTGGAAGAGATGACGTAGAACTGTAAAAGTATGAAACAAAGAGCTCCTGGAGGTCCCTGGGACATTTGTGATCAATAGGTGCATACCTTGTAGCAGGATATATGCTAATCTGTTCAAGCAAGGACACCATCTCTGGAAGCGAAGTCACTAGACTAGGTTCCCGATAGTCAGCTATCATTCCCCATGATCTGTCTATCTTCTGCACTGGCCAGGTAGGAGGGTTAAAAGGAGATGGATGACATGGGAGCCACCACCTTCCAATTTCTTGATGGTGGCACTAATTTCTGTCATTCCTCCTGGGATACAATATTGTCTTTGGTTTACTACTTTCTTTGATTAAGGTACTCCAATGGCCTTCATTTAGCTTCCGTAGGTCAGGGAACCAATGAGGAAATTCCGCCAACTTCTAAGTATATCTATCCCAGTTAAATATAACTGGAACTGGGGAAATAATCACATGATGAATTGAGGGGACCCACTGGACCTACTGTGAGTAGGACTTTAGCCAGAACTCCGTTGATCACCTACCTGACCTCCATATGCCTCTACTTTAACTGAAGGGCTTATTCTGGGGAAGAATTTTTAAAACCAGTTTCCTAGGAGTGTTTGGAAGGAGAGGGACAGAAAGAGAGAGAGTGAGTGTGTGTTCGTGTTATGGGGTTCTCCTGGCTTCTGAGTGTAGAAACCCCTGTTTGCAGCAGTAGAGGACAGCTGTCTTGTGCCTCCTGAGCTGGGCCGAGACACCCTATCCCCAGCCTGCAGAAGTAGCATCTCCTGCTGGCCTCAGTGAACATTGGCTAAGTCATCTTGAGATCAGGCAAAGGGAGAAGGAGAAAGAAGCCTCCAAAAAGAAGGTGTTGCTGACGAGCCTGGGTATCACAGGTGGTAGCATGGAGCTGCAGGGGAGGGAGGACAGAGGCGCTCTGGTGCAGGGAAGCAGAGGGTGATGGGAGGAGCCACAGATGGAGGCTGTTTCATGGGACCCAGGCCTTCAAACTGATGCGGTAGTTTGCTGAGTCTAATCTGACTGGGGGTCGAGAAGAGCCCCTTGGGTTCTGACCTTGCTGGGCTAACCCCACTTTCTCTGTGCCATTTAATCATGGTGTCTTTTGGAGCGGACGTACTGTGACTCTGAACATCATCTGAGGGATTAGTGGGCCTCAGGCGTGGGCTACAGTCGGCACTGGAACCCAGTGGCCCAGGCAAGAAGACCCAGTTTGGAAGACTCACTGTTTCCTGCTGTTGTGCCCAGAGCCCATGCCAGACAGGGGAGGGGACTATGCGGTTGGTTAGAGCATAGATCTCTGAATAAACAGAGGCCTGGCCAAAGGTCTTAAGGAGAGGGAGATGAATGGATGCTGTATCTGCAAGCAGATTGTTCTGGAATCTTAAACACCACGCAGGCTCTGGAGCTTCGCAGAGGAAGTACGGCGTGGTGCTGCACGTAACAAACAGCTTTCCAGCCGCAGAGGTGGGAACAAAGCCCACCCGGGCCCACACAGTGAGCGCGTGCGATTCGGGTTTATTCTGGTTCATTATCTTTCCAGGCATTCGTTCTTCTGTCCTGCATCACGTTTTGGGGAGTAAGGGAGGAGAGACCCGGAGAATGGCTATAAATATTCCTTTAAAACACAAGCGAGTTTAAGAGAGGTCTCCTTCTAGAAGGGGGCTTTTGTTTTCTTCTGGGTCCTGGTCCTTCAAGCAAGCAATCACCGATGATTGGAGCTGCAGGGAAGGAGATAGGCAGCAGCCCACAAGGGAGCTGGAGGGCTCTCCTCAGACTTCTCTGGGAAGAGTCTCGGCTTAGACATCCAGCCTGCTGGGTTCCCAGAGGCTCCTGGGATGAGGCCAGGCAAAGGGAGAAGGAGAAAGAGGCCACAAACAAGAAAGTGTGGCTGAGGAGCCTGGACATCACGGGTGGCTGCATGGGGCTGCAGGGAGGACAGAGGCGCTCTGGTTCAGGGAAGCAGAGGATGATGGGAGTCACGACTGGAGGCTGTTCCGTGGGACCCAGGCTTTGTGTGTTGAGAGACCGGCAGACTAATGCTGAGGTCAAGTGAGCGGCTGTGGCCGTGTGTCCTGGTCCTCGTATAAACGAGACAGGATGTGGGATAGAACATCCTGAGTTCTAAGTAGAGACATGTGTGCCCTTCCTTCTGAGAATCGAGATTGGGTTGGGGGGGTAGCCTGAGGTTCAGTGTGGCCCCCCACACCCCAGGAGGGGACAGGTTCAGTCACATCACAGCGGTGTCTTCTCTGGCCTTTATCTCCTGGATCCCTGTATGTTGTAAGATGAATAACACAACAAATTGTTTTATTTCTCACCTCGGTCTGTGCAAACTAACTGTAAATGAGTCCATTTCCCTCCACTGAGTTCTGTTTCCTAAGACCCTCTGGAACACAGAGAAACTAAGATTATGAACCCAAGTGACAGGTAGTGACACTAGGGCTGCTGGAACACAGGGCCCCAATCCTAGGAGCTTCTAACAGTAGATATTCAGTCTCATGGTTCTAGGTATGGGTGGGTTGGTTACTCCCAGAGGCTCTGGGAAAATCCACCCCAACCTTCCAGCATCTGGAGTCCCGGGGTTCCTTTGTACCCCATGGCCTTTGCCTATCCCTACACTGCCCACCTCCCAGGCCCACGGCTGGATTCTCTCCTGCCTCTTTGTTCTAAATCCAAGACGGCACCATCTTGAACTTTAACCTAATTAAATCTTTGATGACCCTATTTGCAAATAAGGTCACATTTAGAGGCTCTAGGAAGTCATGAGTTAGGCTTGGGGGGTGGAAACGGTACTCAACCCAAAGCCACCTCCATAACGTCTTTCCCTAAAGCCTATCAGAGATGTCCACTCAGGGGCGGCACTGCCCGGTGCAGTGTAATGGAAGTGCAGTGTCTACTCTGCCCAGCATGGTGGCTTCCCGACACGTGTCACTGCCGAACCTGAAGTGTACAGTGAATTCCCTGAGGGTACGAGGTCCCCATGGCAGCCAGCAGCCCTTGTACACACCTTGGCCCCACAACACACGCCCAGCTTCTCAGTCCTGTCCTGTTGATGTGTGCATGGGGTGCTGTGTTCACAGATGTGGGGCACAGTGTGGAGGGCCAGGGGGCAGCAGCTCGGAAAGAATAACAGGCGGGTTGACTCAGGTCAGAGGACTCGGGAGGGGTGACATCCAGGGCTGGAGCAGGAGGATGATTTCTATGAAATGAAAGCCAGATGTGGCAGAACAGACCTATATAATTCTAGGGCTTGGGGACTTAGGAGTGTCAGAGGTTCCGGGGAATGAAGCCTGACCTTGACTTTCAGCCTCTATGCGAGAATGGAAATATATACACACCTTACAACACATACAAAGATGAGAAAGGTTTAAAAACTGAAGTTTAAAAAATTAAAAAGAATTTTTTTTTAGGGCCTGGAAAGATGATTCCGTGGTTAAGAACGTTGAGACAGGGAGTTCGATTCTCGGTGCACACATGGAAGCTTGTAACCATTTATAACCCCAGGGGATCTGACGCCCTCTTCTGGCCTCTGTGGCACTGCAGACACATGACACACAGAGACACACATGTAGGTAGAACAACCATACGCATAAGGTAAACTAATTTAGTTTTCTTTTGCTATCTTTTTTAAAGATTTATTTGTTATGTATACAGCATTCTGCCTGCATGTGTGCCTGCAGGCCAGAAGAGGGCATCTGATCCCATTACAGATGGCTGTGAGCCACCATGTGGTTGCTGGGAATTGAACTCAGGACCTCTGGAAGAACAGTCAGTGCTCTTAACCACTGAGCTATCTTTCCGGCCCAGTTGTGTTTTGTTTTTAAAGCTGGTTGGCATATTTCTTTTCATTCCTTTGGTGACTGCCATTGTGAGGTGGATTTATGAGTTGCCTGGTTTAAATTTAGGTGTGTGTGTGTGTGTGTGTGTGTGTGTGTGTGTGTGTGTGTGTGTGTGGTGTGTGTGACTTGTGACAGTTGGTTCTTTCCTTCCATCAATGTGGGACCCAGGATCAAATTCAGCCTTGATGGTGGGCCTCTGACCCACTGAGCCATCTCAGTAGAACACCCCCCCCTTTGCAACAAGGTATGAATATGTAGCCCAGGCTGGCCTGGAATGGGAAATCCTCCTGAGACCGGGATGAGAAAAAAATAAAGGGACAGAGAAGGGAGAGATGCTCTCAACCTGGGATCCTGTTTGTGCTTCTTGCTAACTCTTGGTTCAACATAACCAAAAGACTATGCCACACCCTTTCTCTCTGTCTCTGTCTCTGTCTCTCTCTGTCTCTGTCACTCACCACACACACACACACACACACACACACACACACACACACACACACACACACACGTGAAAGGGACAGAGAACTCTAAGTGAAGGCCCTTGCAGCCAGGTCTCCTCTGTTTTTGAACCCTAGGGAGCTGGTCTCTCCCTTGTGTCCTGGTCCTCAGCACATGTCCCAGTTGTACTCACCTGTGTCCTGTGTTCCCCTGTAATAAAGTGTCAGGGCAGAGCTGTGTGGGAAACAAATCCAGCTCGCAGGAGCTGTGACATACGCTGCTGGCCCTCAGCATCGTTTGTCGCTAGTCCCGACCCTAAGTCTTCCAGTGTGCACGCTGGGGTTCCGTAGAGATAGAAAGAGCTGCCCATAGGGCTCATGGCCTGTAGTGTATGCAGTGTTTGGGACCTCAGCAGTTACCTTCCCTCTGGAGAGAGGCTGTGTGGTCTAGCTCACTAAGTGTCACTCTATGCCTGGCATGAGCCTGGGCTCAGCGGATAGGACATGAGAGCCATCTGAAAGGGCTCCTGTCACCAAGGCTACCATGGCTGCCACAGTATCGGTTATATGCTGGGGACAGCTTGTTTCTTTCCTAGCCAGCTGAGCTGTATGTATCTCTCTGAAGCGGAAGACCATCCCCTGTCCTGGGTCCAAGGAGACCAGAAGCTTCAGATCTGGTGGCTGTTGACAGTCCTCAGAACACGTTCGTCCCCAAGGTCTAATGGCAGTCTTGTGTCCCAAGAGCTGATCACAGCACAGGGTGACTTGGCCTCCTGTATTGGATGTGTGGTCCCGTCCCATTCAGGGACAACTGGCCCCTGACCCCTCTGGCTTTCTCTAAGACTCAGAGTCCTCGGAGAATACTGAGGGACACTTTTGTAAGAAAGAGGCAGCCATATCCTGTACTTTGAAGTCAAATGTGGCAAAAATTAAACCCAATAGATGCCACCCGTGGGACCTGGCAGTGCTGACCTAAGCCGGCAGCTCCAATGTTCCACCTGTTAAATGGGAGTGATGGACAGTTGGAAGGCTTTCTCAGGAAATGTGTCCGTCACATATCCCCCCTGGGTGTCACCTGAGCCCCAGTCCTAGGCATCCTAGCTGTTGCTCAGTCTGGCTTGCTCTGGCCACTAGGACTTATGACTGAGGAAATCCAGCCCAGTGGCTGGAGGCTCACACCTTTGTTCCTCCAGGGGATGACCGCCAGGGGAGACGCATCTTCACTTTCAGCTGCTGCCGGTTGCCACCCTTGCACCAGCTCAACCACCAGCGTCTGCTGGAGTAAGTACTCTGTTCTCTGCCACATGCCTCTGCCTCCCAACGTGGTCACCTTGGTCTCTGTTTCCAGTGCAGCCGTAGAGAGGCAGCGAGCTCAGGATCTCCAGAATCTACCTGATAACTATCTGAGGGAGGCTCTCACCACTAGGGCTACCAAGGCTTCACCAGCACTAGTGGAATGGTGGATGTTGGCATGAATTCCCTCTTAGCCAGCTGAGCTGTGGGCACTGACCTTGGAGGCTGGAGACAGTCCGCTCTACTGAGTGCATGGAGACTTGGTCTTCCATACCTGATGGACGAAGGCTGTCTAGAGAGCAGAAGGTGTGTTTCTGGAAATACAGTAGGTCAGCAAGATGGCTGAGGTGGGACTGTAGTGGTGAGTCAGGGCAAGGCTGATAGTTACGTGTCCCTGAGTTCGAATCTCAGCCCCTCCTTGAACGGTTTGCTGTGGCTATTATAAGTGACTGTGAATTTAGTGAACTGTCACTTCTCTGTGAAACAGCAGAACTGTATTCTATCCAGCATGGAGGTGTGCCTCAGATGTGCCCCCTTAGTGCTCCCTCCAAGGAGCAGAGCAGGTGGCTAGTCTCCTTTAGTTCCAAGTACTGAGCCAACCTTTGAACCTTTCACCGGGGCTGCATCACATCTACTCTGCCTGCACCTTCACGCAGTCTTGTCCCTCTAGGGTCTTCTCTGTGGACCCTCGAAGGGGCCTGGGTCCAGGTTTGCATCTCTTTTTTTTTTTTTTTTTTTTGGTTCTTTTTTTTTTGGAGCTGGGGACCCGAACCCAGGGCCTTTGCGCTTCCTAGGTAAGCGCCTACCACTGAGCTAAATCCCCAGCCCCCCAGGTTTGCATCTCTAAGACTTCTGGAAGCCATCCTGGCAGATCCAGCATCCACCCACCCCTTAAAACTCCAGATTCATCTGCAAACACCTTTTGCCCCCCAAATACTGGGTGGTCACGGTTTCTGGGGCTTTACTGTGGCTGTCTTTGGGGAGGTGCCATGTCCCCTTGCTAGCTGTATGACCTTGGGTCAGTGAGGTAACCTCTCACCTGAACCTCAGGTGTCACCATGGGACAAGGAGAGTCTCCACATGGTTCTGGATATGGCCTGAGCATGGCCGGCTCCTGACCCCTGCTGGCTGACCGTAGCTGCTGTTTCATGTAGAGCTAACTGTCTTGTGCCCTTCAGGTATCTGAAGTACACACTGGACCAGCATGTGGAGAACGACTATACTATCATCTACTTCCACTATGGCCTCAGCAGCCAGAACAAACCATCTCTAGGCTGGCTCCAGAACGCCTACAAGGAGTTTGACCGGAAGTGCGTACAAAGGGGGACAGGGGGGTGGGAGGACACAGGGACTGAATAGGGGTGGGGTGGGGCATGGGTTATGCAGTGAGTACGGACAGATGCTAGCACCTTATTTCAGTGATGGAGAGAGTCCATTGGGGAGAAGGCTACAGAACCTCAACACTTCTGTCCTGTTGCTGGAGGCAGACATGTCTAAGGTAGCTGGAGGATTAGCATCTGGGCAAAGGGCAGTGATTATGTTTGGGTTTTTAAGGCAGGTTCTCACCGTGTAGCCCTGCCTAGCCTGGAACTCTCTATGTAGACCAGACCTCTGCCTCCCAAGGGCTGGGATTAAAGGAATGTGCCACCATGACTAGCAAGCCACTGGTTTTTGAAGGGCGACAAAGTGAGAGGTCACGTCTGCAAACACAGGAGGCCTCCTATATCCACTGTAAACAGCCATTCACCCACATGCTGCAGGACATCAGAGAACACAGCTGTCCCTGGGGTGGGATGGAGTACTTCCTGACTTCCTGCTCTCTTAACTTGGGCCAGCCAGTGCTAGGTAGAGGTAGGAGGAAGAGGTGAAGTGGTCTTCAGATTGGAGGAGCTGAACTCACCTGCTTTCTTTCCGACTCTCAGCTGGATATGGTGGGGCCTGCCTGTCACCCCAGTATTCTAGAGGCAGGAGGACCAGAGTTCAAGGCCATCCTAGGCTACGTGAGGCTGAGGCCAGCCTGGGCTACATTTGACCATGTTTCAAGAATCAAACCCAAACAAAACAACTTGGTAAAGATTTTCCCACTCTCTAGGGATGGGAGGTGGGGGCAGTGAATGGGAATTTTTATCTTGGCTCCATAGAAACAAAACAAGTGGGTGCTTTAGGCACGGAAACCATCCAAGACTGTGATAGGTGGACGATAATGAGCCCTCTGTCCCTAGAGGCCTGCAACTGGGATTCAGCTCTGATCTGTGCTGGGAGGGCCTTCAGAAGCCTCCCACCAGACTACTTCTTATCACCCTCCAAGCCGGGCCACGCTTGCTAAGCTAAGCGTCCACTCCTTACACAGCCTGATTCCAGGAGTGCTTGCCCTGTTTGAGGCTTCGAATGAGAGCAGCTCCCTCTCCGGTGGGTGTGGAGCAGCTCCAAGCTCTCCCACCTCGTGGCCAGGGCTTTGTAGATGTGATTCAAGTGATGCTCTGGGCACATGACCTCAGCTTCAAATCTCCAGATGCCACTGGTGGCCTTGCACTTTTGGCTTCCTGCACTCTGCCAAGGGACTAGATGGCAATGGGGCACTGGCCAGCACTGACTTGTAGGATGCGCCCTCTCCTCTCTCCCCCTCCCCTCCTCCCTCTCCTCTTCCCTCTCCTCTCTTCTCCTTTTCCCCTCCTTCTCCTCTGCTTCTCTCCTCCCCTATCTCCTCCCTCCCCCCCCTCCCTTCCCTCCCCCTCCCTCTCCTTTATATCTTTCCTCCCCTCCCTCTTCTCCTGTCCTTTCCTCCCCCTCCTCTCTTTCCCTCTCCCTCTCCCCCTTCCTTCTCCTCTCTTTTCCCTCTCCTCTCCTCTACTTCTCTCCTCCCTGCCTCCTTTCCTCCCTCCCCCCTCCCTCCCTCCCCCTTCCCTTATCTCCCTCCCCACCCCTCCTCTCCTCTCCTCTCCCTTCCTTCTCCTCTCCTTTCCTCCCCCTCCCTCACTTCCCCTCCCCCTCTCACTTACATCAACAGGGACACGTGACTTGGTGTGTCACTCAGTGGTGTCTGTTTGAGAAATAAGTCAGTGCAGGAAAAGGAAAGAACAGACTCAGTTCAACCTCAACATGACAAGAGCAGACCTTGTTGGTCTGAGAGGTTGGTGTCCTCGTCGTGCCTTGTGGCTTAGAACCGAGGGTACAGGAAAGCACACTGTCCAGGAACTGAGAGTCAGTTTTGGTGGAAAGTAAGAGGGCCTGGCTTTTCCAGTCCCAAAACTGACTTTTGAAACTGTGTGAAGTAGGAGGTAAGCTGCCTGTCTCTGTGACCTCTGACCTTTCTGGCTGCAGGGCGAAAGGTAAGTCGGGTTGCCTGTTCTGTTTTTATGACCTCTGGTCTCCTGGGTGCGTAGAGAGGGCAGCTGCCTTCTGGGATTCTACAGCAGCGGTTTCCTTTCTGTCTTTTCTTAATTTTTTGTTGTTGTTTTTGCTTTTTGTTTTTTGAGATGAGGTTTCTCTGTGGAGCCCCGGACTGTCCTAGAACTCACTCTGTAGACCAGGCTGGCACCGAAGTCACAGTGACTGCCTCTGCTTCCCGAGTGTTGGGGCACCGTGCCCAGCTGGTAGCAGATCCCCCCCCCCTTGGAGCTGAGGACCAAACCCAGGGCCTTGCGCTTCCTAGGCAAGCGCTCTACCACTGAGCTAAATCCCCAACCTGGTACCAGATTTCTTGAAGCCTCTCTATGCCCACGATTCTGGAGGGGTAACTTCCTTTAATTTGTACTTCACTATTATTTATTGCTCACATGACACAAATCTTGTCTCCACCATTGCCCCTCAGCCTGGCTCAGGGTCCTATCTCACTCTTTCATTCTCTCCAGGCTTCTTCCCACCTCCCCTCAGCCCTCCCCACCCCAGCCCTTCTCCCCTCCCTCAGCCCTCCCCCCCTCAGCCCTCCCCCCTCCCCTCAGCCTTTGAACCTGTCATTTCTCCAGGGATCCTGCCTCCTTTCTAAGGACTGTTTATTAGAGGTCCCATCCCTTTGTTGCTTCAGGCTGTGGTGTTATTGGTCGGCCTCATGAGTTGACAGTGAGTTCCCAGGGAGCCCTGCATGCAGTCCTCTGTGTGCCCATCCCAGCTCTCTGCTCTGGCTTAACTTCTCCCTGATGCAGCCCCTCTTCCTCTTGGCCTGGCTCCCTTTCCTCCAGATGTCCTTCCCCACTCTGCTGTGTGTCCCCAGCCAGGCCACCTCAGCTCTCTGCTTAGATGTTTTCTCTTCTCCGTCTGAGTTCTGATCCCTGTCCTGAGACCTGCGTCACACTCACCCCCTAACCCTAGCCAGGTCGGGGCCTTCTGGTGTGCTATTGTGGTTGAGCAGCTGGCTCTCAGGTGGGCTGCAGCCCTCACAGCAATCTGTGGAGGAAGCTGTGCCCTCCCCCCAGTCCCCTTGGCCTTATGCATACTACCCATAAGGCATCACTACTGATGAGTGCCCTGGGCAGATTTACTGGGTTTCATTCTGAAAGCAGCAGCTAGGCTTTCCAGGTTTAGGGCCATGCTCCACGCCCTCGTCCACCCACCTTCTGCATCTGTGAGAATATCCTTAGCCACCGGCTCTACCTCACTCATGTGTCATGTAAAACATGCATTGGGGGCTGGAGACATGGCTCAGAGGTCAAGAGCACTGACTGCTCTTATGGAGGTCCTAAGTTCAAATCCCAGCAACTATATGGTGGCTCACAACCATCTGTAATGGGATCCGATGCCCTCTTCTGGTGTGTCTGAAGACAGCAATGTTGTACTCACATATATGAAACAAATAAATAAATTTTTATAAAACAAAAAACAATGCCGTGGGCGAGCCAAGGTGGTGAGATCAGAGCCTGTGTGTGTGCAAGCCGGAGGTCAATTTCAACTGTCATCCCCTCTTAGGCACCACCCACCTTGTTTGTTGAAACAGGGTCTACCATTTGCTTAGAACTTGCCCAGTAGGCTTTCTGGCCCAGGATCCTCCCGTCTCTGAGGATTACAAGCACCTGCTGCCAGATCCCAGATTTTCTTATGTGGGGTCTGGGGTTCCTCAGGCACTTTACTTATTGAGCCATCTCCCCAACTCCTTTCTGGTTTTGTTTCACAGTAGGATCTCACTGTGTCTCCCTGGCTGGTCTGGCACTCTCTACGTAGACCAAGCTGGCCTCGAACTCACAGAGCTCCAAAGGAGTGTTCCTCTCAACTCAGTTCCTTCTGGGTTTTAATCCATGTCCTTTAATTGAACTAATGGAGAAACGGATTTTCCGAGTCTCAGGCCTACCGCGCAGTCAGTCAGCCATTCAGTGCGGAGTGTGGTGGAGTTGGAGGACTTGAAATCACCTCACCTTTCCCTTCTCAGGTACAAGAAGAACCTGAAGGCATTGTATGTTGTGCATCCCACCAGCCTCATCAAAGCACTGTGGAACATCTTCAAGCCCCTCATCAGGTGAGCACGCACCCTGTAGACCCCCATGCCTGCCATCATCTCTGAGGTGCACCTCTGTTGGAGGGCTCCATTCAGGTCTGCTTCTGAGGCATCTATCTATAGGTTATCATGGGAGTCGCATGACCACCCAGGCCATGGTACCGTGGCTCTCTGGGGTTTGTGGACAGGAAGGCTGCTCATGACGTTGATGTCACAACTAGTATTTTGAGTACACCATGACCTGAATGCCCACATTCTGCATCTGTATCTTGGTTCTGAAGGTCACCGTCGAGTTCTTAAAGCCCAGGAAGGGCTCTCGTTTACCAAGCAGGGTAACTGTAAACGCAGAGTCTGGGACACAGGCACACGGGTGCTGCTGTAATAATAAAATGCTGTCTTTTACCCCGCACGAGGTCCAGCACCGCAGTGCCCCAAGACATATGGTAGATGTCTTCATCTCAGTCAGCAAAGCCTCTCACCCGCTCTGCTCCATCCCATATCACAGTGCCGATGGTTTCTCTCTGAGCCTGGCAACAATCTCTCTACCCATCCAGTTCCCAAGGCAGGTTGCCACCATGCCAGACAGACACATCCCAATTCCATGGCAGCCTAGTGTCTCCAGCCACCACATACTCTCTTGAACTTAAATCGCCACATGAAAGAACACACAACACAGTAACCTCCGATCCAATTGATAAGATATAATTGCCCACCTAGACATACAAAGCCCTGTACATATCCATCCCTTAAGAATATTCATAACAGGGGGTTGGGGATTTAGCTCAGTGGTAGAGCGCTTGCCTAGCAAGCGCAAGGCCCTAGGTTCGGTCCCCAGCTCTGAAAAAAAAAAAAAAAAAAAAAAGAATATTCATAACAACCTGTAAATGTGCAGACAGGAATCTTAACATCCGCCTCCATGTTCTCTCAGCCACTTCTCTCCTTGGCTCCAGTCTCCTCCTCTCTAAAACTTTTCTCCCTCCCATTCTTCCTTCTTGTCCAATGACAGGCCTCGTTCTATCTTGTACCTGCCTTCACCTGCGTAATAGTATCATCCTACACATGGCTTCTCTGTCTTCAGGGAATGACCCAGGATAGCCTGTCCCCTGCAGCTGAGTGTGATATATCCAGGAAGGTCAGCCATGCTCAGTGCCCTGGTGTTGTCGTAGAGTTGGTCCTGTAGGTGTGGACACTCCACAATGGGCTTCAATGACTCGGTCTCCACTCCCCCTGGGTGCAGACAGACCACCCCGTGAGGCGCTGTCTCTATCGTCTGCTGGTATAAACTGTGAGACACGCCCATGGCCATGTTTCAGACATCCTTTCCAGAGCAGGTGAGGGCACTGACTTTTTCCTGGAAGCTTAGGATGGGTACCCCAAGCCCCAAGCCTTTCACTCCCAGCATCTGAGCCAGCAGCGCAAAACACGTGAGGACTTCTGTGAACTCTGTCCAAGTCTGGACTCTTTCTCACTGGACAGCGAGTTCTCTGACAGTATCAGGAAGAGCTCCAAGGGACAGTAAGGCCTGGCTCTGCAGGGACCCCATGAGCATCTTCAGTTCCTCTCCATGTAGCCACAAGCACCAGGCACAGACTGCACCCAGGCACATGGTGAGTGGGTGAACATCATTCAGGAAAGCCCAGTGTTTGCATAGGGCAGGTTGGGACACTCAGGTGAGGGAACACATTCAGAGAGGAAGTGGCAGTGTCCTTTCTGGTCAGCCAGGAGGACTCAGGAGGGTTCTCGGGAGGAGCATTTTAGTGCAGGGAGGGCACACACATAATGAGTGGTCACCCTCTGCAAGACATGGCCCTCAAACTTTTCTTGCTGCCACCGCCGCCTCCTCTTCCTCCTCCTCCTCCTCCCCCCCTTCCTCCTCCTCCATCGTAACCCTCTGATCCCTTCCATTTGCTGATAGCTGTCTACAGCGGCTCAGAAGTCCACAGCCAAAAGGGACATTCATGTTGTGCCCCGTGTATAGGTGAGAAAGCAGGACAGGGACAGGAGTGGGCATCACATCTGTTCTCTCCCCTCCCCTCTGACTTCAGCAGCCCAGCTCTCCAACTGCATGGGAAACTCCCATCCTCCTGCATCCCCACCTCCTACCTGCCTTCCAGAGGGCTAAGCTGTGTCTTTTCCCATGCTCTGTTCTCAAGTCTTCCTCACTGAACCACAGCCACACTGCCGGTATCAGACCCCTCTTCACTGGACAATGAGTGCCCCTAAAGGTCATTCAGGTCCCAGAGCCTGCAACTATGTCACACTCCACAGCACAGGGGTTATGCAGATGAGATTAAGCTGAGGAGATGCAGACAGAAGACAACTTGGATTGTTTTCCTGAGCTCGAGGTGAACAATGGGGTCCTTAATGAATAGCCTTTCCCAGCGCTGTCGAAAGACGCTCAAAGGTGCCACACCGCTGGCTTTGAGGCCAAGGGTCGAAGGCACCTTTAGGAACTGGGAGAACTAAGAGGCTGCGGTCCTGCCTGCCCATAGTCTTCCCTAGTGACCTGGACACATGGGAGGTACCCTAATGCCATTTTAAGCTGTTTCTTTTGCCCTGGGTTCATGGCAGCTACCTGGGGGACCACCCCTCTATATCCTAGGACCCCAGAACCCAGTGATACATGCTTTTGAATGTCTTCCTGCATCGATGTGTGTGCTTACACAGTGCATCTTCACTTGCATTCACACAAGTACACACACATGCGTGCATTCACACACACACTCCATCAATGGCTCCTGGAAAGTGCTGCGGCTCTGCCTCACCTCACGCCCCATCCCACATGTCAGCTGGCCTACAGTTCAACATGCCTTTCCCACAACCCTCATGCTTTATGGAACGGGGCATACACCACCATGCCTGGTTTATTCTAGAATGCTTTTAACTACCCCTTGGGGATTGGATTATCTACACACCTTATGTTACACACACCGAACCATCTTATGTAGTCAGCCATGCCTTCTCTACTTCTAAATGGTGTGTGTGTGTATTTGTGTGTGAGTGTGTGTGTGTGTGTGAGTGTGTGTGTGTGTATGTGTGTGAGAGTGTATGTGTGTGAGAGAGAGAGAGAGAGAGACACAGAGACACAGAGACACAGAGAAAGACAGACACAGAGAGAGAGTGTGTGTGTGAGAGAGAGAGAGACTGCGTGTGTGTGTGTGTGTGTGTGTGTGTGTGTGTGTGTGTGTGTGTGTGTGGGCTGGTGCTCAGAGAAGTCATACAGCTTCCACAGGTCACACAGCTTGTGAAGGACTCCAGACTGGGATCTAACAGCAGAATGAAACCAGATCACAGGATGAAGTGTGAACCCCACAGACTTGAGTTGGATCCTGGGCATTGTCCTGACGCAGTCTTTTCTGGCAGCTGTGGCCATAGCACAAACCTTGTCCCGTGCCTGTGCTGGAAGTCCTGACTGAGGGGCTCAAGGCCCTCCCACCAGATGGGTCATTTCTCCCTACCCTTGATAATCGTAGGGTCCAGCAGGTCCCTGGTTTGCAGAAATCGGCAGGCAGCTACAGAGAGAAAGGTGGTGCGCGGCTCCTGAGTGAGCAGGAGTGACATGGGAGGTCCCCAGAGTGCTGATGCAGATGTCACTGTCTGAAAGTTCCACAGGGTAGCTAAGTCCTTAGTAGGCTCAGTGGGTCCTTCCTGTCCACACACAAAATATTACGAGCACTTCAGACCTCGGAGGAAACTTTGATGTCCCCAGAGCATAGGCCAAAGTGTCCCCGAGTTGTCTGTTATCTGAACAGACAAGAGGTGAGGACATCCCACAAGACTTGTCCCAACCCCTTCCTCAAGACCTAGGGCCTGTGTTCTTTCTTCCACAGCTGAGGTTCCCTGGCTGGCACCCCTTGCTGTGGCTGGAGTCTGGCCCCTATGTCAGATCCACTCTTGTCCACAAGAGGGAGCCAGTGCACAGGCCTTGGCCTCCCTTGGGGCATGGGAACTGGTGTAGGCTGGAGCTGGACCCAGAATTCTGTACTCTGCTCACTCTCACGTGTGTGTCCCATCTATCAGTTCCCTGTGGTTTTGTTTTGTTTGGGCAGCAGTAAGTTGGATAATCTTAATTTCTACAATGTGGAGCGGTTGTGCTAACTGCTATGGAATCTGCCATTGCCGAGCACGGAACTTAGCTTTTCTAGTCATTCCAGTTCTGTGCTCAAGCTCAGAGTCTGTATCAGTGGGACCCAGGCCTTGACAGGGTCCCTGGGAGATTCCTGGGAGAGAATAAAAAGGCTGTCAGAGGTTGTGCTGTCTCCCCATGGCTTTCTAAGACATCCCTGGACAGTTTCCCAAGGTCCCTGCCCTTTGGTCTCTCAGATAGAGGAGATGGCCCAACACAAAACCACCATTCACCTCGGCCAGACTCCAGACTTGCAAGCTCGGCCCACTGGTCCTCTGAGCTGGCACATAGTTATGGGCAGTGTCAAGGTCAACCTGGCAGTACAGAGAATCACATGGGAGACTGGCCTCTGGGCGTGTCTGTGAGGGGTTATCCTATTAATTGAAGCAGGAAGACCTGTCCCCTGTGGGTGGGACCATTCCCTAGGTAGCAGATCCTGGGTTGTATAAAGGGAGAGGGGAGCTGAACAGTAACATACATTCCCGTGATCTCTGCTAACCTGGACAGAAGGTGACCCAGAGCTTCAAGCATCTCCCTCCTTGACTTCACCACCATGATGGAGTATAGCATGAATTTGAGCTGAAATAAGCCTTCTCCCCCTTATGTTGTCTTTGTCTGAGTATGTTACCACAGCGACAGAAAAAGAAACTAAGACACATACATCCACTCCACATAGACAGGAGGCCCTGTGCTGTGTGCACTATGTAAATTCACAGCCACTTCAAAGTGGAGACATAATTATTTTATATAGGCGAGCCTCTGGGGCCTTTGAAATATTCTGGGTAAAATATTCTGTGTAAGTCCTGTCTTTTGTTTGTTTTTTGGGGTGGGGGTTCAAGACAAGGTTTGTCTGTGTAACAGCCCTGTCCTGGAACTCTGTAGAACAGGCTGGCCTTGAACTCACAGAGAACCACTTGCCTCTGCCTTCTCAGTGCCGGGATTAAAGACATGCACCTCAATGTTTTAATCTCTTGTTTCTCCTTCCCCAGTCACAAGTTTGGGAAAAAAGTCACCTACTGCAGCAACCTGCGTGAGCTCCGGGAACACCTTCAGTGCGACCAGCTGCTCATCCCCCCGGAAGTAGTGCGGTGAGCGCCCCCTCCCCCCACGCATGGCTCCGGGGTCCAGTATCCACACACATACGTGAGGGAGAGCAAGCCGCGGAGGCTGCGTATTAGTGCAAGTACAAACTGATTAAAAACACATCCAGGCATGGGTTTGCCGTTCTGCTTCTGAGCCGTATATGAAAGGGGTTCCCTGGTGTGCCGGTGAGCCGTGTGTCGAATGAAATGTTCCAGGAGTGGCAGGCGCGGGGGCTCGGGAGGACAGCTAGCCGGGGTCCATTCAGTTCCTGCTGAATGCCTCACTGAGTGTCTGGCAAGCTGGAACGCAGGGTCAATGAGCAGAGCCGCCCTGGCTCCAGGCCTGTGCCGGCCAGTTCCAGTGTAGTTCCTGATCCTCATCGTCACTTCTCTCTGAGAATGCAGCGCTCTGCCCAGGATGCCTGAGACTTAGAGATAGGATACGTGGGTTTCCCACTGATGCCGATGGGGCTTAGTCTCCACAGAGCGCTTGGAGACGGCTCCCATGGCTCAAAGGCTGTCCCCCTGGGAGGTGACACTCCTGTTGTGTCCCTAGGTATGAGGAGAAGCTGCGAAACCTGCACAAAGGCCAGCCAGCCCCTCCCACCAAGACGCCGCCACCTCGGCCGCCTCTGCCCACCCAGCAGTTCGGCGTCAGTTTGCAATAGTAAGTGAAGGGTAGATACAGTGCTCTCCTGAGCAGAGGGACCCCTCTCTGTCCAGGGAGGTTACCCCGGGGCCTTTGCCTCCTGCCTACAGGAGAGATAAAGGGTCGAGTCCCCTCTGAGGCTGAGTGGCCACTGTTCCATGTGTGCCTGGGCAGAGGACAAGAGCTTTCTGGTCACCCTTCAGTTCTGGCTCCCTGCTCTTTCGGCCTCTTGCTAGGACCCCTCCTGTCATATTCCAAGTGAGATGTGTTCCTGAGACTTTGATGGATCTGTCATCTTCTACCTGTTTACCAGGCCTGCTTCATTCCCATGCATCTTGGGGCCCTCGCCCAGTAGCTTTCCCTGGTAGCCTATCACACAGCATCCCCAGCCTACCCCCAATCCAGGTTCCTATGTGCCTCACCCTCCGGGTCATGTTTGTCCCTCTTTGGGGACCTCGTGCCCTGGTAGTAGACCTGGGCAACATAAATTCAAGGCAACATTTAATCCTAAAGCAGCTGGAGCAGCCTGGCCGCCCACAGCACACTCAGGAAGAGCTGGGTACGCTCACTGATTGCTATGTGTTAGAAACCTGCACGAGGTTTGATTTTTACTTAAAGCTCTAGCCACCTTAAAGGCCCACGAGGAGCTGGGAACCCTGGGAAGAGTTTAAGGGAAATCTGGTGGGGGTTCAAGTTTGTCCCTGTCCTTCCTGGACTACCAGGACAGAATTCCTCATGCCCTCATGTGTGGACCCTGGGATAAGACCCATCCACATGCTCTCACGGTCTGCAGGGCATGTGTAGAAAACAAAATATGTCGCATCCTAACCCCCAGTACCTGTGGCTGCAACTGGCTTTCAGGAAGGACTTTGCAGGTGTGAGCATCGTCTTGAGATGGGGCTATCTGGGACACCTTGGTGAGCCCAGGCTAGCCCCTTAGGGTTATATAAGCAAGAGTCTGAAGCTGCAAAAGCAAGGAGTATATCCTGGAACCTCCAGGTACCAGCCTTACACCTATTCCAGACCTGAGCTGTAGAGTAATCCAAGGTGTTGTTTTAAGCTAATTAGACATCACAGCCATCAGGAAGCAGGTGGTGAGGAGGCTGTCTCATGGCTCTGTGCCTGTCAGCTGAGGAGGTGTGATAAAGCGGTGTTCCCTGAGTGAGGCAGGGGTGCATCCAATGACTTGAGTGGATGGAGCAGGATGAGTCTGCAGGGGAGGAGGGGAGCATCTTGGGATATCCCAAAGAGGACTGTTGTTCCATGTGTCTCCCTGGATCCACACTGTCTGATGGAGCTTTCTGTTGTGATGGGTGTGGTCTGCTGGACCAACTTCCTGTCTTAACAACTTGAGTAGCACCCGTGCCTGCTCCTACTGGGTCACACAGTACCTCCCCACGCAACCACACATTCTCAGAGAGGAAATGCAGTATACGGTGAAATAGTTTGCCTTCCCCCCACCTCCCAAACTAGAACACAAACTTGCCACTAAAGAGTACTTTCTCTTTTCATGGGTTATGAAAGTTTGCTGCTGTGACTCCCTGGCGGTCCACACGTCATAGGTCATAGATGCTCCCTACGGCCACCCCAAAGGCAGGGAGAGCAGGTGCCTGCAGTAACTGGGATAGCCTCTAGGGGTCGCTGGTGAGAGCTCATCGCTGGGGCACGAGAGAGACAGTTTCTGAGGCCTCTCTGTGCCCTTCCTGCCTCTATGGTTCTGCTGCCAGTGTTCCTAATGGTTTTTCTATTCAGAGCTCCTACGAAGGGCTCCTACTAAAGGCACCAGTCATGCTACCTGATGGCCTGTCGTACCCCGCAGAGCTATCTCTGTCTTCTCAAAAACAGAACAACAACAAAAATTACTTAAAATGGAGCTGGGAGTGCTTGTCACTAAGCCAGAGCAGGCTGTATTTCACCATATGCTGTGAGGGGCTATGTGTCTTGAGGCAGAGACATATCTGGGGCTCACTGGGCTCACTGGCCAACTGATCTAATTGACACCTACTGAGCCAGTGAAAAAATGACACTCAGATTGTCCTTACGTTCACCTCCCACTCACAAGCACACATATGCTCACCACCACTTGAAAACGGAACTCAGGGGAACGTGCAGATTTGCACATTGTGCACCGGAGCATTGCAATTGGGAGCCTGTCGGTGTCTGTTGTTGTTCTCACAGCTCTGCTGTGTGGCTGGGTTTTAGGGGAAGACTTTGTTTTTGTTTTATTTTATGTGTGTGGATGTTTCGCCTGTATGTGTGCCTGTGCACCGTGTATGTGCCTGCTTCCCGCAGAGGCCAGAAGAGCGCATCAGAGTTACAGGTAGCTGTGAGATGCCATTAGGTTCTGGGAATCACACGTGGGTCCTCTACAAGAATAGTCCGTGCTCGGAACCGCTGAGCCATCTCTCCAGCCCTGGTGAGGGGGCTGTTTTTGTTCACATCAGATAAGAGAGATTGACAGACTGAAGAGGGGGTTCTGTCCAAGTCTACTCTGCAGCTCAGTGCATTGAAGGAGCATAGGTGACTCAGGCAGTTGCATTACTGAGAAGCCAGCCCCACACCCCAGCATTCCTGGGTCCCGCTATGGGATTTGCAAACAACTCCAAGAGGCTCCCCTTCCTAGCAGTAGCTCACTGTTTATATAACCCCATACAAGCTTCATGTGTCTTGTAAGTTCCTGGTGAGTGTCATGAGCCTTGTGAATTTCCCTCCTCCCTCTCCCCTTTCCTCCCCCCCCCCCCGCTCCATGAGGGGATGTGTCTTTATGAAGCGAATAGCTACACAATCAGGCCACCTGGGATACCTTCGGTGACTTGAGCGCTTGCAGAATATGTCAACACAGAGTTGTCAGTGGACAGGAGGCTGCTGGGACTGTCACATCGCTAGAGTTCTTTCTGTTCCAGGACTAGTTACTGCTTTTAACAGTCAATACATGGAACGAGCAGGCGGAGCTGGAGTGCAGCTGGGTGGTAGAGCGCTTGCTTGCCTAGTATGTGTTACCACGGCGGCCACTCCAACAGCACACAGGAAAGTCCTCTTCATTATCTCTTTAGGGAGCAGCAAGCAGCGTCAGATGCCTTTGAGTACATTCTGGGCACGCCACTTTAAGACATAATCTGTGTGATTGCTTCTTTAAATTAATATTTTATGCTGTCTCATTGCCAATGACTATAATAAAATGGCTATAAACGTATTAAATAAAGCGCCAGATATGTAATTTGTTTGGACTGCGAATGAATGGAAGACATTAAAATTCATAACCAAAGCCCATTCGCCAGTGTTAATTTGCTGATTTAAGTTCACGACAGAAAGCCATCGCTTAGAATGAGCCGCTTAAGCCAACACAGAAGAAGGCAAGGGCAGGGAGTCAGAGGTCTCCGGGATGAGCCAGGGCTGGGGGGCACTCGTTTAGCAAAGCCCTGGGTTCCATCCCAGCACCGCAGAACTATACAGACTTGCTTGCCATCCTCAGGGAGGGAGGGAAGAGAGGTGTGAGTCTCCTCTGGGTACCTGTGGGTCTGGGGAAAGAGGGTGAAGTGGACCAAGCTCTCCATGTTTGGGAAATCCGAGCTCCTGACTTTATACATCCCAGTTTCCCTGTGTTTAGGGATGAGCCACTGACTTCCTCACAAACCCTGCCCAAGAGCCTTTCGGCCATGGGCCTCGCCACAGAGCATGCAGAATATGTGCCTCCTCCAGGAAGCCTTCCCTGATGGCTCCACACAAAGGAGGAGGTGTGAGCCTCCTTCCCCTGCCCCAACACCCCCCACATCCTCCACCTGCCCCTCAGAGTAGAATTAGTGTCCAGATACAGGACTGACCTACATGTGCATCTAGGAACTGGCCAGGCCTGGATTATTGGGTAAGGTTTCCTCTTTCTAAGTGTGCAGTGCCGTATGGGCGTATCACAGCTATGGGTCACTGCTACCATTGTCTAACCCCAGACCATTCCGACCACATCTGCTGCCCTTCACAAGCCCCTCACAGACACAAGCCCACTTTCTGCCCCCGGATTATGGACGTTTCAAGTAAATGGAAACCACACCACATGTGGCTGCTCTTAGCCGTTATCGGCCTGGTGTCATCTTGGGGTCCCATAGAGGGTGGCTGGATGCCTTCGTTCTAAGGCCATACCAGATTGTGTTCGTTCTCTGGCAATTACTGAACATGTAGCTTGTTTCCGCCTACTCATTATTATGTAGAATGGTGATCTGAGAATTCACATGCAAGACTGTGGGTTTCTGGATTTTCTGTTCTCTTGGCTCTATGGCTAGAGGGCGAATCATCTGCTTCCCCTGTGCTGGGATTATAAGCACATTCACGGGGTTGGGGATTTAGCTCAGTGGTAGAGTGCTTGCCTAGGAAGCGCAAGGCCCTGGGTTCAGTCACCAGTACCGGAAAAAAAAAAAAAAAAGGAAAAAAAAAAAAAAGCACATTCACCTGCCTGTCTTTTTATGCGGTTCTAGGGCTTAAACTCAGACCTGTGTGCTTGCTTGCATGTCGGGCGCTTGGTTTGTTGATGTCCTTCCTGAGAGTATCTGACCTGCTCCCTATGGGATTGGCCTAGTGGTGGGGAGTGGGTTGCCCTGGGCCCTGGTTCTGTGCTGTGTGTGCTGGCCTAACTTACTGAGTCCACAGGCTGTGGTACAAGCATCCCTGGAAGCCAGTGTGTTAGGTGGAACTGCTCTCCCCATCACGACAATGAGACACAGAAAGAGGCACGTGAGTCACAGGCTCCAACCACATGAGTAGACCCGGACATTCTCTCTAGTGAGTTCCTTTTGGCGAAGCCTATAGGTAGGAAGCCCCTCATGCCTTTTTTCCTCTCTGTGCTCAGTCTCCTTCTGCCACACGATGGTATGTGAGAAGTCCTGGCCAGGAGCCCAGCAGATGTAGGGCCCCCTGCACTTGTACGTCCTGCCTCCAGAACTATAAGAAAGAACTGTATTTTATTTATAAATAACACAGCATCAGGGATTTTGTTATAGAATATGAAATAGGTTCTCTACCTCGATAGGGTTTCAGGACCATCATGAAGCCATTTCTGATTGCCCGTTCAGAGAGGGCTGGCTCCGCAGAAACGAGGCTCCAAGTTTCTGAGCCCTGCTGCCCTGTGACTTCCCAGCTCCCTCACTACTCCAGCTGCCCCAGCTCAATAAACCAGCTGTAGTCTGTGCCCTTTGTGCGTATACTTTCAATCCCAGAACCCAGGAGGCAGAGGCAGGTGGAACTCTGTAGGTTCAAGGCCAGCCTACTCCACATAGCGAGTTTCAGGACAGCCATAGCCATGTAAAGAGGCCCTGTCTCAAAGAAAAAAAAAAGAAGAAAAAGAAAAAAAGAAAATGTGTGTGTTATATAATATATGTCACGTACACATTATGTGTATATGCGTGTGAGTCTGTAGTACCCCTTGGGGCCTAGAAAAGGGCATCATGGAGTTAGAATTACAAACAGCCATGAGCTGTGAGTTCAGTTAGGAGCTGAACTCAGGTCCTCGGGGTAGGAGAGTGTGTACTATTAACCACCGAGCCACCTCTTAGCCCGATTTCGACCCTGCTGGTACCGGCACCAGGCAATGCGACTTCAAGTAAAACAATTTACCTCTGAGCTTCATTTTGTCCTCAGTAAAAATGAAATATGGCCACTGCCAGACTCTCAAAGCCACACGAGGCACAGCAGTGACCACCAATTCATCTGCACTGTCCAGCTGCCTTGGCATCTGGGACCTCCCTGGCTGACCCTGTGGCCAAGGGACTTTGTGGGCACTGTGGCCATTCCTCCCGTCTTAGGGACTAGACAGCCATTTCAGAGGTCTGGCACAGGCTCCGGAGACAATGACCGTCTTGGAGAACTGGGGAGGCTAGCGCCCTGGGACAGACCCAGGCATTCTCACTGCCTGCAGACAGCCAACCAGCTTCATCGCCGTGGCTTCCCCTCCCCACCCCGCACTCTCCTGTTTGTGCATTCACCACACGCAGGGCATGCAAAAGTAGGAAAAGCCTGCTCTGCCTGATGCCAAGCCCCTTCTCCCAGGGGACAGGTTGGGTTTATGAGCAGAGCTACCCCAGTGCCTTCCAGGCAGATGGCTGGACATTACTGTCTCCCAGGAGTTTCTGCGAGTGCCTTTGGCCCAAGGGATAGATTTAATGTGCCCCCAGCATCTTTACAAAGACCTGACCCTGTCCTGTGCCATTGAGGTGCTCAGGAGGGACATGGTGTGACATTCTCCCATTGCCCTGGGCATACCCGCCAAGGCAGGAAGTGAGCGGGGCCCATCTGCTCTCCTGCCTGCGGTGATTGTTATTCTTGGCACCGACTTTGCAAGTCCATGGAGCAAGCCTCCCTCTGGACCACCAATAAGAGCTTGGGATTGTAGGGGTGTTTGCAGAGTTAGAACTGGGGGTGCCATGCGTACAGGCAGTGACTTCTGGTCAGGTCCCTGATTACTGGGAGCCCTGACAGATAGAGGCAGAGCGCCACTCCTTAGGCCCAAGACTAGTGGACCCGAGACTTTGGAAAAATTTCTCCCCTAAGGGAGCCTGGGTTTTCTCCACAGACAAAGGAGGTGGGGCTGAATGGTCCCAAAGGTTCTGCACACCCAAAGGTCTGCTTTTAAGTAGCAAAGTGCAGCAGAGCACCTGATCCCACATGCTGAGCAGGACTCTATAGGAATGATGGCCGGCCTGCTCTTTTCTGTGTGACCTGGACCGAGTCCACTTGTTCCCCTCTGCCATGGGCCATTTGTGTTCTGCTTGGGAACATCACCGAGTCCTGGCATGAGAATGAATTCTACCGTTGACACTATTGCCATCCTGCTTAACCATACCCTGAGACTCGGGAGAGGTGCTGCCAGCCCCCTGACTTTCCAAAACCAGGAGACAGAGGCTCAGGAGCTACAGGACTGATTGGCAAAAGCACAGCTCTGGAGAAAGCTGGCACAGGCCATCGGGCTCCCTAGCGAGCAGTGTTGCAGCTCCTGCTGCCCTGTTCCTCCCTCTCCAGGGACATCGTCTCCTCTCTGACAGCTGGCAACTAGAGAAGTTGACATGGGACAGGCTAGGAAGGGCTGTCCAATCCTGGGCCTCTCCAGAGGCAGGGCCAGCCTCCTTCCTGGTGACTATTCAGGGTCCTACATGTGTGTCTTTAGCAGAGAGAAAGCTCCCTGTGGAACCAAACCACACACAGTCAGGATGCATGGAGACCATTGTTTCTGTGATGTGAGCATTGCATGTTGAATTGAGCCAAGTATTTAAGGCCTGTCCCTAACATCCCAGGACAGCCCGAATGGGGACAGAGTAGGTTTGCTGACTGCTTGCACAGTAACAGGATTACCTTGGAGGATGTTACATGGGTGCCACCCTGATGATTCCACAGCCAGGCCTGGAAACAGACCTCAGATCATACCCACTTAACAGAAAGGGAAATGGGGGCTCAGGGAGGTCAGTGCTGGGTTTGGCTGGCAGAACCAGGGTCCATACACACTCCATTTTGGCTGTGCACTCAATTGAGCAAGTCATGTAATCAATCTGTGCCTCAGTATCCCCACCCAAGTTCCAGTCAGTCTAAAACATTTATCTAACTTTCATCAAACAGAATAGGTGCTTTCTGTAGTTATACCTGTCCTTGTATCCCAGTGTCATAATCCATCTTCCTCTTCAGGGGACCCTGAAGCCCTTCCCTTCAGTTTTGGGCCTAGCATCACAAGCAGCAAGTATGTATCAGTCAGCTGCCCCTGGTGATGCTGTGTAACAAGTAGTCTCTCCATCTCAGCATGTTACAGCAGCAGGTCTTTTCTCTGCCTCAGTCAGTTCTTGTTGCTGATGCTGTGTAACAAGTAGTCTCACTCTCAGCACGTTACAGCAATGGGCATTCTTTCCTGGGTTCCATGAAGTGTGTGGAGCGCAACTGGGCTCCAACTCACTTTATATATCTTAATACTTTTGACACCCAGACCAGAGGAGTGGCCTCCACCTGTGACATCTGATCTCCCTGGGGAATGGAGGTAGGGGTAGGGGCTGGAGCAAGTATGGTCCAGTCAGGAGATCATACAAAACGTGTGCATTGTGTCTGCTTATGTCCCACAGCAGGTTGTGTGGGCCAGCCCACGGCCAGCATATAGAGAGGCAACTCCCCTGCAAGTGAAGGTGACACAGAGACACTTACCCTATGTCACTGTGGCTCCTTCATCTGAGGTCCCAGGCAGCACTAGATGCTGGGGATTTAGAATCTCCGTTGAGTCCTCCCAGCTACCTGCTGTCGCTGTGTCTCAGGGCCCGTGTTTATCATGTACTTTTGCTTCGTTTTATTTATTTGAGACAGGGTCTCTCTGTAGTCTTGGCTGTCCTGGAACTCACTGTGTAGACCAGGATCGCCTGCCTCTGCCTCTCAAGTGCTGAGATTAAAGGTATGTGTCGGGGTTGGGGATTTAGCTCAGCGGTAGAGCGCTTGCCTATCGAGCGCAAGGCCCTGGGTTCGATCCCCAGCTCCGAAAAAAAAGAAAAAGAAAAAGAAAAAAAAAAGTATGTGTCACCATGTCCAGCAAGTACTTTTTAAAACTGAATGAGCATCTAGTCTAGTCTCCTGGGTCACAGTTAGATATTCATCTATCTTTAAAAAAAAAAAAAAGATTGATTTATTTATCTTATGTATGTGAGTACACTGTCACTGTCTTCAGACACCAGAAGAGGGCATCAGATCCCATTACAGATGGTTGTGAGCCACCATATGGTTGCTGGGATTTGAACTCAAGACCTCTGGAAGAGCAGTCAGTGCTCTTAACCACTGAGCCATCTCTCCAGCCCTCGTCTATCTTCTTGCCTGTAATACTTTTTTTCTCTGGCAAGCTCCTACTCATCCCTCGAAACCCTGCTTTGAATAGCCCCCAGCATTCCCCACACCATATTCTGAGTGGAGTTCTGGCATTCTGTTGTCTTCCAAAGTTTGAAGACTCATGGCTGCTTCATGGAGGTTGAAGCCATGTCTCTCCCCAGAGACTCCTTGATATTGTATCTTCTCTGGGATGGGGAGTCTGAAAACCTTCCCCTGGCCATGCCCCATCAAGGTCTGGAATGAATAAGCCACTACATTCTTTTCCCTCAGCCTCAGAGACAAAAATCAAGGTGAACTCATCCCCCCTGTGCTGCGTTGGACGGTGACATATCTGAGAGAAAAAGGTAAGGAGCTGCCTCTGACCGGGACTCTCAAAGGGGCTTCATTTCAGCTCCAGAACATCCCACAAGCCTGTGGATGCCTATGCCCTGTGGCTTGGAAGGCAGAAAGAAGCATTGCAGGTGCAAAGGCCCTGTGGTCACCAGGGTGTTTATGCATGAGTGTGGCTCTATGGGAAAGCTAGGGAGGAGAGGCAGGAGTTGCTAAAAGGACATCAACCTCCAGGCTTCTGCTCAGTATTTCCATGTGCTGTTCTTGGGCCTGGCTTCCTCTCCTGGCCATGAAACCAGCAAGGGCCTGGTGGGGAGGCAGCCAACTGGTGGTGTTGGATAGAAGAAGAAAGGTTGAGTGTTTTCTCCAGGGTCACAAAGCTGCTAGGAGGCAAACTGGTCATGTGTGTTTCTGCACACCCTGCTCTTAGGAGGGAGGGACTGGAGTTGGGACATCCGATGCCTGGAATAGCCTGACCCGTGCCACAGGATGTTGATACCACAGACGGGGGAGTCACAGAGTCCTGGGAAGCCCAGAGGGCAGGGATCTGGGGTGTTCAGTCTCTTCTTCCCGTAGGACTGCACACTGAGGGCCTGTTCCGGAGATCAGCCAGCGCCCAGACTGTCCGCCAGGTGCAGCGGCTCTATGATCAAGGTGATGCCGCAGGCCCTCCCTCCTGCCAGAGTCCCGATTGCCACCCCCAGTCCTCAGGTGTAACTCCAGACCCTACCTAACCCCAGAAACAGGTCTGGGTGGGGCTGCTGCCCAGGAACCCTAACCACCGTAGAAGGGTCCTGTGTCTAGACTCCAGCCTTCTAGGCCAGGTCCTGCCCCAGCTCTCACTCCCTATGCACCTTCTCCACTGACGCCAGGTAGTCACATGGTTCAAACTAACACTGCAAGGTAGGGAAATCGATCATGTTATGGCTTCCCAAGGGAAGGCCCCATCCTGCAAGCAGAGAGCTGGCATCTGAGCTGGGAGGACCCCCAAAATCACACTTAGCGAGCAGTGGTCTTGCTCCCAGGGACACTTGCTCTTTATCTCTGTTTCAACCACCCACCCCCTTGAGATTGCATGCCCAGTCAACAAACAGTACCCACCCCAGCCCACCCCCGTGGTCCAGAGCCGTGTGTGCAGGCCCCAGAGCAAGGCCCTGACCTTGGAGCTCAAACCTCCATCCACAGCCAAACCACAGGGAACCATAGCTGACTCCGTGGGCACCCTAAAAAAGAGAAACAGTAGCAATAAGAGGGAACTGGTGGGGGAAGCACCCCAAAATTCAGGTGGTGACAGAGATATCCCAAACGCACATGACTATTACTATCCCCGCACCCCCCACCGTCAGTTCCGGAGTCATGGGCTGAGTGAGGCCCTTAATTACCACATCATTTCCTGCCTTCAGGGAAGCCTGTGAACTTTGATGATTACGGTGACATGCACCTCCCAGCTGTGATTCTGAAGACATTTCTTCGAGAGCTGCCCCAGCCGCTGCTGACCTTCCAAGCCTACGAGCAGATTCTCGGGATCACCAGTATGTACTCGCTTGAACCCTGGCCTCGGGGTGTCCCTGGCTACAGACCGAGGTCAGCCTTGGTCCCTGTGGGTCAGCAGAGGGGAGCCTGGGCCTACCCCTCTCTTCATTCAGTGTGGCTGTAGGCTTAGCCATGTTGTCCGTAGGGTGGAGGAGGGGAACCCTAGCTTGCCCGGTGGCACTACGCAGGTGGGTAGCATTTTTCCTTCAAGTGAAGTGTGCAGGCCCTTCCTGGGAGCCTCTTGAAGGCTGTAGTCTCCACAGACTGCTGGTGAGCCCTCTCCAGGGAATTTAGGAGAGTCACGGAGCCAGTCTAGAGCTGACCATGTCTCAAGTTGTGGCTTTTCCAGTTGCCAGTTAGTTGTGTGACTTGGGGAGCGTCATGCAGCTCCTCTGTGCTCACATCCCTCACGTGCATTCTCTGGGGCTCAGTGGATAGAGCCTAGCATGCAGGAAGCCCTGGATCCCATCCCCAGTGCTGAATAAACTAGGCACGGGGCTCTGCAGACGTAAGTCCAGCACTTGGAAGGCAGAGGCAGGAAGATCAGGTCATCCTTGGCTCAAACCAAGTGACACCATGCTCAGCTGACTGTTGTCAGAATCAGTGCTGTGACATTCGGCTGCTCTGCCTGCTTCCCGGGGAGGGGTTAAGAGAGGCCACCATGATAGCCAAGGTGGCCTGCGTCCCTCCCGTGTCCTCTCTGTGACCATCATTCTAAGAAGAGGAACCGGACGCTGTATCACCCACAGCCCAGAGCTGGCGGCCCCTTGTTTCCCTGGAAATGTGAATCGCAGGCAACCCCTTGTCCACTGGGTTTGCTAAGGAGCCAGCTCAGTTCCTCGAGATGATGGCTTCTACTAGGAAACCTTCAAGCTCTTCATAGATGGGGATCCTGTGTCCTGCTGGGAGCAGTCACACAGTTCCAGGGTCTCCTGGTCACTGCACAGGCTCAGTGGGAGGACAGTGATGGTGTATCAGCAGCTGGGGACTCAGGAACAGGATCCGATGAACACTGGTGTGCACACCCACATCTCAGGGAGCCATGGGAAATGCTTGTTTTTTTCTTTTTTAAAGATTTATTTCTTTATTATATATAAGTGCACCGTAGCTGTCTTCAGACACATCAGAAGAGGGCGTCAGATCTCATTACAGATGGTTGTGAGCCACCATGTGGTTTCTGGGAATTGAACTCAGGACCTCTGGAAGAGAAGCCACTGCTCTTAACCGTTGAGCCATCTCTCTCAAGCCCCTTAAATGCTTGCTTATGGGTGGTTTTTTGTTTTGTTTTGTGTTTGAGATAGGGTTTCTCTGTGTAGCCCTCACTGTCCTGGAACTCATTCTGTAGTCCGGGCTGGCCTTGAACTCAGAGATCCCATCTGCCTTCCTCTGCCTCCCAAGTGTCGGGATTAGAGGCGGCGTGTGCCACCTCCCACTGCCTGGCTCGAGAGTGATTTTTAAAATGCTTCAGCTGGAGCCAGTGAGCGACTTGCTCTGTTTCTTTTTAAAACAATGTTTCAGAAATGGTTTCACCTATGTAGTCCAGGCTGACCTTGAACTCATAATCCTGCCTCAGCCTCCAAGTGCCGGGATTACAGGCTTCTGCGGCCACACTTGATTTCAGCTTAGGTTTCACTCCAAGGCTCAAACAGAGGATCAGAGGATGTAAATTAGTTGGTAGGGTGTTTGCCTAGGAAGCACAGAACCCTAGAATCCACTCCCAGCACTGCACAAACCAGGCATAGAGGTGTCCATCTGTAATCCTGTCACTTGGAAAGTGGAGGCAGGAAGCTTAGGGGTTCATGGGTATCCTCAGCCACATGGTAAGTTTGGGGCCAGTCTGGGACATATGGAATCTGTCTCAAAACTCATGGAGAGTGACTGAGGGAACTGAGTCTGTGCACGAAACAGTTACACCCAGCCCCCCACTCCCATACCGAAGTGGGATTTTCCCCAGGAACCGCACAGTGGTCTATGTCTACTGTAGACTCACAGGTAGGCGCGTTTGTCTTAGAGGAGGTCAGAGAGTAAACGCCGAGCCTTCCCCAGTCATACTGTCTCCACGGCAGCTGCTGGCTCCATCCATATAACCCAAGCAGCCCTAGGCAATGTCCACACGCAGCCACGGTTGTGTTCAAGTAGAATATTACCGAGGGCTGGCATGGTGGTGCACGCTTCTAATGCCAGTACTTGGGAGGTAGAAAGAACAAACAAAACCCTTATTAAGAGAGAAACTTGCCAGGCCAGATGTGAACTGTAGCTTCCTGGTCCTAGACTAGCCTTTCGCTGTTTGCTGAGTGACTCATTCACAGCCCTGGTTCCCAGCAGGCCACAGTTTCTGTAGCCAACACACAGAGGAGGAAGGACTGGCAGAAGTAGTAGGGTGCTGAGAGAGCCTCCTGGCCAGGCTGTCCTTGGGACTGTGCTGCCCCAGCCAGCAGCCTCATGCCATTTCAGGTGTGGAGAGCAGCCTACGGGTGACCCACTGCCGCCTGATCCTACGGAGCCTCCCAGAACACAACTATGCTGTCCTCCGCTACCTCATGGGCTTCCTGCATGAGGTAAGTGCAGCTAGCTGCCTCCCAGGAGAAGGACTGGGCCTGGGGGCCTCTTGACAGCAGTCCCTGCACAAACCGGCCTCCAGTGCAAAGTCACAGCCAACTCTACTCTTTAACCGCCAAAGGACTTCTTCCCTCCAGGTCAACCAGGCTCCTCTGAGAAGCCTGAGAGTCTGATGTGATACCCAGGGACGGGGCAGAGCGGACAATGTGTCATGATGCCACATTCTTGGCTTCCGTGTGTGGTGTATATATATGTGTTCATGCGTGTATGCATGGATGAATGTGTGTGTATGTACATGTGACAGTCGAAGGTCAACAATATCAGAGTTCATCCTCACTCGCTCTCAGTTTTGGGTGACAAAGACTCTTACAGACCTGGAGCTCATTTATCTAGTCAGCCATTACCAGCTGGCCATCGAGCGGTGAGTCCCAGGGATCTGCCTGTCTTTATACTCCCACCGCCCAGTGCCTACATTACGGGCACGTACCACCACACTCCTTTTTTTTGTGGGTGACAGGAATTGAACCCAGGTCCTGTGGCACATACTTTAGTTGCTGAGCCATCTCCCCATCTGCCCTCTACTGCACCCCCACAATTCTGAGAGCAATTCTCTCTCTCACTGTTGCCTGGCTACTTTTCACGCAAGCGAGGATACACTCAGGCCCTCTTACTGGAGAAGGGGTTCTCAAGCTTCCTCCTCCTCAAACACTGGTGTGAGCTGGTCTTGTCCCCATACTAGGACTCAAGTGCAGGTCTTCTTTGCTCTCGGGGCTCAGTTTCCTTACCTAGAAAGTGGGGAGTACTGAATCCTACTTATCCAGGTGGCTGAGTCGGCAGGAAGATGGGACCCCCCCCCAACGGAGAGCCCTTTGCTCTCACAACTGTACCCAGGAACCTGAGCTCAATTCCCCAACCATATCACAGAAGCCAGCGGGTGTCTGGTTTAGATCTTCAGTGCTGGGTACCCTGCCTCAAAGTCTGCCAAAGTGGAAGAGGTGCTAATGGAATGCTTAGGATATCCTCGGTGTTGGAATCAGAGTGTCCCCACAGAGTCAAGGCCAGGACCTTTTACAGATAGGAGGACTGAGAAACTGAGACCTCAGTGGAGATGTGGCCATAATGGATTTTGATACCGGCTGAAGCCTCCGTTCCAGAATTCTTTTATTCAGTTGTTCTTTTATTATTTGTGTGTGCGCGCTCATGTATAGCTATGCGTGTGTACACATGCTACAGCATGCACACATGGAGGTCAGAATACAGCTTACAGGGAGCAGATTCTCTCAGGCCGTGGATTGGTGGGTCCCTCAGATTGCTAGACTCTGCAGAGGTCACCGTTTCCCACTGAGCATTTTCAATGATCCCATTGGTTTTTGAGATGAGGTCTTTCACTGGCCTGGAACTGGGCTTGGGTTTTTCTGGGGTTCAAACTCAAGCTGGTGTGGCAAGCGGTTGTCAAACGGTGCCATCTCCCCAGCTCCCCCGCTCCCTCTCCAGAGCTCTCTCTACACACCAGTCTCCCTTGGGGTGAGGGTGGAATTCCACTGCTGATGCCCGAGGCTTCATTTTTTGGGTTTCCTCTTCCAGGTGTCTCTGGAGAGCATTTCAAACAAGATGAACAGCTCTAACCTGGCATGTGTGTTTGGGCTGAACTTGATCTGGCCATCCCAGGGGGTGGCTTCCCTGAGCGCCCTGGTTCCTCTGAACTTGTTCACAGAGCTGCTGATAGAGTACTATGACAAAGTCTTCAGTGCCCAGGAGGGCCCTGGGGAGCACATCCGGGATACTGTCGAAACGAAACAGGCTGGTCCTGTTACCAAAGAATTCACACAGATGGGCACTCCCCGGGCCTCACCATACCTGTCTCGCCTCCGTATCCCCTGAGTAGCTGGGGACACCTCAAGATGGAGATTGGAGATGCCCCCTTCCATTCTATGCATCTGTGTACCTGGTTGTCTTACAAACTTACTGTCTTTAAGAAGACACAGGAATTAAATGGACCCAGAACTTTCTAATAGGGATTTCGTGCTTCTGATTGTTGGGTTCATCATGGTTCCGGGATATGTCTGAAATGACATGCATGCTTGAGGGCAACTCTTCTGAACCATTACTCAACGCGACTCAAGAGAAGTGTGAATTTGTTGGCAAGGGGCCCGGAGGCAGTCACTGTTGGCTGTGATAGGCCGTCCAACCCAGTGACTCACACAGCTGTAGACAATGCATGGGTTACCTGACAGTTCAAGGGTCCTTGGGGAACGCACACATCTATCGTCTGGAGAGATTTAGCTGTCTGACCAATCACTCCTATCCTCCAGCAGGTGGCATGAGGTTCTTGGTGTCTTGGACAGAGGGGCTGCGCAAGGTTTGTGTGATCTTTGAGATCGTGGACAGCAATGCTCATCCCTGTAGAGAACGGTGCCCGTTGGCCCCAGTGGAAAGACGAGCATTGTTGACACTTCCGAACAGGAGTGGAGGTGCCTCTTGGCAGCCAGCCTGCCAGAGGGCTCCAGGTTTCTGGCCTCAGACAGACTGTCCCATCAGGGTTGTAGAATGGGCCCTTTACATTATCAAATACAGTGCAGCAAAGTCCCTTACGGAAAGGTCCATGAGCTATTCTGATTGGACAAGCTTAGGTCACATGCCCATCGTGGTCCAATCACTGTGGCCAGAGGATGTGCCGTAGGGCTAGGCCTGCATCACGTGCTTCCTGCGGGACTCCGGATCACTCAAAGCTAACAGCTGCTACTGGAAGAGCCGTGTGCCAGCTGCTCTGTTGCAGAGAGAAAGGGATGGGTGCTAAGGGCGAAAGCCCACCTCAGATAGTTGCAATCATTCCCTTCAGGCCTGGATAGGAGCTGCACCACACTGTGGTTATTCTGGTGCAGCACCTCTCCAAGTCAGGAAACAGCGGACTTGTGAGCATGGGGTTGGCTGACCATGCAGGGAGGCTCCCTCTCCTGTAGGCAACTGTTGAAATGTTCCCTCTTCTGCCCCAGAGATGCAGAGGACACAGGGATCGAGCCCAGCTTAAAAGGATTTCCTACTGCGAGCAAGGAGTGAGAGTCTGTGTCTCCGGTCATATTCCTAGCCTATAAATGAGAACCCGAAGACCCACGAAACAGTGCCATGCTGTCGAAAAACACCCATGACCCAAATTAACTTCAGCTTACAGATTGCAGTCCCTCATGAAGGGAAGTCAGGGCATAACCCAAGGTAGGAACCTGGAGGCAGCATCTGAGGCAGCTGACACGGAGGAGCTGCTCGCTGGCTTGTTCCTCATGGTTTTCTAGCTTGCTTTCTTATAGCACCCAGGACCACGGCGGATAATCATCAATCAAGAAAATGCCTGAGACTTGCCTACAAGCAATCTGCTAGAGGAATTTTCTCAATTGAGATTTTTCTTTCCAGACGACCCCAGCTTGTGACCGAACCCATGTAGGCTTCTGCTTTGCCCCTTTTAGGGGGAAAAATGAGACTAAGGGAGATGCTGAGCTTGCTCTTCCCATCTGGATAGCGTGGGGCGTACACCACGGGCATCCTTCCATCTCTGGGAATTGTAGCTCTGTGGTGATCTACAGGCCTGAGCTAGAATTGCAGCCCCTCCTCCAGCACGGTCAGCTTCCACAAGTTTGGTCTTTTCTTTCTACTCCTGCCTGGGCCTGGAGCAGAGAGTTTAGCACTCAGCCAAATGCTTAAAACATGAGAGCCGTTAGTGATTTGGACGGGGAGGTAACACAGTCCTGCAGTTCTTGAGGGTGAGCTTGCAGATGACGGTGTATCACACCACAGAAAGGTTGGGCACTGGTGGATTTTCGAGATTAAAGTAGATTTGTCTTCCTGGTAGCCATCTCTACTGGCCAGCACTGTCACAAAGTGGCCCTCAGCTGAAGTATCCTTCAGCAAATGACCTGCCTGCATTCAAGAGCTTGAGCCTGGCCCGCACTGCTGCTGAGCTCAGGGAGTCCTTGGTGCCCTTGGCTGATTCTCTACCCTTCCCCCTCTTGCCCCCAGGCAAGCTCCAGCTGCATGTGTCAGGGGCCCCATTGCCCACCCACCATGCTGTGTAGTGTGTTGTCTGCTTTCTGCTGCTGTCTTTCCTGGTCACCTGAGGCCACATGGATTGTCCTGGGCTTCATGAAACTGTTGGTGGCGGCTCCTCCTCCTCCTCCTCCCTCTCCTCCTCCTCTTCCTCCTCCCCTCTCCTCCTCTTCTTCCTTCTCCTCCTCCTCCTCCTTCCTCTCCTCTCCTCCTCCTCCTTCTCCTCCACCTCCACCCCCTCTTCCCCATCTCCTCCTCGCTCCTCCCCGTCCTCCCCTCCTCTCCTCCTCCCTCTCCTCCTCCCTATCCTCCTCCCCACCTCTTCCTTTTTGCCTCCTTTCCTTCCTCTTCTCCTTCCTCTCTGCTTCTCTTCCTCCCCCTCCTCCTTCTCCTCCCCTCTTCTCTTCTCCCCTCCCCCTCTGGTATCCTACAAAGCCTTTCTTTTTCCTCTTGTCTCTTGTACTTTGCTTTCTTCATTTCTTTTTCCATTTTCCCCTTTATTTTCCTTCCTCTTCCTTTCCTCCCTTTTCTTCATTTCTCTTTCTATCCCTCAATTTCCTTCTCTTTCTACTCCCTCTCCCCTCCCTTTCTTCCTTCTGACAACCCCAACCCTTCCTCTCTGACCCCAAACAGTCAAACAAAGTGGGCTCCCAGCATGGCTCAGTGGGGCCCTGGAGGCGGCCAACCCCCTCGTCCTGGCCACGGCCTCTGGAAAGGCCACCGTGCGTCTGCGCCACCCCCCTCCACGGTGTCTGTGCTCACAGAATAACCCCAAAGGGTCTCCGAGTTCTGCTGCCAGGGAGAAAGAAAGAAAGAAAAGTGATGGCTCCCTTAAGAGCCCGCCATTGTGAGCCCCGAATTAACAATGACATTAAATCAAGCCTCATGCATTATGCAGCGGGGTTTACAGGGAAATGCGTGTCTGCGAAATATATGTCTCAAATTTCCTGACTTGGAGAGGTGCCCCAAGATGGTCTCCTGCCGCTCCTTTGATAACAGTTTCTTTCCACAATCGGTAATTGTGGAATCCCAGCCCAGCGCTGCGTGGCCCCGTCACCTTCCCGTGTCTCGGTACAATTTCCCGATCATTCCCACAGCCAAAGAGAGTGATTATGGCGGTCACATGTGGGAAGCACACGAAACGTCCCAGCTTAAAACAATGCCAACAAAGCCTGCATGAGGACTCTAGGGTGTCCCCATCATCCGAACACAGGGGATAGATTATCTAAGCCTCCGCTTTGGCAGAGAAGACAATTTCCAGTCACTGCAGAGGTTCGGCAGGCTGCCCAGAACCTGTGGTTGACATTCACAGAAAGAACGAATTCACAGAACGATCCACTGACACCGCCCCAGACCCACGCACATTAGGGTCTGTGGTGGAGGGACATGTCCAGGAAGGAAATGGAAGTCAGAAAGTAAAAGTCGCTCATTGACGACCGAAGCGCAGAGTGATGCAGACACTGAAAGAACACTCAGTGAGCTTTGGAAGTCATCACTGTCTAGCAATGACCTGGAAGGGGGACTTGAGCATCGCTGTGCGTAGATGCAGTGAGCCTGACCATCAGGAATAGTAGATATGTCAAGGTGTGTCACCAGGGTGACCGAAGCGTATCCTGCATTTAATATGGCCAGAACCAGCCTGTGTGTATTGATTTGGATCACCGTTTCTCCTGGTGACCGTCCGTGCTGGTCGGCACCCTCACACCTCTGTGGCATGCAGTCTGGCAGGAAGACAGCACCCAAGGTCACGCCTGCACGCCCACGGCAGCTCATTGCCAAATGGTTTCATAGACACTGAATGATATACGAGCGGAAGTAGTTATTACGGACTGAATGGCGGGTGGCTCAGTGGGCAGAGAAGCTTGCCGGCAAGCCTGGTGACTGGAGTTTAGTTCCTGGGACTCACATGGAGGGAAAGAACTTCCTCTTACACCTTGTCCTCTGACCTCTACTTGTGCACCGTGGCATGTGGGTGCCCCCACTCATGTACCCAGACCCACACCCTGTCCCCCAACACTAAACAGAAAAGAATGACTGAGTGGGGTTGCAGAGAACATGACTTGGTAGAGCACTTGCTTAGCCGGAGTGAGGTCCGGGCTTTCAGCCTCCAGTGCTTGTGGAAGAAGGGAGAGAGGCACAGCGAGGTGGGGGGGAGGGCACGGAGTGGGAAGCCATGAACGAGCTGAACTCCTGGACCTAATTCGCATTTACAGAACATCAGACTCCACGACAGAGGCGTGTGTGCTCTTCCTAAGTGCACAGGATGCAGCGGCCGACGTAGACCAGAGTCTGGGTCGTAAGACAAGCTCTGCTAAATTAAGGGGGTTACAATGGAGCAAAGAACATGACGGAATAAAATTGATCCTGGAAATCAGTGATATCTGGCGGGGGGAGGGGGAAGAACCTGAGTATAAGGAAATGATTTTGTTTTTGTTTCTTTAATACGCAAGTCAGTGCATTAAAGACAAAGTCAGAATGGAAGCCTCTCCTAGCTCTGCTGATACTTTTAAAAGATTTTGTTGGTAATTTTGCGTGTGCTTGTGCATCTGTGCCAGGGCGTGTGTGTATGAGTGTAGGTGCCCGAGGAGCCCTGGGGAGGGTGTTGGGTCACGTGGAGATGAACTTACAGGTAGATGCATAGGAACCACGTGGGTCCTTTGCCAGGGCAGCAAGTGCCCTTCACTGCTGAGCCATCTCTCTAGCCACACTTTTTACAAGAGACAGAGTTTCTCACTGGTCAGTTAGGCTGGATTGGTGCATCAGCAAGCCCAAGACTTCTGTCTGTTTGCCTCCTCGGTACTAGGATTACAAGCAAGTGCCAGGATGCCTCCTTTGGACCGACGCCTCCTCTTCTTCCTCCTCTTCCTCCTCCTCCTTTTTTTTTTTTTTTGGCATGGGTTCTGGGGCTCACGCTTAGGCCCCCTGGCTTCTATAGCAAGCACTTCGCTGACTGAGCTAGCTCCCCAGCTCCCAAGAAAATAATTTGACTTCACACTCAAAATAAGCTAAAGACACGCTAATGTCACAACATATCAACATTCATGAAGCGTTAAAGCACAGCCTCCAGGGAGAGCTAAAAGCCTGTAGGAGAAAAACAAAAGAAACCATCGAGAAGCAAGGGCTAGTGCTGCGCCAGGGCAAAGAGTCAAGGGAGGGAGATAAAAGCTAACAGAAAGTTGGACTAAGAAGTATGTCCTAGTTTTGTTTGTCTTCCTTCCTTCCTTCCTCCCTTCCCTTCCCTTCCCTTCCCTTCCCTTCCCTTCCCTTCCCTTCCCTTCCTCCTCTTCCTCCCTCCCTCCCTTTCTCTTTCTCTCTTTTTGACACAGAGACTTACTATGTAGTCTTGGTTGTCCTGGAACCCACTACATAGACCAGAATGAGCCTGAGTGCCTGCTCCCGCCTTCCACTGTTAGGATTAAAGGCGCAAACCAACACTCTGGGCCCTTCGTTTGTCTTCCATTGCTCTGATAAACCCTGCGACCAAAAGGAAGAAAGGGAAGAAAGGGTTTATTTGGCTTACACACTCCAAACACAGTTGATCATTGAGGGAAGTCAAAAGGCAGGAACCGAAGCAGAGGCCAGAGAAAAACACCGCTCGCTGACTTGCAGCTCACTGCTCACTTTCTCCTACATCCCAGGAGCACCTGCGCCCGGGGTGGTACCTCCCGCAGTGGTACCGCCCTCAGTGAGCTGAGCTCTCACTTTGGTCAGTAATCAAGAAAATGCCCCACAGACTTGCCCTCAAGCAATCTGATGGAGACATTTTTCTCCCTGAGGTTCCCTTTTTTATTGGTTCTCAACCTTCCTAATGCTGCAACCCTTTAATACAGTTCCTCCCCAACCACAAAATTATCTTTGTTGCTGCTTCACCACTGTAATTTTGAACCGTAACGCATATATCAGTGCTTTCTGGTGGTCTTAGGAGACCCCTGTGAAAGGATTGCTCAACCCACGCGCTGAGAACCACTGTTCTAGCAGCTGCATTCTAGCTGGTGTCAAATCGGCAACCACCAAGACAACAAGAAGTAACCAGCCCAAGCTGGGTGTGGTGGCACATATGGAATGTTAGCCTTTGGGAAGCTGGGGCAGGAGGATTGTGAGTTCTAGGTCAGCATGGGCTACAAATAATGAGACCTTGTCTCAAACAAAGGAAAAGAAAAAAGAAATTGGGACTGGTGTGTAGCTCATGGGCAGAGCCCTTAGGTTGCCCTGGGTTCCACTGTCAGAACCCAAAACAAACAAGACCAATACATCAATAACAGCCAAGAGAATATAAACAAATTCAAAAGTCAGCCCTTCACATAAACACATGTGTTTATGAACCCCTTGACAGACAACTGATCAGGATGAGAGGAAGCACAAATTACGAAAGAAAAACCGCTTATTGATTTAGAGTGTGCGGAGAGCGAAAAGATCATCAAACTGTCACCAACAATTTTATGCTAAAATCGGCCTACGTGATAATTCCTTGGATAACTCAATGTATTGGAACTGACAGCAGAACAGACTAACCCAACAGCCCCGTGTATTAAATACGTTGAAATGTTAGATGGAAATGTCTTCTCACAAATGAAACTCTTGCTCCAGACGGCTTCCCTGGTGCAGTCTAACAAAAGAAGACTGTCTCCGGAAACAAGGGGCATGTTTCTGAATTATTTAGTATCACGGTGTCCGAGGTGTCAGGAAGACAAGCAGAATTTACCATCCCAGGAAAGCGTCAGCACAGAACACCGCACGTCAAATGCAGCCCCCGGCGGAAGCTCCTTTTGCTGAGCCTCGAGCAAGTAGGGCTTATTCCCAGAATTTAAACTTGGGTTAGTGTTTGAAAATTAACATAAATAACCACACGTGCAGAATCAGGGGACGCTCACATGACTTAAAAAGCACGGCGTATGCATTTGAAAATATTAAAAACAATCGTGATTTAAAAACAAACAAAAAGCCTGGGGCGGGGGTGGGGGCAGCAAGAGGGCTCAGCAGTTAAAGGCAACTGAGGCTCTTGCAGAAACTAAAGTGTGGTTCCCAGTAGTTGAGTAGTTAAGTAGCTGTAACTTCAGCCATGGGATCTGTCTGACACACTCTTCTGGTCTTTAGAGGTGTCCTGAACTCATGTCTGTCTCTCTGTCTCTCTCTTTTACACACACACACACACACACACACACACACACACACAACAGAATAGAATAGAATTCCTATGTACCATACTGCTGACTATCAACTTGATGTGATCCTGAATCACTAAGAGAGAAGCCCCGGGGCATACCAATGAGGGATTTCTCCTTTAATCAAAGTGGAAAGGCCTGTGTTGAAAGGGTGGCACCTTTCAGTAGTTAGGAATCAGATACAGGGCTGTCCAAGGGAAAACCGTTTGTCCCTCGTCTGCCTGCCTTGGCCTCTTTCTGGTGAGCGCTGCTGTCATCCTCCACTGAGGCCAGAGCCCAGCCTCTTGGACTTTCCAAGCCAAGCAAACACCAGTGGGATCCTCCAGGCCTTTGGCACTGAGTTGGGACTCCTGAGGTGTCCAGACTCATAGACTGAGCTACTGAGTTCCCAGCCTGTCCCATGTGAAACAGCCTCTGGGCCATACCTTGTAAGCCAATGTCATGACCTCTGCTTTAAACATGCATTCATTCTGCCCGTTCTATTCCTCTAGAGAACCCTGACAGCATCGTACTTATGTGACGTTATTGAAACTTTATCATTAACAAAAGACGCCAAGTTCTCACCCCTTCCATTCCATACTGGACTAGACGTCCATCTGCTGTAGGAGGCAAGAGAAGTGAGCTACGGACAGGAGGGTGGTGGACAGGCACGGTGGCACTCACCTTTAATATGGGCACTCGGGAGGCAGAGGTGGGCGGTCCTCATAGTGACTTCCAGGCCTGCCAGAGCTACATGGTGAGAGTTGTGTCAAAACCCAAAGCAGACAGACAGACAGACAGACAGACAGGAAGGAAGGTAGAAGGAAGGAAGGAGGGAGGGAGAGAGGAAGAGGGAGGCAGGTAGAAGCGGCTCGCACATGCCATTTGTTAGGGTGGAAGTAGGAATGTGTTGGGCAGCTGTTAGAATGTGCAGGAAGATTTGGTGGGTTTTCAGAGTGCAAGCCAATCAGGGAAGCGTAGCTACAGAGAGATCTGAAAAGGAAAAATCAAGGACAGGCAGCTATCAAGGAGGAATCCAATCCCTAATGGACACCCTAAGGCTGTGAGAGTCTCCGAGACCAGAACAACCTGGAAGAGCTTCCTCCTCTAAACTGGGCTTCTGATCCTGCTGGAGAAATGCTGGCTGCGGCCCCTAAAAGGGACGTTAGCCGTTGATGGTCCCTAGTCACTGTAAGTTGCAGAGAGCCAAGGCAGAGGAAGGTGCGCAGGCAGGAAGTGGGCTATAAATGATATCTCTTTACTTTTATTTATTTATTTTTTTTGAGACAGTGCGCCATTATATAGCCCTGGCTGTCCTGGGCACATGCTATGTAGATCAGGCTGGCCTCAAACTGACAGAGTTCCATCTGCTTCGGCCTCCCTAACACTGGATTAAAGTGCCTAGCAGTAAATATTTTAAAAGCACACACGTTGGCTGGGGCTGTAGCTCATTGTTTATCTAGCATGTACGAAGTCATGGGCTTGATCACAGCACCACATGAGCCAGATGTGCAAACACCAGCAATGCCAGTTCTCAGGAGTTAGAGGCGGGAGGATCAGAAGAACAAGGCTATCCTTAACTACATAGTGAGTTAGCGGCCAGCCTGGGCTACCAGAGACCCTGTCTTGTGAAGAGAGGGAGAGAGAGAGAGAGAGAGAGAGAGAGTGTGTGCTTTGTGTAGTAGATACTCACTGCCTGTGCCTAACCCCCTCTTCATCCCCTCTCATTTTGATGCAATGCCACTCATTCCTCAACTACAGCTTCAGATCCATGAGGCACTAGGTCAGGGGCTGTATGTGCAGGGATTGTGCAGTGACCTCTGGCTGTCACACAAGGATCATGAGGTATCCCATATCCAGAAGGTAGAACACAGGGTGTAGTCGCAGTCCTGCTAAACCAGCCCCTGGGCTGTGCAAGCTTGTGTTAGAGGGACTCTGTTTTCCAGTTCTCCAAAAGGAGCTCTGATGTCCCCCCCCCCCGCCTGCTCAGCATGGCATCCTGGCCAGGAAACAGGCAACCTCGGGCCAGCAACTTTGTTCTCCGACCCCTTTGTCTTGCAGCAGATTATAATGGGGAGTCGATTGTCCACTTGATCAGGCTGAGAAGCACCTCAGAACTTAGTAGAGCTCACGCGGGGCATGTCTGTGAAGGTGTGGGCATTTTGAATGTGAGTAGCACCATGTCTACAGGCTGGGGGTGGGGATGAAAAAGTTGTGGATGGAGATATGGCTCAGAGGTTAAAAATGTTGACTGCTCTTGCAGAAGACCTGGGTTCACTTCCTAGCGCCTACACAGTGGCTCACAACTGGGTCTCCAGTTCCAGGGGATCTGATTCCTCTTCTGACTTCCAAGGGCTCCTACACGCATGTGGTACACATACATATATATATATTCAGGCATGTGCACACAAGCACACACACAATTTAAAATAAGTCAAGAAATGAATGTATGAATAAATATTAGCCAATTTAAAGGGGGAACCAGAGGGATAGTTATTACATAAGTTTATCTCCCCCGACCCCCATGTGCCCTTTCCCTGTATCTCTCCTTCCTGGCCACTCTGGTGTGCACTGCTCTGCCCAGCCAGGCCTCCCACCACCCACCATGATAGGTTGAAGCCTTAGAACATTCAAGCCTAAAATAAATCTTTCCCCCTTCAGGCTGTTTCCTTCCAGCCTTTTGCCTAACACATGGATAAACTCTTGTCTTTCTAATAGAGAAAGTGCAAAATGGGTTGTGAAGTCTCAACAACCAGCAGGAATAGGCAGGGGTGAGCACAGCCATGGGAGCTACTGCCAGGGAACTGGGAGAGCTGGAGTCACCATGGCCAAGGTCAAGTCTTGAAGCAGCCTGGGGAGGCAGTGAGCAAGAGCCCTGTGTGCAGTAGGAGCTCGCTTTGTGAACTGATAGAGCAGGAGGTGGAGATGGTATTAAGCAGCAGACAGGGACGCAAAGAGAGCAGGGTCTGAGCAGGGCTTTGTGACCCTGGATGCCACAAGAAAGATGGGTGAGGTAGACTTAACTTTAGCTGAGCACACAGGGAGCCGACCAGTTGGCACGTGCCCCACCCACATCTGTCACTAGTAACTGAATAGGAAGGAGCGGGTAGATGGTGGCAGCGGTGATCTAAAGCTAGGTGACAAGAGGGCTAAGGGTCAAGTGACAGTGTCCCGTCACACTTGTCGTAATGACACAGTTTAACCAGAGATGGGTGTGGAGATCATAAGATCAGGGGTGACTGGCAGGGTACTGTTGGGGAAGGAGCCAGCTCAGTGGAGCCTGTGCCGTATCTGAGATGTCCTTCGGTGATGTCAGTCTGGGGTGGCTACCAGTGTAGACACAGGAATTGAAGGGACAGCTGTCCAAGGAGCACTGGAGAGAGCAGATGCTGGTGTAGACTGGAAGTCTCCAGAATATGGAGGTTAGGTAAGAGGGGACAACCTGAAGTAAATATGGGACAGCATGAGCTGCTTCAATAGTGAGGCGTCATTGATAAGTCATGTGGGTCTCATGAGCAGGGCACCCACTGGATCTGCCTAAAAGTCACTAAGGACTATTTAGACTGTCCCGGGGGAGTTATGAGATAGAGGGGTGGAGGTGGGCAAGAGAACAGAAAACACCTAGGGACTGGGAAGGAGGGTATGACGATTGTTCAGGAGACAGAGGGGTGGGGAGTGTATAGACGGTGTAGCCAGAGCTAAACTGTGGAGCCCTCAAACCGTGTGCTCTCCTGAGCAATCGCACTAGTCCCTGGCTGCAATGAGCATGCGTGGTGGGCTGTTTAGGCTGGCAGTGCATGAACGCATGCGTGTTCCCGTCTTCAGCTCCCCAGGCAGCATTCAACGGGTCCTTCTCCCGCCATAGCTGCAGGTACACAGGTGAACCCGGATCACCAGGCTGATTCAAGGCCCTTTGAAGGGTCTGGAGCTCGTCTGCTCTCAGGAATGGAAACACCGAGGTGGTGTGATGAGCTCTTGTGTCCAAGAGGCAGAATGTCTGAAGAGGAGCGGGTGAGAAGCGTGAATGTGCCAGGCACTCCACTCAGGGACGAGCCAAGGTAGTTTCGGTGCGTTATGTAATATGAATCTGTTACCTCCAAGGACTGGGGTCGACACCTTGAGCTCTCGCTTTCCTTTGGGGTGGGTAAAGTCATGTGACCCTGGCTTTCAGCCATTTTTAAACCCACCCAGTTGTCCCAGGGTTCCCTAGAGCCTCACACTGGAAGCAAGGACACAGGACCACCGGGGTTTGAAATTGGATTTAATGCATCATACAGAAGGAAAACTACACTGGTATATTTAAGACAAACACTTTCTCTAGCCACTATCCACTGGACGGTCCCCCTTGGTCCCAAAAAGAAAACCCAAAACTAAGTCTCGAGACGCGTCAGCAGCTCCCCCTCCCGGGTCCAACCTTCCAACATCCTCCCACGTTTCTTACAAAATCGAACTCAATCCATCCAGGAAGAAAATCAAACCAACAAAAGAACCTGAAGACAGTTACGCATCGCCAGCCGTGCGGTAATGCATAATCGGCACCGCGTAACCAATATATAAAGGCGTGTGCCTCACAGGGCCCACGTTGTTCATCAATAAAAGAATATAAAAATCTTGTTCAACCCAGTGTAATGTGTATTAAAATAGATTTGTATCCTACAGCACAGTTTCTCCCGGAGTCGTGAGAAATGACAAGGGGGAAAGTAGCTGGTGGCGGGATCCCAGCCAGCCTTCCCACTCTGCACGTGTGTCTGTGTGCACAGGTGTGCGTCTGTGGCCCTGGCGCATGCACGCGTGCTCACTGCAATTCGGCACCGTGTGATATGCTCGGCGGGGAGCTCTGTGGCTCCTGGTCACATATGGGTTGTGCTGTGTCCCTCGGGACAGGGTGAGGCTTGCGAAGTGGGCTGCATGGCTCACAGGGGTGCAGAAGCCCCCAGGGTACCTAGGAGCCTACCCTCCCTGCAAATAAGGAGACAGCTTTGAGGAGAGCATTGAGGGCTCTGGAGTCTCCAAAGGCCAGGGCCCCAAGTGGCACCACCGTCCTCTCTGCCTTCCCCCTGGATCTTTAAGTCCCTTCTGGATGCTCCATCAGGTGCCTCTCAGGCAAGGTTACCAATTCCTGTATCAGAGCAGAGACTATCAGATGCAGAGGGAGGCAGGCAGGGGTGCGGTTCACATTACGGATCATACAATAACAACAACAACAACGAAAAAAAAACGCTATACAAAAAGTGTGAAGCTCTTTTTGGCATAGTGTCTTTAACTGGCAAGAAGTGGGCAGGGCGCTTGGCGGCTCCTGCGAAGGAGAGAGTGCTCTAGAGGCTTCTGGTTGGGAGTTGAAACCTGCCAGGTGCCTCCCCTGCTAGGTGACTGCTCCCTCTAGCCCAGAACTCCATGAGGAAAATTCCAGGGATTGGCAATAGGAAGAGGTGGGCAGCGACAAGAGCATGAGTTAGGGAAGGATGAGGCAGAGCCTAGGCCGGGCAGCCCATGCAGCGGTGACCCCAGGAGAAGTTGGCCTGTTACTTGGCCAGTTAAGTGACTGATTTCCAACATGGTAATACTGATGGATTAGGGGCCAGCAGGGCACAGGGAGCCACAGGGCCATTGGGGAACTACCTAGGTTAGCTACCCTCTCTTGTTCCAGAGGCTCACCCCGCCCACCCCACTAACCAGCTACCTGTTGTCAGCTTGCCTCCTCACAAGCCATGTGCGGCCCAGTCTGCCTCACTCTCTGAAGTCTAAAGTCTTCCTCTCTTGAGGGGGACACCGTAAGGAGAGAGCTGGCCATAAAGGCTGAAAGCCAGGGAGGCCTGACAGCCGAAGGTGAGGGCCTCCTGTGCCTAGGTCTGAGACACCCTCACCTGGCGTCCAGGTGTCCCCTGCAACTGGTGTAAGAATCCACCTCAGGCTGGTTCTGGCTCTGGGACACCCATCTCACTCCTCCTTTCTCTCCTCATCACTCTGTCTAATTTATTTTTGTCTAAAATTCATAGAGTTTATGAATTAAGGCTGACAGATCCTCCAGGTCTTGAGAGCAAGGTCCCAGTAACTTTCCATGAGTGTTATACAGGTCCCTGGGGTCAGTTGTGGTTCTGGGGGTGCTGGAGGGAAGTGCGCGTGATGGTGGTGGTGGTGGTGGTGGTGGTGGTGGAAGGCTTGGTCCAGGCCCCCGCCAGAAGCGGGGTGGGGCTGGTGGTTGCCACAGCGACCTGAAGCATCTGCTCACCCTGGATCAGTCTGAGGAGGGCCCGGATGCGGTCCAGCGATGACTGTGTGCCCCGTTGGCGGGCCAACAGGCTTGTCTTCAGCTCCAAGCATTTCTGTCAAGGGCAGAGGTGTTGGAGGCGGTCTCATAATTATGTTCTACAGCATCCTGGCCCAGCCACCTTGATGAGCACACCTTCTCTCACAAAGCTGTCCCCTGACCCCCACCCCCAGCAGAGCCTGGGGGAACTAGGTAGATGGCTCAGTGGGTAAGAACATTTGCTGTGCCCATGATCACCTGAGCTGGCATCCCCAAACATACACCATATATGGTTGTAGCCCCGATGTTGGGAGCCAGAAACAGGTGGATCCTGGGAATTCAAAAGCTCAATTGCCAAGCCAAAACTGCAGATGTCAAGTTTAGTGGTAAAACCCTACATGTACGGAATAAGCGGAACTCAACAGAAGACAACCTCCTCTGGCCTGAACATGCGTGCACACAAGTATGTGTGCCTGCACATGCATTCACACCTCTAGCCCCCTCCCTCTCCCTCCATGCCTGGGATATAAAGTGTTCGCCCAATATATGTGAGGCCCTAGGCTCAATCCCCAGCACCATTATAATAAATAAATATAATAAAATAGAAAAAATGCTCCTCCAGGGCCCCAAACTATTAGGACTTCCATCCCTGGTGCTGTCAGCACCATCTGCCTTACCATCACCACCACCATCATCACCATCACCACCACCATCATCACCATCACCACCACCATCATCACCGTCACCACCACCACCATCACCATCACAACCACCATCATCACCATCACAACCACCATCATCACTGTCACCACCACCATCATCACCGTCACCACCACCATCATCACCGTCACCACCACCATCACCGTCACCACCACCATCATCACCGTCACCACCACCATCATCACCACACCACCACCACCATCACCAACCAACCACCATCAGCATTTTGTTTATCATCCATCTACAGAGGACTGTGTTCTTTTTATAGAGGAGGAAGCTGAGGTTCAGAAAGGCGGGACCTTGCCAAGGTCACGTAGAGGCCGCTTGCTAAGTATTCATGGACCACATCAGAGCTGCACCCTGCACGTCTGGGCCCGTTGAGCGGTGCTGGTGACTGGGTTCAGTGTGTGGATAATGGGGCACCCCCCGCCCCACGCCTGTGCTCACCTTCACAGCTGAGGTCAGCTGCCGGTCCCGCTCCTCCAGCTGCTGGTGCTCAGACTGCAGTTCGCTGCCTCGCTGCAACAGCTTCTGCTTCTCCTCTTCTTTCACTGGGCGAGAGAAGCCAGAGCCGCTGAGGGGCAGCTGAGGGGCAGCTGAGGGGCAGCTGAGCAGCGAGCGGGGCCGGAAGCGCTCTCCTATGGACCAGTCTCAGCCACCTCTATCAGAGTTCTGGCCCAGAAGAACCTGGACCCATCCAGGACCCCCAAGGTCCATATGAATGCAGGGGTCCTTTCCCACTCCCAAGGACATCTTACCTGTCTTGTGGGTGACATAGGAGTGTACAATGGCCAGCATTCCAGTCCAGGGCACACCCTCGTCTTTCTTTAAGGCCTGTGGGGCAAATGGGACCATAAGAAAGAACACACATAGAGATCCTAGAACTTGCTGAGACTATCCCGGCTATGTACTCCCAGGAAGGCATGCTCTCAGATTCCCAAGGGAAGCCAGATTCCCAACTGTGATAGGGGGACAGCAGCCATTATCGTCTGGTTCACTGGCACTGCCCAGTGAGATGCTTCCTTCTGGGTCTCTCTCCCTTGCAGAAGCCAGGGATGGGTGCCCAAGACCAATGTCACTCCCTTACACACTCCCTGCTCCTCCCATGCTGGGGATCACCCAGAGCACTGTCTCAAATGTGCGGGGCAGAGGTGTGAACCCTTCTGCCCACACCTTCCGCTGGCACTTGGGGCAGACCCACACGCCCTTGGGTGCCGTCTTAAGGGGCGGGTCCAGGCAGCTGAGGTGGTAGGCCCCTGAACAGGTGCCGCAGGGCTGCAGGCTGGCTCCTCGCTTGCAGGCAGCACAGAATTCATCATGGGTGATTTCACCCTGCAAGAGAAGGGAGGGTGCGAAGTGGTTCAGCCAGGTCTGGGCAGCTTGAGGGAGCAGGAAGGAGAGACTCCTCCTCAGGGTGATAATGTACAGGCATGCTGGGCAGAGGTAGGAGGGGTGTGCCCTGACAGGTGGGGTTCCAGGGCACTCCTGCACACCCTAACAGGGCACTGAGCACAGGAGTCTCCTCCCTCCGAGTAGGGCCCAGCAGTGACACATTTCGTGTCTACACTGCCTCACGGAGGTGTTATGGCCAACACAAGCTACACCTTTAGTCCCCTCAACTGCATACCCATCTTGCAGGGACCCCTGCCACTTAGGAGAGACATTCATGATGGAGACATTCATGATGGGGATAAGGACAGTTGTCCCTTGGACACTGGATAGAACAGGACAAAGCACACCAAGTGAACCCCACTCATTCATGTGCCCAGCAGTGTGGTAAGGGATAGGGCCTTTTCTGACCCTCCCAGAGGCCTCAGCACAAGCTTAGGGACTGTGTTCCCCTCCCATCAGCAAACTGCCCCAAGGAGAACTCTGCTGATGGCCTACAACATCTGTCCAGCTATCCACAAGGCCCTTGTCACCGTAAGACTGAGTTTCTGACCCCAGCGCCAAAGAGATGGGAGGGGACGGCCCTTATCACAAGTGTCTTGACACCAGAGGTGTCCCCAAAGGAGGCCTCTCAGTCTTCCCATCTATATCCCCTACCAGTGCAAAGACTCAGGAAGGGTGAGGGACTTGCCCAGGGTCACACAGGGAGTGGGAACGGCAGGTAGAACCAGGACCACAATCCTCACCTCCTGCCTCAAAGCCAAGGTCCCCAGAACTAAGGACTCGTGGAAAAGGTGGAATCTTCCACCACCTTGTATCCCTTCTCTGGGCAGTCTGGGCACTGGTAGTTTCAATAAATTGCCAGGCCCAAGGGTACCCGTGTTTACTACTGCAGGATGACCTTGGAGAGCAATGTGGTCATCCAAAGCAAGCTGCAAGCAGTGCCCTGGGCATGTGAGCATGAGGGCCGAGGTTCATTGGGAATTGGATGAGAAAGTGGGGAAGGGCTGTTGAGAGACTTCAGGCCACAGAGTCGCCTGGTGCCAAGGCTGAGTTCCATCCCTATGACTCACATCACGATGAGAGACCTGAGCCCCATAAGTTGTCCTCTGACCTCTACACTTGCATGACGGTGCACATGTGCCTACGTACGGACACAGAGGCACTCAAACACACACGACGTAAGTAAATGAAAAGAAATAGGTGAGGGAGAGGCTATGCCCAGGATCCAGGTCCTGATCAGCTTCTGCCTCGGGAAACAGGGATGTGGGCTTGGTGGGTGGATAGTGTCACAGCATCACAGTGAGCCCATGGGGTGGGCAACAGAGAACCAAAGATGGCCAGCTCTGTCCCGGGTCACATAGAGAAGCCAGGCAAAGCCAGGGTAAAGATCAGTCTGAACACCCTCAGGACCAGGCAGTGGAGCCCAACAGTGTCAGGACCGGGCAGGAGGCAGTTTTCTGCAGCAATGCAGGGTTCAGCCTGGCCTGCAGGCTTGGTGCTGTGAAAGCTTTGAGTACCAAGGGAAGCCTAAAGCAAGGACAGATGCCCCACACCCCTTCATGTGAAGATGGGGGTCACGTACCTTCCAGCAGGGGTCCTCATTGGCTAGCACAGGGAGGAAGGGTGGAAAAGATATTAGTGGGGGCAAGAGGAGCATGGGTCATGGCTGGGGTCCCCCAGGCTTAGTGTGACAGAGTCCTTGCCCCAGAGCATGATGGGAGTATCACGAGGCCCAGTGACACCTGAGTTCTCAGAACCCCGGTGTGATGAGGGAAGACTGTGCCTTGGTCCTGGTCAGGACCTACCTGGGAACAGGCATCTGAAGTCACAAGGATCATGGGTGGCACAGTGAGGTGCCTCAGAGATGAAGCTAGAATTCAGAGGACCCCTCGGAGTAACCCGTTTCCAGATCCTTTCGGCTGTGGATCCTTTGCATTTTAAGCCATGACCTCAAACCACACACAGAAAGAGCCACTAACATTTTTTTTCTTCCAGGTTCCTAGTCAAACCATCTTCAGTGATGCTGTTCGTGGTGGAGGAACTGTCACCAACTTAGAGCAGACCCATTGTACAGATCAGCGGTGCAAGGGCTAGGGAATGACTAATGCTGAGAGCTACATAGAATCCTGAGAAGCAGGTAGCCATTTCCTGCCTCCAAAAACATCGGTAGTTGCTTCTTTGCTTCTGAGACAGCCTATAGTTTCAGGCCGGTCTGAAACTGACTGCAATCTTCGTGCCTCAGCTTTCCGAGTACCATGATAATGGGGCAAGAGGCTCCCAGCCATGGAGGATGGTTGGCACGGGAGAAAGAGCCCCATTGAGCTGGGATGTAAATCCCTGCCTGTCCAAGCTGGGCCCGCACCCAGTATTTCTAGATTAGCTGAAGTTGTCCAACTGCCCACAGCCAGTATAGGAGGGAAGGCAGGGTTGGGATGAACCCCAGTCCAGTTGGGAAGTGAGTGCCTACTCTCTCCAGAGCTGTCCAGTAGCAGACAGCATGGCTGAACAGGCAGCATGGGGCTCATGGTCACACCCCGGGTGGAGGGGTGGGGAACAGGGGCATCCTCTACACGTGTCCTCATGCCCTGTCAGCTCAGCCCTTTGGTGGACAGTCCTACCCCAGTGGCCTTCGACCTGGTTCTCAAATCTCGACACTGGTGCACAGCAGGAACCTATGTGACTCTAGTGGGCAGTGTGTTCCTAGTGCCATTTCTGTATCTGACGGGATGGAGCCCGTCCCAGCAGCTCTCTTCCTTCCCCAGGATCCCTGAGAGCAGAGGCTACAGGAAGCTCCTAGAGAACAGAGGAAAGCCTAGACTTTGGGAGCGGTATGGGTCTGTGGAAGCCACGGCTCTAGCTGGCACTTACCTCGTGCTGTGAGGAACAAGGGGTTGTGGAGATAACTGGAGGCCAGTCGCTTCCTCTGTAAGGACAAAGCAGAGGCTAAGACTCACTCATATGTATGCTTATTTCACTACAATGCCCTGCCCAGGACTCTCCTAGGACAGCTCCGACATCAGACTCTGGAGACTGGGCAGATGCTCTGTGCAGAAGACACCGGGGCTGGAGGGAAACAGATACCAAAGGACCCAGGAACTCCCAGTCCCGAGTTGTCTGGGGCTGGAAAGTCCCCAAGCATGCTAGGTTATGGACAAAGCCAGCGCCGCCCTCCCAACCTGCCCGCCGATCTTTCTCTGGTTCTACTCTCAAGTAGGGAAGTGGAAGCATATGAACTGGACCCCTCAACTCATCTCCTAGCCTGGGGCCCAAGCCTTGAAATTGCAGAGGCTTCCCTAAACCCAGGAGAGCAGAAGCCTTAGTTTTAGTGACCTCACATCCCCAAGACCTTGATGGTTCCAAGGGGTTCTGGCTATGGCAGAAAGGTTGTTCTAGAACCAGCTTTGAAGCTTTCTCTCTCAATGGAGCCAAGTTGCATTCAAGGGCAAGGAAGGGGCATGCAGAGGGCTGCTCTGGGCTGGCAAGCTTGTCTAAGGTTCGAGGGTCACAGGGTTTTGAGCTGACTGAGTGGCCAAGGAGATTCCTTGGCTCTGAATGGAGAAACAGAGATCATTGAGTAAGTTCTATGCCCAGAGTATTGGGGAAAGTTTCTTAACACAATAACCACAGGGCTGAAGCCCTGGTGACAGAATGTGTGTTCTTGGTTGGAGACTAAAGACAGTGTGAAATTCTTTCTTGCTTTAGTTTCATGTAGCCCAGGCTAGCCCTGAACTCTCTGTGTTACCAAGGATGGTCCTGAGCAACTGATGCCCCCTGTCTCCCAAATGCTGGGATCACAGGCATATGCCACTGTGTCAGGTTTATGTAGTGCTCAGGCTTGAACTCAGGACTTCATGGATGCCAGGCAAGCACTCTACCAACTGAGCTACGCCCTCAGCCATGGACATTCACGTGAAAGGTTCCCATGCCTGGGGCCAGGGATTGCTCACTAGACCCAAGAGAAGAGAATGGGATGTGTGCAAGAGCAAGCACCTTCTAGGACAGGATCAGGGAGGGCTAGGGACAGAGCAAGGGACAGACGGTGGATGGGGATCAGGGAGCCACTTTACTTCCCGGACAGGACACTGCAGAACTGGAGCTGAACACTGCTCCCTGCAAGGGTGCCCCTTCCCAGCTAAATTCAAGTTCCTAAGACCATGATTCGGGACCCACATCCTGGAGAAGGGACTAGGGCCTGGGGACATGGCTCAGCAGTTAGGAGCACTTGCCAGTCTTCTAGAGACCCAGGATGGGGTCTCTGCTTGTTGCCCACCAGCACCCTGGGTTGAGAGAGCACAGGCCTAAGATGTTACAGTCCGTCAGAGCAGAGAAACACCACAGGAGCCTCTCAGGCAAAGGGCAAGCTACAGTGGGCTCTGAGAAGCATCAGTGGGCAGCCTGGGTCCCTGAGCCTCCACATTATTCTTAGGAGGACCCCAGTTCTACCTGTGGCCAACAGGTGTTTGATACTCAGAGCAGCGTCTGAAAGGACTCCATCGGACAGCTTGTGGTTTGGAACAGGGTCTGACTATGTAACCCAGGCTCGCCTGGAACGCAAACTCCTCTTGTCTCAGCTTCCTGACTACTGTGTGATAGGTGTGTACACTCAGAGAGTTCACAACTTGTTTCAGTGGAACGCTTCTGGGTATAAAGGCTGGGCAAGAAGGCAGGAAGAAAGAGCTGGGAGTCGGGGGTGGTGTCCAGGGACTCCACACTGCTCCCCCCAACCCATGTGATGGCAGCCAAGTTGTCCCACCTCGGTCTCCAAGAAGCCGCTATAGGCAGGGTTGGCCGTGCTCCTCCTCTTCCTCTCCTGCCGCTTGCTCTGGATCTCTGGAAAGGCAGACACAGCAGTCATAGGCTCCTTGCCCAGCAGGTCAGAGCCTCTAGGAACTGCTTATAGCATGGCTCTGGTGGCTTTAGGATGAGTGTCAGAGAGTGGGATGAGACAGAGACACGCCCCTCAGCATAAGGCCCTGTGATATGGCCTCCATAGGACCGATCGTGTATTTGAATGCTTAGTCACGAGGAAGCAGAACTGTTTGAAAGGATTAGAAGGATTAGGAGGTATGGCCTTGTTGGAGGAAGTGTGTCACTCTGGGTGGGTCTGAGGTTTTAAAAGCCCATGCCAGGCCCTGGCTCTTTCTCTCTCTGCTTGTGGCTCAGTAGCTCTCTCAGCTACTTCTCTAGCACCATGTCTGCCTTCCGCCATGCTCTCTGCCATGGTAACAGACTGACCCTCTGAAACTGTAAGCCAGCCCCAATTAAAAGAGTTGCCTTGGTCATGGTGTCTCTTCACTGCAGTGACACAGTGACTAAGACTAGCCCCTCTCTGTGTCTCGGGACCCCTGGATGGTGGCAGCAGAGTGAGGTGTTGGTTCTTCTGAGCCAGGCACAGCTCTGTGCCGAGCCTGTGCACTCTGACCTGCCTCCTTCCCCTATCCTCTCTTTTGCACGTTGCAACTTGCTCTGCCTCCCTGTGGAGCTGTCTGGGGTGCTCATTCCTCCCTCTGTAAGCTTCCTTCTGACCACTGCCAGGGCCACTATGTGATCTTCCTGTGCAGTACCACAGGGTCCAAATAAGTACTGTGGGATCCCAGATCACAGAGAGAGGTTTTCAAAGCAAGGGCCAATTGCATATTGGGAAAAACACTATTCTCTTACCCCCTCCCCCAATCCCAACATCCAAGAAGCACAAGAATATGGCTTCCCTTACGTCAGAGATGAGAAAATGTGCAGAGTGGACCAAACACCAAAGAAGTAAAGAAACATCAGCTCTCATGGTTAGTGAATGGCAAAATTGGACAATGACCTCAGTTACTTCACTGTGTGGCCTCTAGGGTGGGGATAGGTCCCTCTACAAGAACGTGATAATGCAATGTGCAGTCATGAGATACGGAAAACAGAGCATTTCCTTAGCTTGTCTTCAATGATTGTGCCCCATTATCTAGGGCTGGGTTCCTATGAGCCCCACATCTGGATAGGACACAACTATGACCTGGGGCACCGTAAAGACTGCTGCCTCTGTCTGGGGCCCCGCAAAGCCCTACCCACCAAACTCAACCTACTGTCCCCCTCTTTACCTTCTAGATGTTCTGTTGTGACCAGGCCTAGAGCTACCATGAAGGCGATTTTCTAAGAAGAAAAGAGATAGAAAGGTTAAGTTAACACAGTCATTGGCCCTCATCCTCATCAGCCACGAACCAGTCTGAGCCGGACGGTTATATCCTGGGGATGCCCACGAAGCCACTGCTCCAGACACTCATGTTGTTCCTGGGAAACTTGGGGAACTACGATACCCAGAGACTGTCCAAGGTCACTATAGGGGGCTCCTAGGAGTAGCGACGGGATTGGACAAACACGATCCTCAAATACACTTTAAAAACCAACATCACGGGGCTGGCAAGATGGCTTTAGCCTTGGTCGAGCAGCTGATATTCAGGTGCACTTGAAGAATGAGCTGCGTGAGCTCGGCCTCCAGGAGGCTCTGGCCTCAAGCACAGGAAACACACACAGATAGATGGGTACCACTTGCTGAACCATGCTGACCTTAGAGCAGGCTCTGTGATGTGCATGTTCAGCACACAGACGCCTGGGTGAACAGGAAGAGAAGGAGCAACAGCGACATAGAAAATGGAGCACTGCAAGATGCACACACAATATCCCGGCCCTGGCCCTAGTGGAAGCCAGAACCGGTGCTGAGTCCGTTATACAAAACATCAGCATCCACGTAAATCCTACACACGCCATCCTGACTACTTTAAACCACCTCTATGTGGCTTGAATGCCTAATGTGACAGAGCCCACATATAGAACAGCGTTTTACTGTGTTGTCTAGAGAATGATGACTGGGGTAGCATCTGGGTGCATTCTGTCCAGATGTAACCATCATGGCCTGACTATCCAGCACAGAAGGGGACACAGGAAGTGCCCGACGGAGGCTGAGGATCTCTGATGCAGTCAGCATCACAGCAGGACATGGCTACACTTCAGTGACAGGATTATGCTGTGCTTGGCGTGCGGCAAATCCAAGCCCCGCCTTTCGAACTTTCAAGAATCTTTTCTCCCTCTGTCTCTCTTTTAATATTTTTGACTCGAGGTTGGCTGGGTCCATGGACCATAACCTGAGGATACGAAGGGCTGAAAAGAGCTGCTAGGTTGGGTGGCAGACTGAGCTGGGAGCTCCCTAGCAGTCATAGTAAGGAAGAGAACGGGACCAGTAACACAGGCCCCACCCAGCTGTCTTGGAAGTGTAAGGACTTTGATGAGAGACATGAATGAAGTTCATAGCCTCATGGGAGTCAAGTCAAAGGGACTTCTTACACCTATAACCTTTTTTGCAGAAAGTTTGGGACCTGTGAGCGAGGAAGTCAGAGGCAGCCCCTGGAGCAGTGACCAGCCTCTGCGACAGTGTTCTGACTCCAGCACGGTGGGCGGGCTCTGCAGTGCTGTCCTCGGAAGTTTGCCTGCAGCCTACCCTGCTCCAACCCAGCTGCCAACAGTGGAGGTGGCATCTTGAGTTCCTAGCTCTGCCACCGGGCATGCTCTGGCTCTGATGGAGACTACTAACAGCCTGTGTACACACAGCCGGTTCCCTGCAGTTCCGGGTACACGGGTTGCTTGCTGTCAAGACACATCCAACAATGTAGGGCACTCCTGCAGTGAGCACCCCACCATCCTGTGCCCACACCCCTCACAACTACCACTGAACCCCACCCCCACCCCACCCCCCGGGTGTCCAGGTGTCATTCCGAGCTGCAGGTCACCCGAAGTCCCTGCTGCTACATCTCCTGGGCTGTCCCAGTACTCTTCTGGCAGGCTGGTCAGATCTGCAGGCCTCATCACCAGCTGACCACGTTCCTTTACAACAACTGATGTCTGTGCCCAGGTTCACACCACAAGCTTGGAATCCTGATGCTAGGGAGGGTAATCCAGTCTTGGCAATTTAGTGGGATCCAGTCTCGAAAGAAGGTAAAGAAGGTTGGGGATGTAGAAGAGCTCAGAGGTGGAGTGTGATTTTTATCCTGAGTACCACTTGGACCATAGAGGTGCTTGGGGGCTCCTGCTAAGTACCCTGGGATTAGCACACAGCCTTTTGCAGCAGGCTTACGCTGCCCAACTCTCAAACTTCCACAAGGGTTTCTACACCAGGATGTGTTTTGACTGTTCTTTTAAAGCCATTACGAGTATTTATACTAATTACACAGTTAGATATAATTATACTAATTGTAAAAATGCACAATAATTGACTAAGATGCACGTTGAGAGAACAAGGCGATGTCACCCGGAGAAACTTCCCCAATGTGGAGAATACAGAACACCTCAAAGCAAGATACGCAGGTGCAGGAGAACGCTGCAGGCAGCAAGCCAGCCAGGGCTCTACCACGTAAATATGTGGAGTTCAGTCATTGCTTCTGGCTGAAACCAATGGGATGCAGAGGCTGGGGTCACAGACGAGAAGTGGCTCACACAGCAGTTTCCTATTCCAGGCAACCCAGGGCTGGTGTTTGTTTATTTATTTGGGGGTATGTTGGGCAGGGCCTCTTATAACCCAGGCTAGATTCCAACCCTCTATGTAGCTAAGGACAACCTAGAATGAATCCTCCTGCCTCCACCTCACCGAGTTTATGTAGTGCTGTGGATTTTAGGCAACCCCAAGACTGTGCATGCTAGGCAAACCCTCTACTACTTCTTCGCTACTCTTCAGCCTCCGCCCCCACCCCCCCACGCCTACTGTACACGTGCAAGAGCGATAATCAAATCGCTCGCTTGCCCAGATACTCCACTGCTCCCATTATCTACGGAGTAAATCCCCACCCTGGCTGACTGCTTTCAAATCTTCTGCCATCTGTCTGTTCAGGGCTAACCCTCTACTCTAAATCTACGTGCTGTCCAGAGCCCAGCTGACCTCTCTGGGAGTGTCCAGTCCTTTCCCACTTTGTGCCACTGCCCATACAGTACCCCCAACCTGCCCTACCAATCCCCCTGCTTCTAGTCTCCTGCAATCCTTTGTCCTCCGTCCACTACACCCCTCCTATGCGGAGCCCCACACTGACATACGTGCACTACCCTGCCACACACATCCCCCGTTCATCCCCCCAAGTAATCTCCCTCTTTTCTTCTGTAGCTCACAGATCACTGGAAGTTTCTTAACCCGTTTGGCAGTCTCTGCAGTCTCCTTAGTTTCTGCCTCAGAAGGGAGCTTGCAAAGACCACATCTGCCCGTCCCGAGTGCCCTGCTCGCAGCACTGAGAATAGTGATAGTGGACCAGTGTGAGCACAGAGGACAAGCACAGAAAGCAAGTGATATCTTTGGGACCACGGGTCACTGCCATCACCAGGAGGATGGGAGCCTAGGGGCTTAGGGAAGCCTTTGCTGCTGTGTGAACAGCTGGAGCAGGGCACGTGGTAGGGACCGTGCTGACTGGACTCCTGCAGGATGAATGAGGGTTCGCCAGGGACATTAGAGTCTGAGTGAGGAGAGCCACAGGGAGAAGACCTCAGCAGAGCAGGGATATTCTGAGCACAGCGGAGTTGAGAGTGGAGCCCCAGCACAGGACCCAGTGAAGCCAGGTCCTGTGAGACTAGCCTTGGCCAGCTGCTGTCCCACCCCGTGACTGCAGGTGACTGAAACTCAACCATTAGAATGGCCTCATTTATCCCTCTTCCTCTAGGGCACTGGTTCTAAACCTGTGGGTTCTGAATCCTTTGGGGTTGGGGTCAATGATCCTGTCACAGAGATCCCTTAAGATTGCCAGAAAACACAGATATTTACATTACGATTCATAATAGTAACATGATTACAGTTATGCAGTAGCAGCGGAAATAGTTTTATAGTTGGGGGTCACCACAACCTGAGGGACTATAGGAAAGGGTTACAGAGTTAGGAAGATCAAGAACCACTGCTCTAGGGAATGGGAAGAGGTGTCATGTACAGGTTCTAGAAAGTTCTTAGGGCATCTAAACTCTACAGAGCTATTAGTCTTGCTCTGTACCCCTCCAGCTTCCAGGAATGAACACAGACAGGAAGGAGAGGCAGGGACTACATGCTGCCAAAGACAGGAGGGCATCTCTTTCTGGGCTTAGTCCTGAGAGGGATGAGGTCGACAGGCAGAGGTCCCTGGAAGCTGAACAATGCCCCTGATCTACTGGTTTGTCCACAACTCAGAATCCTCTAGCAACCCAGAGGAACAAGGCCCTCCTACTCCTGTCTGTAGATGAATCACTACACACATTGCTGGCATTCAAAAGGCACTGGAATCCATGCTGACCATGGCCCTACCCTGCCTGCACAACCTGGAGAATGAAGAGTGCAGATTCAGATTGCTGCGCGAGCCTTGCTCTGGCAGCTCCCGCTGTGTGGTGCTACCTCCAGGCAAGATCTTCCCAATGAGGCTGTCCTAGCCCTGCTCAGAGCCTTGTCTTAAAGCCAAGAAGGGGCTGGGCCCTCCAGCAGGTCACACTACCTCAGGATTCTCCTTGCTGGGGGGCTGATCTTCCTTGGTGTCCTGAGCTCCCTGAGATGGCTCCTCCGTGGGTGGCTCGGGCTCTGCTGAACTCTCTGGCTGTGTCTTCACTTGGGGCTGAATGATGATGACCTGGAAGACACAGGGAAGGTGAGAGGGAAGGGCAGGGAGTAGCTAGGAGTCAGGTAGGTCCTGAAAGGTGTATCGCGGAGGAACCAGGTGATTGCTGTGTGTTCAAGCCTTTGTTTCCCAATAGCTGTCACCTCCCAACCCCCAAGAGAGCATCTGTGTGAGAGATGACCAGGTCCTCCTGCAAATCCTCTTACCACCCTGTGTCTCTGTAGCCTCAGAGAGGTTACTCTGTAGCTCACCCTGAGTGAACTCACTGGCAAAAACCTTGGCCATGCCAGCCTCCAGGGTGCGCTAACTCTTTACTCACAACTCAAAATTCAGGCATGCTGAACTTGGGAACACTCAGTCACCTCCCCTGCCTGAAAAGATCGGGTTGGGAGGCAGAGGGACTAGGATGATTTGGGGTTGCCTGGGGAAATGGAAAGACAACAGCTGTAGGCAAGAGAGTGAGCAGTCTGGCAGAGGGAAAGGATTTTTAAAGAGAAAACAGATGCTACCATGTTTCCCTAAAGGCCTCAAACAAGGCAGTCATCTTCAGAGAGCTCTAGAGGACATGGGGAGATGATTTTAGTTTTAGCATTAAAACTAAATTCCTCACAAGGAATCAAGTTTTTTTGTTGTTGTTCTCATCTTTTTCCCATCCAGGCAACTGGAGCCATAAAAAGAGCTCTTGACCACCTGACTCTACCAGCAGAGATGAAACAGTACTAGACTCTCTTGCAGCTACCCAGTCCAGCCACACATTAGCAGTTCATCATTCCCATATTAATTAATAGCAATTCTCTTAGGCACACTTGTTTTTTTCCCATACCCATTCACCTGTCCTCATTCATTCATTCATTCATTCATTCACTCATTCACAGATTCACTCAGCTAAATCACTACCGGTAGCACTGATCACTCATGCTAACATTTATTCATTCACCTCTCTTTGTTTCCGCAGATCACACTTCCCGCTCATTTACACTAGCTCATCCTGTTGACTGTTGGTTCACAATCCCTCCACACACTCACCTGAGTCTTTTTCCTTTGTTCTTTGGTCATGTGACTATCCCACCACCTAGCTACCCCTCTGCCTAAGCCTCAGTTCCCACTGGACAATGGCCTCTGAGCCTCCGCACACAACACATCCTCTCAGGGCTTCTGGCGGACACTCACCTTTTTGTCAGCACTGATGAGGAGGGGCTGCACTTTGATGCCGTCGCTGGCCACGGGCACGGTGGTGCTGGGGGTGATGGTGGCAGCATTGCTGGGGGAGGTGGAGATGATGGCATAGGCCACCCCGGCACTGCTCAGGGGTGAGGTGATGGCGGTGGGCTCGGTGAGGGCCTGGGTCTGGCTGCTGGGTGTTGGCACATGGTTGACGGTGTTGTTGGCAGTGGGGAGGGCTGGGCTGGGGTTCTTGATGCTGACCACAGTGGCCTTTTGGAATGTTGGGGGTTGCTTGGGTGGCCGGTCCCTGCCCGGGGTGACAGGGAGGCTGTCTGGAATCAGAGTCTTTGGCCTAACCTGGGAGGAAGGGACCAGTGTGTGGTCAGACAGACAGACACGAGTTGTTGATGGAAGTACGGTAGTAGGGCGAGCCTCAAGCAGACAGGCTGAATCCTACATCGAGGGGAAAGGACACTGCTCTGGGTCTCCTAGCAGTCATGACCTTGACCCCAAGGTTCAGGCTACTCCAACCACTATCTCGCTTGACTGGCCGTACGCTGATTTACTGATCCCCTACCCATCTATCCATCCTTGGGTTCAGATGAAGCTACTCCAGGCCACAGTCCCTTCTGCCTCAAACAAGAGCAAACCATGAGAGAGATCACACCAAGTCAACACATGACGCCTGTGTCACAAGTGCTGAAAGCACACTGCCCTTGGGCAGGATGAGGTGAGCCACAGGGATCCCCTTACAGAGCAGTAGATCTTGGGCCACGAGCACCAATTACTCTAAAGAGCTCACACACACGGAGGTGAAACACAGGCTTCAGGCAGTCTCCACACAGTGGAGACCATGGCTCCAGTCTGCTTGTGTGACCAGTCCTGGATCTTAGGGAATGTAGGTGGTCTTGGAGACACTGCTTAATGTCTTCACCTGTGCACTGGAGGTGATGGAATCCATTCGTGGTCACAAGAAGGTGACAAGATGCATAGCCAGCTTCCATGGAGGGAAACTGAGGCAAAGCCAAGAGAGGCTGACCTGAGGAGAACCATGCATGGTATGACAAGTGTCATTGTCATTAGGGCAGAGGGACCTGAGCCAGGGCTGCTGAAACTGTGTTGGCCTTTCTACTCTCTCTTGCTCTACCCTAGTGACCCTGGGGAGACCCTACTGGACCCTGGCTCTTGGGAAAGTCACCAAGAACTTGGGGTGCAGCAGTCAGCAGGCATCGTGTCTATGAGATCTTCCATAGCCTGACAAAAGCCAGCCCTTGGTTCGTAAGCCTTATTATCTCTTGCTCTAGTGGGTCCTGAGCAAACCAAACCAGCTCTCCCCACCTTAGGAACCATGCCATAGCTAGGTAATGTATCCAGCCTGCCTTAGGTGAACCTGCCGTTTTATCCTTGTCAGGGTCAGGACCGGTCCCCAGATACACAGTACCACACAGGGCTGAGGAAAGGGTTCTACCCCGCCACCCCTCAGCTGTGGATGTTAAGTGCTGAGGAGAAGCTGTCTGCCTCTGAGGAGGACCAGTCGAGGTAGATGACTTCTTAAGGATGCTGGGAGGGTGGGTGGGTGGGGGGAGGAATGACACTGCTGGCTCCTCCCTGGCCACCTGCACCGTAACACTGGCCAGATGACATTCCCTTACTCAGACCACACATGATGAATAGCCATGGGGCACATGATTGACACCAAGCACAGCTTAGGCAGGCTCAAGCGCAAGCTGTCTATCTCAAGGAAATATTTAGGAACCTCAGAACCTTTGATGTTTCCCACAGCCCCCATGGAGACCCTGGTCAGCATTTCCCCATGGGATAGCCTCAGCCTGCCGCTTTCCTTTCTCAAGGTCTGCCTCCACCCCTTCGAGCTACCTAGGCCAGCAGAATGGGTCCAGGTGTATGCTTGGCACTTCTCGGTCAAATTGACCACCTGAGAGCAAGCGAACCCAGGGCAGGGGCAGAGGATTGTGGGACAGCGAGGCTGAATGAGAGACAAGCCCAGGAGCTGTAAGCAAGAAAAGGAGGTTGGGCAGGCAGAGCACGGGGAGTGAAGAGTGGACACAGGAACCAGGTGTCTGTCAGTTGCTTCTGTGGGAATGGGAGCAGCACAGACTGCTGGGAAATGGAGAACAAGGGAGGGGCTTCCTAGGGAGCAACCAGAGGAACCAGTATAGACCTCAGCTGAGCCCCTCCCTTGCTGAAAAGCCTCGTGGAGCTATCCACTGCCAACAGACAAGGACAATAATGTGGCCTCATCTCTGACGCCAGGATCCCCATCAGTTGCTGTAGCTCTGTCTGTTCTCACCGCTCCCTCAGGGGAAAAACTCTTCCCAGGACCTCTGCCTTGGTTCCTTACTCTGCACCTTCTTCCTAGAGCTCACTCCCAACTTTGGTCTACAATATTCCTACCCCAGGAGACCTTTGTGGATATCAGCATTGGACCAGTCATCTCAGAGGTCCCACCAGCCCTTCACACCCCCCTGACAGGTCCTTGAGACTCTGACCCTCTTTGGAACAGATGGGCACTTGGGGGATGCATTAGCTCATAGACAAGGGTCCAAGAAGCTACTTGCCTTTATCCTTGAGCTAGGGGCATCTGTTTAGCCCCATAGCTCCAAGACAGACAGATGCTGTCCTCATCCTGAATCCTGTCCCCTCTACGGGTATGGCACACATAGCGGGAGCTCAGCAAAGCTGAGTCATTGAAAGTAAAGGTGCTAGGTAATAATTCTCAGGGGTTTAGGCGTCTGCTATATCCTGGGTGCGTGTATAAGCTCTCCCTGTGACCATCAAGGCCAACACACACAGCAGAGAGCCATCTGCCCCTCTGAGGGAGGAGCTTTCCATCCAAGAGGTAAAGGGGCTGGGTGACTTGCCCAGTATATGGAGTCCATCTGGGGAGTCTAGGCTGGCACTGACGGCCTGCACCCTGCAACCCTTACCACTTCCCAGGAAAGGTGTTAGTGTAGAGTTCCTCAGACCCTCTGACTGACAACCTCAAGATATGCACGTGTGTGACCAGCACAGAAAAGCACTGAGAGGTAGTTTGCCTGGCAGTATCCTCTCTGGTTGATGCTAGTCAGACTTACTGCTTTACAAAAATTCCCGGTTGTGAATCCACTCAAGGATTTCACAATTTCTCACTGTCTGAAAAACCAGATTCCTCACTGTGAAAACTCTGAACCAAATGTTTTACCTAATGAATGGACCAACGGGATGGAGAAAGGAAGGCACCTCCTGAAGGAGGGACCCAGAGACAGTGCTGAGGGGTTGGGGAAAGACAGATGCTTACCTGAGGTAGCACTGCTGCTCCTTGCCCGGCCAACCTCTGCAGGGAGCTGACCTGAGGACCTGTGACAGGCACTGCAGTGGAGGATCCCAAAGCCTGAAAGACAGAAGGTGGAACGGTCAGAGTCCAGCACCCAGCCTGGGCCATGATCTCAGAAATGGCAGGATCCACTCTTGCTCTCCATGTGCCACTGGAAACGAGAGAGAGAGAGAGAGAGAGAGAGGGGGGGAGAGAGAGAGAGAGAGAGAGAGAGGGGGGGATGCGTGCACATGCACAGCAGCTATATTCCTGCTGGCCTTGAACTTGTCTTAGCTGAGATTGACTCTTAACATTGTATCTCTCTGCCTCTGCTTCCCAAGTGCTGGAAACTGTCAGGCATAGTGGTACACATCTTTATATAAGATGCAGAGGCAGGAGGGTCTCTGAGTTCAAGGCCAGAGTGATATAGAGACCCTATCTAAACAAAACCAACAATGATACAAAAAACAGGGTGTGGGGACACACGCTTGCAATCTCAGCACTGGGAGGCAGATAAAGGTAGCTCCTTGCAGCTCCCTAGCCAGCAAACCTCGTCAAATAAACAAGCTCCAGGTTCCAATGAGAGACCCTGTCTCAAAACCCAGGGCAGATGTTCATACACATGAACACACATGAACACACACACACACACAAGCTCTGAGGACTGTCTGCCTGTCACACACACACACACACACACACACACACACTCTGAGGACTATCTGCCTGTCACACACACACACACACACACACACACAAGCTCTGAGGACTGTCTGCCTGTCACACACACACACACACACACACACACACACTCTGAGGACTGTCTGCCTGTCACACACACATACACACACACACACACACACACACAAGCTCTGAGGACTGTCTACCTGTCTGCACACACACACACAAGCTTGAGGACTGTCACACACACACACACACACACACACACTTTGAGGACTGTCTGCCTGACACACACACACACACACACACACACACACAAGCTCTGAGGACTGTCTGCCTGTCACACACACACACACACACACACACACACTCTGAGGACTGTCTGCCTGTCACACACACACACACACACAAGCAGGACTGTCTGCCTGTCACACACACACACACACACACACACACACACACACACACACACACACACACACACACACAAGCTCTGAGGACTGTCTGCCTGTCACACACACACACACACACACACACACTCTGAGGACTGTCTGCCTGTCACACACACACACACACACACACACACACACACACAGCTCTGAGGACTGTCTGCCTGTCACACACACACACACACACAAGCTCTGAGGTCTGTCTGCTGCCTGTCACACACACACACATACACACACACACACTCTGAGGACTGTCTGCCTGTCACACACACATACATACATACACACACACACACACACTGAGGACTGTCTGATACACACACACACACACACACACACACACACACTCTGAGGACTGTCTGCCTGTCACACACACACACATACACACACACACACACACACACACACATGCTCTGAGGACTGTCTGCGTGTCACTGTGGACTCCACATCACTGTCATATGTACCAGCTGATGTAACTGGGGCAGCTTGCTCAGACCCATGGAGGTGGGAGCCAGGCAAAGGTGGCCATTCCATTAACATACTTCCAGGAGATTCCTGGGAACCAGAGGCCTGCCTGGAGAGAGCTGCCACACTCCAGGAGGTTCTGCCATGCCCAGGCCTATACCTCACTCCACTGTTTTCTAGTGGGGTTCTCCCCATGAATGGCTGTGTGAAAGTAGGGCCCTGAATCTTGGGAGTGAGTCAAGGACCTACTTTTCCCAGGGCCTCTCTTCTGACTAGGATGCCTGTAACTAGGCTGGTTCTGCCCATGAGGGACACAGCATCCTTCCGTGGGTGTCTTTGTGAACCCCTATGTGCTTGTTGTGGCCCTGTGTGCTTTTATGTTGGGTGTGAGGAGTCTTGGGGTCCATTTCTGGGGCCACTTTTCTTAGAATCCACCTTGGTATGGTTTCCATGCAGATCCCTCACCTCTGGGTGTTTCTTTGGCTGCCTCTGTCCTGTAAGCACTGACACCCCTTACTTTATTCAGAAAGCCTTCATTTCTACCTCAGCCCTCTTTCCTGACTTTTGACTGTCGCCTTAGTAATTTATACTTGGGGAAGAGGAGGGATGGGAAGCCAAGAGAGGGAGAGATGGTCAAGGTTTGCCCGAGGTTTTCCTGAGACCCAGAGCCTCCAGAGAGACAAGGACAGGGACAACTGTGCTTCCATTCTGTGCTTGATTCTAAGTTGCTGAGAGACACAAACAGCTGTGTATTAGGGGTGGGGTCCTGCAGGCCATGGGAGGTTTGCATAACAGAACCTACTAGATGCTTCGATCAAGATCCTGACTGACTTTACCCAACCTCACAATGCGACCATTGCCTGGATTGGGGTGCCCGGTCTGTTCTTTAGAGAACACTAAGTATAAGGTGCCTTTAAGTAAGTACAGGGTTCCATGAGTCAGGCTCCTGTGGGGACAGGTTCTGTACTGTCCTATAAGACCATGGCCTGGAGCACCAGAGTTGACAGTTCTCAGTCTAAGCCCACACTCTCCATGCTTCTGTAAAAAGTCAGTAGCAACCACTATGTCAACAGGATGCCAATATCATATGGCCTGGTGGGAGTCCTCCCAGAATACCCCTGTCACCTCTCACAGATGGCCCGTCCTCTGCCCATGCTGCACGGACTGCGTGCGCTCTACTCAGCCTGGAAGCTCGCACAGGCATCCATCCTTCCACAGCCTCATAAAGCGCTCATTAATAAGTGGGAAGGCATTTTTGTCTGTGAAGAGCTGACCTCTCTGCTCCATGCCAGAATTTATCGATACAACAGAAGCAGTCGCTTCAGAGGTTGGACCACTTAGAGCCGCACTTCTGTCAAGATAAACGAGCTACTGATGACGACATTTATAGCTCTGAGCATTTTAATAGGGGGAAGAGGGGCCATAAAAGTCAAAGATAACTTTCCCGTATTAGCTCAGTCCCACAGGCAGCCTGGGAGACGGCGAGGAGAAGGCAGCACGTGGACAGGAGGCAGGTTCAGGTTGGCCCTTCCATCTTCAGGGCAGAAGTTCGTGTGGCTCTGGAAAAACTTGTCTTTGGTGAACATTTCCAAGCGTCACGGAGACGCGCCCCAGGAGCTTTGCCAGGGATGAACGAGGGAGTGCAGACGTTCTGTGGCATCAGTTACACGGGGCCACTTAGTGTTTCTTGCTGATGTCCCCAATGGCCACAGAAGGAACTTGGGCCATGAAGACTAAATGGAGTGGCTCTGTGAGGTGGGTACTGAACAGCCTTGGAGTGAGGGGACAGTAGGAAGGGTGTGAGAGAGAAACATCACCCCAGGACTAAATAGGACGGAGGGCAACCTGGAGTCAGCCCATCCTGGTGACCTCCTTTGGAAAGGTCTATGTGTGAAAGGCTGGGCCCAGCAGGGGGTCCCTAGATTTGGGGACATAACCTAATGGAGCTGTGGGACCCTGTCTTTCCCTCTTCTATTAGTGCTTCTGGTTCCTGGACATAAGGGGTGCACTTTGCTCTGTCGTGTACCCCACATGCTCCCAGAGGCCCAAAGTGATCTTGGACCTCAATGTCCAGAGCCATGGGCTAGATAACCCCACTCTCTTTCAAGTTATCTTGGGTACCTCAGGACAGCGACACAAAGCTGAGAAACAGCCTGCTGGTTGGAAAGCTGCATCTGCCTTGCCTTCTCATCTCTAAGTCTACACATCTGCCCCCCAGCACAAACACAGCATATTAGGGATCCAGTGCAACCTATGGGTGGGCCAGAGGGCTTCTGGCCTGAGGCTCTTGAGTATCTCCTCCTAAATCCAGCCGGAGCCAGTCTGCTAAGCTGAAGCCAGCGTGAGCCTTCCTGAGGGAAGAGCTTCCATCACACCTGCCTCTGTCCCTCTGCTGTGGCTGATGCGGCCAGCTTGGCTCTCATCTCTGTTACCATCAAACGCTCCCTTCCCACACTCCACACACTCCTGCACTTTCCCACCTCCCATGGCTTCTGTGCACCCCCTCTCCAAGCCCCAGACTACTGCAACTCTTAATGACAATACACAACACCCTCTATTTGATTCTGGTGAAGAAGAGGGTTCCTGTGAGGGTGGAGGACTGACCAAATGTGCTGGGTGTGGGATCCTCCCCCAGACTCTCAAAGAGCTTCTCTTCAGTTTTCCCTCCAAACTCCAGGTTTTGAGTGGTACACAGGACATCAGAAGTCACAGTGGCAAGGCCATCACACAAGAAGCTTTATGATAGTAGCCAGAAGGGGTCACCATAGCAACGGCCATCACAACATCCAGACTGGACAGGGAATGCGGAGCCAGGGAATGTCTGCTTGTGTGAGTGGCCTTGAGCTGCCTTCCAGGGACACGTGGCTTGATTCCCATTCATGACTTCAGATCACTGACTTCCATGATTCTATGAGGGCCCAGCAGCTATGACTGCTCTGTTCTATGAGTCACCAGAGAATCGCATCCTCCAGATGACTTCCCATCCCTAAGTCACTGGGTAGTCAGGAGGTCCAAGGGTCAGAGCCACAGACGACAGCTTAGAGGTCATAGGACTTAAGTTCCTTGAAAAGTTTTATATGCTAAGAGTGCAGAGCCCAGGAGAGTGAATTCTAACACAGAGGCTTGGTCAACTTACAGAGAGTGGCCCCTTCCCCCTGCAGTTCTAGAGCAGTGGTTCTCAACTATCCTAAGTCTCTGACCTTTTAATACAGTTCCCAACACTGTGGTAACCCCAACCATAAAATTTCTTTCATTGCTACTTCATAAGTGTAATTCCATTACTGTCATGAACTATAACGTAAATATCTGTGTTTTCCAATGCTCTTAGGTGACCCCTTCGAAAAGGCTGTTTAATGCACTCCCCAGGGGGTCAAGACCCACTGGTTGAGAACCGACATTCTAGGTCACACTTGGAAACACACAGCCTTGTTTTGTGTACAACTGGGGAAAACCAGGGTTCTTCGGGTGGAAGATGTTTTCCTAAGGCTGCATCACTAAGCCAAAACCTCAGAGCCAAGTACCCTAACCCATGTGGTAACATACGTGAGAGGGCTGTGCTCACAGAGGAAGTTGGGCCCTGCCTGTCCTGAGACTGCACTCTCTCTGGTGCTCCCTGCATCTGGGAAGTCACAGCTCAGATGGGGTCGGCACGAGGCTTAGGTTCATGTGACCATGAACCTACACATCCCAGCAACGGAGACCAGTTGTTGAGAGTTGGAATGAAAAGCCAGTTTTCCTAACAAGATACTAGGGTGGGTCAGCCAGAGAAAACAAGGAAGGACCAGCTCAAGCAAAGGTTCTGGATGCTGGTCTCCATCCTGCCGAGATCCGTAAGGACTTCCTGGTACAAGGGGTGTCATGGTGGAGATAGAGGAGCCAAGATGGAACTGGGGTGAGGCCAGGTCACATGACTGGCCCTTCAGAGTCTCAGATTCATTACCTGTGCAGTGGGCCCACAGACCACTGTCACACTGGGCACATAGATGAAGGTTTCTGTCCCCTGGGCCATCTGACCCCTCTGGGTTGTGTCATGTGGTTTTGATCATGATGCGTCAGGGAAGGAAGGACCTGGTGCTACAGGCAGGGACTGCTACTTGCCCCTCAGGGTCGAGCCTAGGATAGCAATGAGTCACAGGTTCAGACATTTGCCTGCGTCCCAACTTCCCTGAAGGAAGGACTTGGGACTGATCCTGAACAGTTAATATGTTCCATCTGACCTTAGTCAATCTGTTGAGGGGGAGGAGCCAGGCAGAGGGCCCTGGGGTCTGAGCCCAGGATGTTCACTGACTGTGGCTCCCAGGATGTCAGAGACAGAATCTCCAAACCTCTGATTCTCTAGCTGGACCCTGACTGGTCAGGATAGCCCCTGTTTAGATGGCCATAGCCAGGGTCTGACTTTCTATGCCGGGTGAGGCTCATTCCTCCTTCTGGCTGGGAGGGGGAGGGGAAGAGCGGAGTAGAGGACAGCTGCTTTCTTACCTCCGCTCCATGTGGCCCAGCCTTGGCGGACACAGCCAGAGTGTGGCGGTTTAATTGCATCTGGGTTGTGATTTCCCTGCATTCTTACAGAACTGCTGTGATATGTGACTCAGATAACAAGTGAGCCCCAACACCGGTAGCTGCTAATAAATATTAATATAACATAAGCACCGCTTTGACTGTCATGGGAACCGGCTTGTTATTCACAGATGAAACTCAATGGTTGCCTTTATCACTGTTGGCAGCAAAGAGCCGCTCGCGAACAATGCTGCTGGCACAAGGTTCTGGGCCTGGCCCCTGCACTCCAACTTGGGTGTCCCCACTCCCGTTTCTTAGACACAGAGCCTCCACCAGCCTCAGCTTCTTCATGGGTGCTCCCTGAAGTCTTCGCAAATACCCAGAGAAATCAGCAAACTGTCCTGCCTCTCCCCCAGCCCACTGCTCACAGCCACGCAGGACACAATGACAGTCAGGACCAATGCCAGGTGCACCAACCTGAATGTGAATTCCCATCCAGCAAGGGCACAGTCACTCTATATAGCCTTGTCCCCAACTCGAAGGAGCAAGTACCCTTCCTGTTACCAGGACAAGAGAGGAGGGTGGGAGGCATCTGCATACCAGGCAACGGACCATTGCAACATCTCTGCTGTCCTGGGTCCTGTTCCCCTGAGGACAAATGTGTACCACACACCATGTATCCACCAACAGGAGAGATGGAGGGAAGTGTGCAGACACGAGGGGTTCGTGAAGCTGACCAACCAGAAGGCAGCAGGTTGGGGCTTATGCTCCCCCTATGTATACACTGTACAGCATCCAAGAAGCACAGGACAGCACCACTGTCCCTAGGTGGGGAGATAAAGTCACCGAGGATGTTCAAACACTCCCTGAAGCCAGAGGAATTAGACTCAGCCATGTCCCCAGAGAGTCTTTAACACACATCCCATCACGGCAGTTACACCATGGGACCACATGTGGTTTGGTAACATGCAGCCAGGACAGCCAGGGAGGAGTAAGGAAGGCATGGGAACATGGTAGACTCCTACATCTGCTACCCTGCAGGGCTCTGAGCAGGGGAGAACTCAGCAGGAGCTAATCATGGGGAGGCCTTCTGCACTGGACAGCTGGGGACAAGCACGGGAAGTCAGAGAGCAGGAAGGCTTCCTGGAGGAGGTAGTGTCTGGGCTGGACCATTAAAGTTGGGCTAGAATGTTCCAAATGGGCAGTAGTAGATGAATCACAGGAACCAGAAGGGAGGACAGAGAAGCCAGCAGCAGGGGCACGCGGGAACCAGTGGGAAGGAAGGTGGCAGAGGAGAGGCACAGGCAGAGGCTCTGTGTATGGGGGCTTTGAATGTCATGCCCAGGAGCTTGGTCCCTCTGGAAATGACAGAGTGGGTCTTAGCTAGTATAGCTGGGGTGGGAATATCACTATTGGATCAGAGACGCCATGTGCATAACGCTGCGTTTGAGCCTGGGCTGCCCACACCTGAGGCAGTCAAAAGGTTAGGTTCTCATCCCCTTTAATGCGTTAGATGCCAGCTAGCTGCCTCCCTGACTTGCTGGAAGGCCATAGCTAGGTGGGCAGGGCAGGGCAGGCCTATGGACCCATAAGGTCCTTCCATGCCCTGCAGCCTGCTCTCTCACAGAAGGCTAAAGATAGCCCCCAGTGCACAGCAGGCGCCAAGCACTAGCTGTCTCTAGGACTCTCAGGGAACTGCCAGACTGTTAACCTATTCCTTCAAAGCAAGAGCTTTTGGGAAACTGGGCCCTTCACATCTTGGGAAACGAGTTATTTGCTACAGCTATGAGAAGCAAAGTGACCAGGGACAGTGACACCCGGCCTCCGTGGCTCAGCTGTCAGTGCAGGTGGCCTATGGAGCTGGTGAACCTGACTGAGACTTGTTCAGCTAGGGTAAGGTACCCCAGGCCACTCAAACAATTGCAGGGGCCCTTTCAGAGGGCAGTTGTCAATCAGCATGAGAAACACTAGAGGCTACACTTGGCTGACATCGGAAATACCCTTTCTGCAGCTCTGCGGTAGTGGAGTAGCTTAATTAACTTGAAAGGATGTAATTTTATGCTATTTAGTACAAATGCACACTCTAAATGGCACTGCAGTCTAAAGATCAGAGGCTGTGATTGGTGGGGGAGGGGAACAGCATGGCCAGGAGATCCTGACAAACACAGTAGTGGGGGACGTTCTGGAAACTTCTGCACGTAAATGGAAACCTCCGAAGTGACACAGCTCAGCTACAGAAGGCGGCCAGGACAATTGTAGCTGAAAGGGCTTCATCTTCGTCTCCGTCAGCTCCCCTGCAAAGATCTTGGGAAGAGAACTGAACTCTGGGGCCTAGGGGGCCAACGGGACTCTCCCATCCACTCTGTCCACCTGGTGTGGGGCCTACCTCACCCTTCCTGATAGTAATGCCCAGGCTGAGGGGGACATCTCTAAGAGAAGCTGCCCAGACTCACAAAAGCTTGGGGGGCTTGGGCAGGAAAGATGCAGAGGAAGGGGTAGGGCCTGGAACCTCTATGGAGGGACCAAGGAGTTAGTCTCCCCCTCCCTGTTCCCAGAAAACACATCAACATGTGACATTGATGAGTGGGGCTGAATGACAGCCCGGGAGCCTAGGGAAAAAGGAAATGACATAGACAGTGGGGGTCGCTCCTTCCTGTGTTCCTGGAGCCAGCATCGCTTGGGCCTCAGGGCCCAGCAGGCCCTGGGCAGAGCCAAGTCTGTGTCCTTACAATATGTCCTAAAATGAGGGTGTATGCTAGGCCCCACAAATAATAAACAGCCACTCAGAAGATCCAATGTCCACCTGCCACCACTGACACGTCTCTCAACAACCACGTCACCTCCATCCAATTAGATCCTCCTGAATTGGTGGAAGGTCCTAGCACCACAGGAAGGCCCGTTACGTGAACTCGTCTGGAAAGGACCCCAGAGTAAGGAGATGCAAGGTCTACCTTTAAGTAGCTTGGGGTAGGTAGGTCCAGGGCCACTGGTCCTTAGTTGGGTGGTAACTACATGGATGGAGACATTCATCCGCGCTTTCTAGGTTGCACCTCCAGCCCTATGCCTCTCACTGTACATGACTTGTACCTCATTTTAAAAACGCTGGCTCTTGGGATTGGGGATTTAGCTCAGTGGTAGAGCACTTGCCTAGGAAGCGCAAGGCCCTGGGTTCGGTCCCCAGCTCCGAAAAAAACAAACAAAAAAACAAAACAAAACAAACGCTTGCTCTTTCTTCGGAGAGGGAGTGAGGTTCGCCTTATAGCATCCCACACCCCAGTGCCTGAGGCCAGTCCAGGTTTATTAGTGAGAGAGTCTGCTCTGACTGAGGCTATGCTTGAATATTCCAGAAGGCTGGGATGCTCTAAGCCAGTGTTTTCAGCCTTCCTAATGCTGCGGCCCTTTAATACAGTTCCTTCTGTTGTGGGGACCCCCACCCATAAAATCATTTCTGTTGTTACTTCATAACTGTAATTTTGCTACTGTTATGAACCATAACATAAATATCTCTGTGTTCTGATGGTCTCAGGTGACCCCTGTAAAAGGGTTGTTCAACCCCAAAGGGGTTACTGCCCACAGGTTGGGAGAGAACTGCTGTTCCAAGCTAATCCCTGGTTTCTGTTAGCAGTGACCTTACAGGACTCAACTCATTCCCACTGTGCTCAGAGCCGCAGAGCCTCAGACAGCATGCTCCAGATGACCTTTGCCCATCACAGGAGGGCTTGCAGAACACACTCTGAGGCCCCTAGCTGTGCCAGCAGAACATACCATGGGCTGGCAGGGGGCCTAGCTTGTTTTCAGTCAGAGATATGGAGGGATTCCTGATAAAGGTAGCAGGAAGGTGGCACAGGTGACCAGAAGTCCCGCACTGCCTCCTAAGGGTCCCGGTGGCCCTGTGTGGCAGGTGCCTTATGGGAAGGATGATCCTGAGTCCCTTCTGTGGTTTGTTTCCCTCTAAGTGATGGCCCCTCCCTGGCCGCAGGCCACCTGCCCCTTTGGTGTGGAATGCTGGGAAACCAATGCAGTCGTGAGGCTAGAGAATCATGGGCACAGGTGTTCAGCAGGTACCCGGGGAGCCCAGTACAGGGGCAAGGAGGACCTGCTCCATACTCTGGAAGGACGAGTCACAGGTACAAGCAATTAAGCTATCTGGGAGTGCTCTTTAAGGACTTCCCCGGACGACAAAGGGACTCCAGGCCCAGCAGGATTGGACATGTCTCCAAGCCCAGCTGTTCAGCAGGCTGAGGTGTGAGTGTGGAGGAATTCAAGGAGAATTCAAGGCCAACCCAGGTTTATTAGTGAGATTCTGACTCAAACAAAAACAAAAAACAAACAAAAAGCAGAAGTGGGAGTTAGAAAGAGAAGGTAAGGTTGGGGGAGGGAAGGAAGTAGGGATTTCGTGTATGATCAGGAGATTAAATTTAGATCACAAAGGGACAGAAACCTCCTGGCAGAGGCATGGCCCAGAGGTGCTGGGTGTTGGGGTCAGAAGGGGCCTCTGCCAGAGGGAAACCTCTGCCTTTTAAAGAGTGGCTAGATTGGAGGACATCGTCAGGGCACTCTGGGTACAGGCACATCAGGACAGGAGACCTGGAGTCAGGGCTTGGTGGCCCAAGGCCCATGTGCCAAAGTTTCAGGCTCCTTGGCATCTCTCGGGATGCCAGAGCCCCTCCAGTTCAGTGGCTCACTAGGCCACCCTGGGAGATGGGGTAGTCCCCGCCTTCAGTGAGGCCGGCCAGGAGCGCAGAATGGGTGTGGGGTTGGCCTGCTCAGCCCAAGAGGTAATTTGTTTACACTCCTCCTGGCAACAAACACCCCTTCTGAGGGAGGGAAACTTTACCACAGGGATACTCCAGTATGTGTCCTGACATGCCACTCCGGGCTGGCCAGTAGCCATAGGCATGTGCCTCAGAGGCCTGTCACTATGGCCGGGGGAGCTGGCACTAGTCACTCAGAGGTCCCATGTCTAGGCTTTTCCCATTGCAACCCAGGAACCTTTGTATCCTCAGGGTGTCTCCTCACAGTGTCCAATACACACCCGGCACTAGAAGGACCTAAAAACCCGAGCTGTCACCTGAGTGATGTAGGACACCATGGCTCAGGCAACCTTTGACGAAGCCATTTACCCTCCAAAGCCTCTGTTTTCCCATCTATAAAATGGAATTGTGCTGGTTTTATAAGGGGAGTTTGTGAGATGGGATGAGGCAAGTGTCACTTGAGGACAAGGTGGCCCTGCCCAGCTTTATCGTTTTGGGGGCAGGAAGCCCAGGCCTCATGCAAGCTGGACTGAGCAGTCATGTGTGTGCCGAGATGTTATGCTGCCAGTTGGCATGGCTGCCTTCCGGGGACACAGCACCCCATTGTTTCTATGAAGCTTTGTGAGAAGGTTGGCATTCCTAATCAGAAATGTGTTGAAAACGAACTTCAGATCCCAAGTTGTCTGGATTGAAGAAAAAAGAGAGCCAGGCTCAGTACCTGCCACGGGAGACACACATATCACATGACCACCTTCTCCAGTGAGATAATGGCAGCACTCTCTCTGGGAGCTCCAGGGTGAGACTGCAGACCCCTTGTGCTGCCCCTGGGGAAGCCTCCCAGCTCGCTGCCTGCAGGGCCTGGAAGAGGTGGCCCTGGGAAGCTGCAGCAGCCAGTCCCGTTTATAAGGTACTTCTCCACTGAGGTCCAGCTGGGAACAATGTCATTCCATATCTGTGAACTCTGATAGCCTCCTGACCTTTGTTCCTGAGTCCTCTCCATGTGACACCCCACCTGAGTGCCCTCACCTCCCAGCACCCGGCACCTGCTAGCACTTGATCTGTGCACCAGGTATAAGACACACGCTGTTTCAAAGGTAAGGAAAAAAGCGAAAAAATCTCATTACTATTTTAAAACATTAATTATACGTTGAAAATGATAGTATTTGGGACACGCTGGTTCCGTAACACTGCAGTCAGTTGCCTCGGTTCTTTCCACTCCTCTCAGGGGCTGACGAGGCAGAGCGCAGGGGTATTCTGAGGTAATGGGAATAGTCCGCATCTCATCTCCACGGGGGTGTGAGTTACCTGCACGCCTGTGACTGTCAAAACTCATCAGACAGTACAATTAAGACCTGTGAATTTCAATGTATGTAAATTATATATCAAAGAAATTACACATTAAAAAAAAAAGTCAAACACCCGTTACAGCTCCTTTTTAGAAAGGCAGAGCTCTAGGGACAGCTGGGGGAGCACCCATGGGGTGAGCCGTATCCTATGGGGGCAACCCCAATACTGTCTCCTCTAGGGAGCTCTGATGTATTGGAATGGACTCGCCAGTCTGACTATGACTATTGGAGCCTGGGAGAGGATCCAGGATGAAAACATGGAATAGAATAGGGTAAGGGCTTCTCGGTAGCACAGGGTAAGTGTTGGAGTTCACAGAGGTTATGCTGCTGCTGCTGCTGCGCGCGCGCACACACACACACACACACACACACACACACACACACACACACACACACACCCCCGCTTCGCTGATCACCAGTGCAGTCTGAAGGATGATGCTTGCACAGGAAACCATAGAGAAGGGGAGCCCAGCCCCAGGACAGGGAAGAAAAGGGACTTCAGAAATCCACTCTGGCTCCCAGCTTGGTGCACCACGGCTGGAGAGCGGACACGAAGTAAGAGGTACAGTGTCAAACACTGCACACATCTGCTCTGTCCCGTCAGGAGCACACAGGAAGTCCCAGCAAGAAACCTAAGATAGCTCAGGCAGGGCTGGGGTCAGGGATGTTCCCACAGAGACAGACATGCAACAGGCCAATGGCCAGTGGGAGCTACACACTCCACCATCAGATCCTATTAATCTAGGGTGTAGTAGGAAGAAAGGACAGGGAATCAGGAGTCAGACACACCAGGCTCCACCCTAGAAACAACAGCTGTTTGAGCAGTCAGCGTGCAAGGCTGCTGTTGGATTCAGATAAGAAGGAGGGTCACCATGCACTTGGCCAACGCCCTCTCTAGGAGGGTCTTCCCCCTCTGGGAGCAGTATACACTTCAGACATAGGTGACAGAACATTTGTGGAAACTCCTGATACCAGGAAGGAATCGCGTGGGATCCAAACAAATGGGTGAAGTCAACTGATAAAAGGCAAAGTTACCAAGATAAAGTCCTGTCCTCCAAAGTGATCAGAAGCCCACAAGCCAGAGAAGAGCTGCAAGACCCCAGCCACAGAGGCCCATCTTGTTCTGTACCGGGCACAGAACTGAGTGTTCACCATGAAATTCTATGAAGAGGCCCAGGACACACCCAGGGCACTAAGAGGACCTGTGCTTACAATGCGATGCCACCTAGCCTCCGAGCTGAAGCAAAGTGCCACTAGGCAGTTGGGGAGCCCCCAGTGAACAGGGATGGCTAGCCCATGGCATAAACCACGGGTGTTGTAGGGGAAGATGTGAGAGGTGCACAGGTGCCTTGGGGATGGGTTAGAGATGCACACACTGGCTGGGGTATGGGTGGGGGATACACTATGTAGGACTTCATTCCAGACCTCTCATGGCCTTCCAGTGCTTTGAATGCCTAGGGCTCATCTGAGGCTGAGGGTTCCACTCTTGGGGTCCCTGTGTCCTAGGGCACTGAGATCCCCTACCCTGTCCATTGACTTAGACCCTTCACACTGAACTGAGGACATCAGCCACTCAATTTATTCCCCGTTCTATAGATGGGGAAACTGAGGTCCAGCCCAGGCAGGAGCAGAGAGCCTTGAACCACACATGTTCTCACTCGTACTCAGCAGGAGGAAAGCCACGCAAATCTAGGTCAGCGCCAACAGGTCCTTTTCTTCTCCAGGCATGGCAGGCACTGACCTGGACCGGCAACTGTCTTCAGTGACAGGTTTCTGAGAGGAAAACCAGGGGATCAGAAGACAAAGATAGAGAAGCTGGGATCAGAGGGCTTACCCAAGCTGTGCCTTAGGCCAAGCAAGTTTACTGAGAAGTGTAGTATCTTATATACTCTCTGCAGAAGGAAAACATGACAGACTCAGCAGAAAGCTGTCCCACAGATGGACAAAGTCAGCGGGAAGCTAGCCAAGCAATGTTGCATAAAGGGAACACAGGGTGTCTCACGTGTGTCACCGACCGAGCTCACAGAAGCCTTGGGACCGATGACCTCAGCCCTTGAGGAGCAAGAGTTGAGTTTCCAGGATCCAAAGTTGCAGCTTCCCAAGATCCTGACCCCACGCCATTACTGTCCAGCCAAGCATGCTCCTGGTTTTAGACTAAGAATTACATTCCTTCTCTGTACCATCAGAGCCTCAGGGAAAGCCTTGGACCAGCCTGGCTCCCAACAGTCTTCCCCTCTTTTATGTTTTTTTTTTTTTTTTTTTTATTTATTTTTTTTTTTTTTTGGTTCTTTTTTTCGGAGCTGGGGACCGAACCCAGGGCCTTGCGCTTCCTAGGTAAGCGCTCTACCACTGAGCTAAATCCCCAGCCCCCCCTCTTTTATGTTTTAAGGCCAAATGATTTACTCACGGCTGAGTGTCCAAGAAACTCTGATGTTCCCTAAACCAAGAGAAGCTTCCTAACGATGTGAAAAGGGTCACTAACATAAGCAGCCAGAGTGTAAAATTAAGAGGATATTAAAGGATGTCAAAAGGGTTGAGTCCCTAGAACTTGTTCAGTACATCTTTGGCCGGATGAGAAACTGAAGGCACCTAAGTACTCAAGGGTTATGAAATCTAAGAAATCTAAACCATCATTCTCATCATGTAGCATTTCCTATAAACTATTTTTTTATTTTGTTCCATTTTTATTTAGATTCATTGTAGCCTAATGGCATAGCGCAGACACAGCTAAAGCCAGCACGACCCTGAAAAAAACAAAATAACTGATGTTGTATACATAGCTCTTAAAGGATTTAACTTTGCCTCTAGTTTTTTATCTATACGTTCTTGTGTTGCCAAAGCCAGACAGATGTTAAAAGCAAGCAGATTTTGAGTGGTGGTGGCACACACCTTTAATCCCAGCACTCAGGTGGCAGAGGCAAGAATTACATCTCTGAGTTTGAGACCAACCTGGTATTTGGTATCTGGGTTTCGGGATGGCCAGGGCTACACAGAGAAACCCTGTCTAAAACAAAACAAATAAAACACAAAACAACACCCCCCCCCAAAAAAAATAACCAAAAGCAAGATGACTAACAAAATGGGAAGTTTGCACATGTTGCTTAGGGCCACTGTGGAAGCAGCTGTAACAGTGACACTGTAACAGTGACTATGGACTGTATCTCCCCAGACTGTAAGCCAAAAAAAAAAAAAAAAAAAAAAAAAAAAAAACCTTCCTATCTCTTGTTGCCACAGCAACAAGAAATCTAACACATCCAGTCTCCCAAGTGCTGGGATTACAAGAGTGTACCACCATGCCCAGCCTCTTGTGCTTACTTAATAAACATGCCTTTAACAAACACTCCTCCACTGCTGGTGGGCGTGCAAATGTGTACAACCACTCTGGAAATCAATTTGGCAGTTTGTGAGAAAACTGGGAATAGTTCTACCTCAAGATTCAGTTATACCACTCCTGGGCATATACCCAAAAGATGCTCCATCATCCCACAAGGACACTTGCTCAACTATGTTCATAGCAGCTTTATTCGTAAGAGCCAGAAACTGGAAACAACCTAGATGTCCCTCGGTTGAAGAATGGGTCAAGAAATGTGGTTCATTTACACAATGGAATACTACACAGCCACTAAAAAACAAGGATATCATGAATTTTGCAGGCAAATGGATGGAACAAGAAAATATCATCCTGAATGAGGTAACCCAGACCCAAAAGGACCTGCATAGTATGTACTCACTTATAAGTGAACATTAGCAATAAAGTACAGGATAACCATGATACAGCCCACAGACTCAAAGAAGCCAGATAACGAGGAGGGCTTAGGGGAGAATGGCTGAATCTTTCTCAGAAAGGGAACTAAAGTAGATATTGGAGATGGAGGAGGGAATTGGATGGGAGAGATGGGGAAGAGAACAGGACAGGGAGGATCAGGTAGGGAGAGTAGGGGAGAGAGAATGGAAATCACAGATGGGCAGGTGGGAGGCATCTCTAAGACTTGCCAGAGACCTTGGATGGGGGAGACCTCAGGGAGTCTATGGGGTGACTCTACCTGAGGCTCCCAATGGCGGGGAACCCTAACAACGGGAGAGCCCCAAGAGGCCACCTCCTGTAGTCAGGCAAGACTCCCAATGGAGGAATAGGAGAGCAACCCACCACAAAACCTTCAACCCAAAATGTATCCTGCCTACAAGATGTGCAGAGACAAAAATGGAGCAGAGATGGAGGGAATGGCCAACCAGTGACTGGCCCAATTGAGACCCATCCCATGGGCAAGGACCAATCCCCAACACTATTCACGAAACTCTGCTATGCTTGCAGACAGGAGCCTAGCATAACTGCCCTCTGAGAAGCTTCACCCAGCAGCTGATGGAAACAGATGCAGAGACCCACAGTCAAGTAAGACGGAGCTCAGGGAGTCTTGTGGAAGACTTAGGGAAAGGATTGAGGGACTCAAAGAGGACAGGGACTCCACAGGAAGACCCAAAGAGCCAACTAACCTGGACCTTTGGGGGCTCCTGGAGACTGAAATGCCCACCAAAGAGGAATGTGGGCACACCTAGGCCCCCTGCACATATGTAGCAGATGTGCAACTTGATCTTCATGCAGGTCCTCCAACAACTGGAGTGAGGGCTGTCCCTGAATCTGTTTCCTGTCTGTGGATCCTGTTCCCCTATCTGAGCTGCCTTGTCTGGGAGAGGATGTGCCTCGTTCTGCAGAAACTTGATATGCCAAGGTGGGGTGATACCCAGGGCCCCTTCCCCTTCTCAGAGGAGAATGGTGGAGGTGCTGTGGGAGGGGAGGACTGGCAGGGAATGTGGACTGAATATTGGAATGTAAAGTGAATAAATGAATTAATTAATGTGGCAAGGGGAACATGCCTTTGCCACCTACGTCCTACCATCAGCCCATGTCATTAGGCAGGGCTCATGACAGAGCAGAGAGAGCAAGGTGCAGACAGATGCTCCAGCTATTATCCAGGTAAGCACGGTTCCAACAGGCTGGACTTGAGGAAGCAGCCAGGTTCTGTGAGGGGAGCCAAGGGTTCTCATTTGCTTTCTGTTGCTGTGGTAGACATCACAACCAAAAGCAACTTTATGGGGTAGAGATTGGTTTTAGTTTACAGATTATATGTAGGTCACCCTTAAGGGAGAGACCCGGAAGCTTGAACTGGAGCACAGACCATAAAGGAATGCTGTTCTAGGTTCTCATATCCAGCTATTTCTTACACCACCAAGGACCACCTACCCAGGGATGACATCACTGACAGTGGGCTGGGCCTTCCTACATCCATCAGCAATCAAGAGAATTCCCCAGATGCGTCCACAGGCCAATCTGATGGAGGCAATTTCTCAGATAAGTTTCCTTCTTCCTAGGTGACTCCAGTCTGTGTCAAGTTAACAAGTAAGACCAGAGTCCCTAGGCACCCCTGACCTTACACTGACAAGTCTTTTCCTTGCTACTCAACACTTAACAGAATGACAGCCAGGACCCAACACTAAGCCACCTCCACCCCACCGTAGTCCTAGAAAGAGACTGAAAATGAGACCTCATAGTCAATGAATTCATCAATATTTAATTTACTCATCGCGGGTGGCAATCTACTGAGCTTAGTGGCAGAAATACTGGGGTTTACCGGTCAGTCAAATGGTGTGAGGTGGCCGCCTGCCTTCAGGAGCTGGCTACGTCAGGCTTGTGGAAGGCGCACATCTTGCAGGGACCGCCCCGCGGTACCCACGCACTCTCGGGCTCAATGCCAGCTTGAGCCTGACTGAAGTCATAGGTGATCCCTGGGAAACACCTGCCACTCAGGAGCACCCAAGGCAGGAGTTTCATTTTTAAGACCCACATTGGAACCAGCAAAGAATGTTTATAGAAAGAACCAAAGAAAGAAGGTGCTGTCCAGTGGGTAGTTCCTCTTCCAGACCTCTGATTAGAATTACATGAGTGAGGGTGGAGTTCTCTAATTATTCCGAGATGCCATAGAAAACTGGAGACTGTTCACAAGTAAATTACTCAAGTAAGTAGGTGGCCATTGTTGCCACTGTCCATGACAGTCTGTCTCAGCCTTCCTGGCCTCAAGAGCCAGTGGGCATCACCCACATGACAGTCCCACAGCCAGACACTGCTCTCCTCTAGTACCATGTGTACAGCCCTGCATCCTCTTCCACCTCAGGACCTCTGAACACCTTCATGCCCAAATGCCACAGTGCCTCCTACCAGCTCTGCTGCAGTCCTGGCTGCTGTGGAGGGACCAGGTCCTGAATCATGGCAACCCAGGAGCCCAGAAGTCACACATCAGCTCCTTGGGAACATCTTTGCTTGCATTCATTTCTTGCAACCCTTAGGAAGCCTGGGGGTCAGCTCCACATTAACCGTTGAGGGAAAAGTGCATTTGTGCGGAAGGGCTGCTGCATCATGTCTGCTCCAGAATCTAAAGAGCGCTTTCAAAGGGACTCTAGACTTGAGCCTAAATAATGCATGGACAGCCTCAGGAGTCAGCCAACTGCTTTCCATGCCTGAGTTTTCACGGTCTTGGTTTTTCACTCCGTCTTCACAACTTCCCTGGCTCAGCGGCGACCTCCCTTGTGCAACCGTGCAGGGGCCTTTCCACGACTCCACCAGAGGCCTCACCACCTTCGTGGTCTTCCCCCCAAGCCCATGGAACCCCTTTCCTGTGTTCAGATTCCTGCTATGTTTTCTGAGTATAACTCCTTATTTGGGGGGAGCATCTGGCCTGGGGCTCACTGGGAAAGGCAAAGGGAAACCAATGCTCTACGAAGTAGCTTTGCATGATCATAAGCAGAACGTAAGCTGGAAGCTGCACCCTCCACATTCCGGTACGCAGTACTAACAGCTTCTGCTGTGGGGGCTGCTGGGGGGGTGCATACTCCTCCATCTCTCATAACTAAGCATGCACTCACTCCCCCCCAGTGCTGAGGGTCTTAGGAAATCTTGCATTCTGTAACACCAACGGTCACAAATTTTGCTGTGTTCTTTGCTAGAGATGCTCACTTTCCTTCATGCTGTCTCAGCACTCTCTTCTGGGCATCAGATGGACACGTCCCGTTTTCCCAGCTTCCATTGCAAACCCATCCACTGAGCCTCTGTGAGAGACCTCAGACCCTCCTGTTGCTGCTGGTTGCTTGATTCTCCATTACACATCTTCCTCTCAGCTCCTCTTTCCTGAGTGCTGCTCTCTGCACGATACCTTGGAGAATAAGATTTTGGAACTGTTCCTCTGCTTCCTACAGCCCTCACCTCCTGGACCTTCTGTGACACAGCACTCGTGGCTGTGGTGGGTGGGGGGAGAGGCGGGGAGCTCAGCTTCCACACTGTGGTGATTTGAATGAGAATGGCTCCCGCAGGCTCATATGTTTGAATACTTAGTCGTTAGTATGATGAACTGTTTAGGAAGGATTAGGAGGTGTGGCCTTGATGGAGGTGTGTCCATAGGGGCAGGCTTTGAGGCTTCAAAAAACACGAGACATTCCCAGTGAGCTCTGTTTTTGCATCATGCTTGGGGATAAAGATGTAGGCTTTTGGCTACTGCTCCAGTGCCATGTCAGCCTGCTGCCATGTTTGCCTGCTCCACAGGGAGCTTGTTCCAGCTACTCCACTCCCTCAGAGGGAGCAGGCCATCCCCATGATCAGAGAAGTATCTAATAGTATGTACTGCATCACAACCAGTGCATGGCCTTTGACTTTCCTGGGCCGGCCACTTGGTCCCCAGTGGCATGGAGTTCACTCACACTGCACATCACACCAGGCAGAGGCAGTGCTGTTTGGTCTCTCACTCACTCAGATGCTCCCCTTCTGGAGGAGGGCTGGTCTTGGGAGAGCTCTTGAAAAATATCTAATGAGAGATAAAAGCTTGGCTTTGAAATTCAGATTCCTCTGTTCTTCCTCACGTCTTACAGACACCAGGATCTAGCTTGCCTTCCCCAGGCCTACAGCCTTAATGCCCTAATGAATATCTAGAGGGGGATTAAGAACATGTCAGCTTGACTTTGGGAAAGTGGATAATGAGTTCTGCTGTAAACATTTCCTTCAGGTAAAGGGAGGGCCTTGAAAAGCCACATGTCAAAAACCTCCCTTTCATAAGTGCAGGAGGAAGCTGTGCACACAAGGTACTCAAAAGGAACCTGAATTCAACTGCAAGACTCACTCCAACCCTCCCTCCCCATGATGGGAGGGAAACTCTAGGCAGTAGCCACTTCTATGAGTCCTCTCAACATGTCTCTATTTCTTAAAGTAACTAGAAAGCAAAACCAAACCTTAGAACCCTCGACTCTCTTCACACTCCACCCTGGCAGAGCTGACCTTTTGGAGCAAATACAATCCTACCCTGCTCCTCCTCCAAGCTGTGTGTGTGTGTGTGTGTGTGTGTGTGTGTGTGTGTGTGTGTATTGTGTGAGTGTTGTGTAAGAGAGAGTGTGTGTGTTGTGTAAGAGAGTGTGTGAGTGTGTGTGTAAGAGAAAGTGTGTGTGTAAGAAAGAGTGTTAGTGAGTGTGTAAGAGTGTGTAAGAGAGTGTGTGAGTGTGTAAGAGAAAGTGTGTAAGATAGAGTGTGTGAGTGTAAGAGAGTGTGTGAGTGTGTGTAAGAGAAAGTGTGTATGTAAGAGAGTGTGTGAGTGAGTGTGTAAGATAGTGTGTGTAAGAGAAAGTGTGTGTATAAGAGTGTGTGTGAGAGAGTGTGTGAGAGAGAGTGTGTGTAAGAGAGAGATGTGTGTGTGTGAGAGAGAGCAAGAGAGTGTGTGAGTGTGTGTGTAAGAGAAAGTGTGTGTAAGAGAGAGTGTGTGAGAGACAGAGTGTGAGTGTGTGTGTAAGAGAGTATGTGTGTGTAAGACAGTGTGTGTAAGAGAAAGTGTGTAAGAGAGAGTGTGTGTGAGACAGTGTGTAAGAGAGAGTGTGTGTGAGACAGTGTGTGAGTGTGTGTAAGAGAGAGAATATGTGTGTGTGACAGAGAGAGAGAGAGAGAGAGAGAGAGAGAAAGATCTGGTAGACCAAGGTGCTTAGGGCCCAGGACTGCTCCAGACCGTCCACAGCAGCTGACTATGATTTGCCTTGTGCTCTAGCACAGGTGTGATTTTGCCAGCAGCAGATTCATTTCTGATTGTGTGATGTCTGGAATTCTGGGGACTTTTCAGTGGGCCCCAAGAGACAAGGTGGGTTGATGGTTGTTGGTTAGTTGTGGTTTGTTAAGTAGTCATGCATAAAGAAAAAAATTAGGTATCCTGACTTCAAAGGTCAAACTTGCCCCAAGGAACTTGACATTCCTAATCAGCAGGAAGCAGTCTAGCTAACATGGCCCCGTTCCCCCTCTAGCCTTTATTCTCTCCTATCCATTCTGAAATATGCTAACACATGTGGAGCACCTACTGCATACATCAACACACATGGGGCTCTTCTGAGCTCCTAGCTTTAATGAGGCACCACAGCAGGTGTGCCTCTTGCCCTCAGAGGCTGGGTAACCAGCCAAGGAAGACCTAGCTGATCACTGTGAAATCTGGATGAGGTGGCCTTAAACCAGTACTTAAACCATCAACAGGAACGGCCTAGGAAGCGTGAGCAAAGCCAATACAAAGTGTGTATATTTTAACACTGATGGCATCCACACTCGGAGCTTCCAGGGAGAATGTTCCTTAAGACATCTGGCTCAGACTGACCACTCCCCCCATTCCCTCAGAAGTACAAAGAGCTGTGAGCCAGGGAGACAGACCACGATGCAAGCCTGTCACCCTTTGCCCAGAGGCTTCTGCGAGATGTTATAATCATGGACAGAGCTAAGGACAAATGATCTGTACCACCAGGTTTTGGTTTAGTGTGATGAATCCTCACACACGCTACTGACACGCCCGTGTGCTGGTGCCACACTAAGCAAGGTTTACTCTCATACACTGTGTCCTGTTTCAGCACTAGACATGCCCGGGTGCCAAAGCCTGGAACCAGAGCTAGAGGATGGGGCCCCATGCTGTACTGCATGCAAATCAAGAGAGAATCAGAGAGAGGAGATAGTCACACAGACGGCAGGCATCCATCTCCCTCCCGAGCTAGGTTTGCTGTTCAAATCGGAGCTGCCGAGTGTGAACGTTATTTAGATTTAATAAGCCCTGGGTGGCGGGTGGCGATGTAGGCATATCAGCAAATAGCAGAGCATTCCCTGTTATTGAAAGTTTCGATCATGTAACATTGCTCAGCACCCGATCATTGAACAAGTAAATCAAAATGAAACATGAATTAGCTAATGAATGCTGTCGGATTTAAAGCCAAGAAAATCCTGTCCGTCTCTCTCTTTCCCAGCATGGAGCCACAGCCTGCCTCCTGAAGCCTGATTCCCCATCTCCTTCTACTCTATTCACACCACATCCACAGCCCAGAGCCTTTAAGAATGCAGAGAATCTTCCAGAAGCCCACTTTGTGCACCAAGTCCATCTTTTCTCAGGGTGGAGGCCACAATCTAGGAATGACACTTCAGCTCTCTTCAGTAGCCCAGCCCCTCGGGGAGACCAGTCCAAAGGGCACCGGCACCTGCCTGGACTTGGCTGTCACCTCTGAAGCAGGAACTGACCCATGACTTGTAGCATTGCCTGCTCCTGTTTGGCCACAGCCAACCTGGAAGTGTGTGACACTGGTCACTCATTGGCATCTCCCATGAGCCTCAAGACTCGTGGACTCAGGACTAACTAGGTGCCTTCCTGTTTTTCCTGTCACCCAATGCTCCACTATTCATTCCATCTCCCTGCCCTCAACATCAAAGAGGTTTATGACTGTCTACTCTTGAGCACAAGCCGTGCACTGTGACAGTCTCTCAGGGGAAATGGGATGGCTGTCCGTGGTCCTGAACCAGAGCCCACACACTGCCCGCAGTACCATTTCTGGTGCTGTCCATTGTGCTGACCAAACAAGGATCAAGCCGGTCCTAGAGCTGTCCGTGGTGCTTAGCGAGCAGGGACCCAACTTGGGACACTTTCACCTATGGCTGCCAGCCTCCGTTCCCAGCTTACCCAGGAGAGGGCGCGCACCCGTTTTCCTTTGCCACTACATTTTTAGCTTGATTAAAAACAAAACTTAAAGTGTTTATGCCACTCCAGGGGGAAAAGGCAAATTACAGCGTACGTTTCAATTGACACAGCTGGCTTCACACCCTGGTCTTCCACCTTGTCTCTGAAACTTGCACGGCCTTCTCTGGGAAGCTGGAGGTACCAGAGTCTAGAGGCCACACACCTGGTCCTCACCCTGGACACAGACACCCACACCTGCAGGCGTGCTTTACGGACTCACACAAATTCTATTTTACACTGAAGATCAGAATGATAAAAGGTCGAACATTTGAAAAGTAACGATACCCAAATTAAAGGAAGCGGGGAGTCTCAGAACAAGAGGCCAAGGATGCAGCCTTGGTCTGCAAGGCCTGGATGCGCCCTGGAGTCAATGGTGTGAGTTTGATGAAAAGCCCAGGAACCTGGAGTCTGTCACAGGCAAGAGCAGCCACAACAGCAACTCACTCAGGAAGAGTGGAATGCACCCACACCGGCCCTCACCAGCCCACACAGGCTCACACCAGCCCACACAGGCTCACATCAGCCCACACAGGCTCACATCAGCCCATACTGGCCCACACCGGCCCTCACCAGCCCACACCGGCCCACACAGGCTCACACCGGCCCACACAGGCTCACATCAGCCCACACTGTCCCCAGCCTATTGTATAGCACTGCCCACATGGAAGGCTCTTCCTCACTTGCTACCCTACATGTCAATCCACTCTGGACATAGCCCCAGGGTCACAGAGACACCCAGAGGTGTGTTTTAGTCCCCTCTTAGGCGACTCTCAGTCCACCCAAGTGGACAATCCAGATTACCGTCACAGCATCTAAACTCCCTCTTAGCATTTTAAATCCTGGTGGAAGCTGTGTTTCATTTGCCTTTTACAAACACACATTTAGTGCACACACGGTACTGTGTAACCACTTCCTCTCCCTAGTCCATGAAAGGGGGACTTGATGCCTCCTCTCTGCAGAATGTGTATCTGACTGTGGTGGAGAAACTAGGAATCCTGGGGGAGGGCAAGTTGGGGGGGTCCTCTTCGTTGTTTGGGGCCATGGACGCACCTAGCTAAAGAGTAAATGAATGTGTGGAGCTGTGGCCGTGGAGCTCCCGGGTTGACCCAGATATATATTCAGCACCTGATGGATGTGAGTGACCTCAGGCCAGGCCTGCGCCGAGGGAGGCAGCACAGGTCTCTTAGAAGGCAGCCTCCAGTGAACGTGAGCAACAGGGTTGGAGGAAACTGTGCTACAATAAAGATCTCTAAAGACCTGAGGGCGAGGCTGGGGAAAGGCAGTGGGTAACGGGCTTGCTGCACAAGCAAGAGGACCTGAGTTCAGATCCTCAGGACGCACAAGAGCTGGACACAGTGACATGCGTCTCTGGTCCTCTGTCTCCTGTGGCAAGATAGAAAGGAGAATCCCCAGCAGCTCACAGAACAGTCAGTTCAGTGCCCAGAGTAACAAGCAGTAAGAGGTCTTACCTCACACAAGGTGGAAGATGAGAACCAATGCTCGCAGCTGTCCTCTGACCTCTGCAGGTGTGACACAGAACTCTCATGCAAGCTTACACCATGCATGCACATGAGTGCAAACACACATACACACACACACACACACACGCGCACCCACGCACGCACACGCACACATGCACTCACACGCGCACACAAACACACACACACACAAACACACAGAGATTTAAAAAAGAGAGAGATGAGAGGGTACAAAGGAGTCCCCTGGTCACTGGTGGTGCTAATTTAGGGTAGTTTGGAAGCGGGGGGTTCCAAAGGCATTGCTCCCCACCCTCATCCCCTACACACTGTGCAGTCACTTTACACACAAGTATAAAGTACTGTACCTGAGTCTCTCCAAGGTGACTAATTAGCTTTTACTCAGTCTGACCATAATTGGTCCAGGGTCGGCCACCCCAGGGAAGCAAGACACTTCACAAGGGTACTGTGCCCTCTCAGGTTAACCCGGAACCGGGAACCAACATCTGCCACCCCGCTCTGAGCTCCGAGTCATCAGCACGGCTAATTAGCACTAATTGTAATATCGTTTCTGTCTTGTGGCTAATACATTTAGACTTGCTAATCAAATCAAACCATTCCACCTTGCCTCCTGCCTTCAAATAAACATTTCTGCAGAACGAGAAATAAATAACTCCCCGGCTTTGTCGGCTTCTCTGAGCGGCTGTCTGCAGACATGGGTGGGGGTGGGGGTCGAGAGCGGGGTGGCCAGCTGTTTGTCTCCGGGACCAAGGGCATAAAAGGAATCTGAGAAAGTCCAGGGCTGTCTGGATTGCTCTGAGAAAGAGAGAAAAGTGAGAGACCTGGAGCCTGGAAGGAGGACAGGAGGGAGGAAAAGAGAGGGAAGGAAAGGAGGAAATAGGAAGGGAGAGGGAGGGAGGGAGGGAGGGAGGGAGGGAGGTGAGGAGCTTCCTTGTCACTTTTTTTTTTTTTTTTTTTTTTTTTTTCCGGGGCTGGGGATCGAACCCAGGACCTTGTGCTTCCTAGGCAAGCACTCTACCACTGAGCCAAATCCCCAACCCCCCTTGTCACTTTCAGTATCTTTGGAGATAACTTCTCCAGCAGCCCCTGGCGAGGCTGGTAGCTCCCTGGAAACTCTCCTTCTCCCACCAAGGTGGGAAGAGATCTGCCTCTGCCTTGGCTCTGAGCTTGCAGGCCCTAGGTCTCCATATCTGAGTTTGCCTAGCACTTCATCCAGCACCCGGCACGCAGCAAGTGTAGAAGAGAATTCCTGGAGCCACGGAGCAGCCAACGCGCAGCCTAAGGATTAGGCTGATATCACTGAGGAGGGCAGCAAGAGTCAAAGCCACCAGGCGATCACCTGCCGTTTCCAATGGCTACAGAGTGGAACCGGCTCAGAAGAAATCTCTGCTGGGCCTGGCCCTGAACTGTGCTCTTTCTGGAGGGAGCAGGGACCACTGTCACCTATGTGGTCACACACAGCCCTCTTCTGGGGACCTTCAGGAACACAGAGCTGACAGTAGCAGGTCCTAGGGCTCTCTGCTCAAGGACAGGAAGGAGTAATTCTGAGAATTTCTGGAAAGGAGATTGACAAAAGGGTGACCATGAATGCAATTTAGTGTAAATGGACCAGTTACCATGGCAATCCTGTTGTGGAAATGACTCGTCTCATACACTACCCCACTGCCCAGGAAGGGCTGTGCTGCCCCAGGGAACTTCAGGACTCCCACATGGCGCCTGGCTGTTCTGTATCCTGGCAAACACCATGTTCTCAATTACCATTCTAGACAGAGCAGGAGTGTGGGCTTAACCTGGGTCTCTACAGGTATGACCTAGACCACATCACTCTCCATTCTGAGCCTGTGGTTCGGCCCAGCGAGCCCCAGCAGAGCCTGGCCATGGCCCATCTGATGGCAGAAGGGAGTGAATGAGCCTGACGATAGGATAGTGAGCACCAACTGTAGGCGCAGGCCTTCTGCAAGCCCTCAACACTGGAGCTGCTAAACCCATTTCACAGAGGAGGAAGCCAAGGCTGGGAATGTCAATTTAACTAAGAGGGGCAGGTCTGCTAGCTGAGTATGGACCTCACCAAGCCCATGTCTTCCTAACTCATCTACAGGACCACACAACTCAGCATTTCATGGCTACTTACCGAGCAGTGACCACAGGGTTCATATACGAACTAAGACAAGGGAAGGCATCCCACGTGAGATGAGGCCGTCTACTGTCATTAATTTCAGACTTTGTTCCTGGGAATTATTGTTAACAAGGTTTATGGAAGGCAATGGAACTTAGGATTTTCCATGCAGCGATCACTGCTCACTTCCTAAGTGGCTCATTAGAGATAAAGTCACAGAGTAGCAGTGTTGGTGATGGCGGAGGCTCCAGGGGCTGAAGGGAGAATCCAAGAATGAAACAGTAACCAAACTGTGACCGATTGGAGCCAGCAGCATCCGGAGACAAAGCTCCAGGGGACGACATAAAACTGGGTTTGGAATGGGGCGAGGCTGGGTCTGAATCATCTATCATGGGGAAAAGGGATCAGATATCCGACTTCCCAGCAGTTGGCTGTAACGTTAGCCAGCACTGGGGGCTCTCAGGGAAATATGGCCATCCCTAGGCCCTGGGCTTAGGACACTCACTGGTGCAGGGCACCATACTATAAAGACTCCTTAGTGGAACTGAACAAAGTCTGAGAGGAGCCCCCTCCTCAGAGCCAGCAGGAAAGCGAGGAAGAGCACACACAGGGGTTGGTCCCAAGCAACAGACCATGGGGTAGTAGAAGAGGTTTGAAGCCTTGTGCGTTCTTTCTCTGTCTGTCTGTCTGTCTGTCTGTCTGTCTCTCTGTGTGTATGTGTGTGTGTGCACGCATGAGACTCGCGCACATGTCCATCCATCCTTCTGTCCCTCTGTCTGTCTATGTGTATGCCTATGCCTATGCCTGTGTGTATTACTGAGGCCTCACTCCCCCTAGAAAAGCCTCTACCATCACTAAATTATAAGGATATAAGGACCTTTGTGTGTAAGTCTTTACGCTTTTTTATTTTAAAGAAGAAATGTTCTAAAATCTAGCTTAAGAAAACCCAACACAGACAAACAGAAACATTCGACCTACAACTGCTTGTGACCAAACTGGAACTGTGTTTCCTTCCTGCTATGGAGGTAAAATTAAGTACAGTGAGAGGCCAGTAAAGGTACTTGCCACCACACTGGACAATTTCAGTTTAATTCCGGCATGGTGGAAAGAGAGAACCAACTCCCACAACTTGTCCCATGACCTCCACAAGCAAGCCACGGCATAGCCATGCATACAATCAATCAATAAAAATATGTGATCAAGTATAGCTCAAATTATCACATGTCTGGCTTCGCTCCACTACACCTGTGGCTTTGCCAGAGTCTGGGATAGGGAATGCAGTGAGGAGACACCCTGATCATACAAAGGTTCCTGGGCTGCAATGGGGAAAGCCTAGACATGGGACCTCTGAGTGACTAATGCCAGTTCCCCCAGCCATAGTGACAGGCCTCTGAGCCATGTGCCTATGGCTACTGGCCAGCCCGGAGTGGCATGTCAGGACACATACTGGAGTATCCCCATGGTAAGGTTTCCCTCCCTCAGAAGGGGTGTTTGTGTGTAGTGCCAGGAGGAGTGTAAACAAATTACCTCTTGGGCTGAGCAGGCCAACCCCACACCCATTCTGTGCTCCTGGCCGGCCTCACTGAAGGCAGGAACTACCCCATCTCCCAGGGTGGCCTAGTGAGCCACTGAACTGGAGGGGCTCTGGCATCCCGAGAGATGCCAAGGAGCCTGAAACTTTGGCACATGGGCCTTGGGCCACCAAGCCCTGACTCCAGGGTCTTCTGTCCCAATGTGCTTATACCCAGAGTGCTCTGACAATGTCCTCCAATCCAGCCATTAGAAAAGAGGGAACCTCAATTGAGAAAATGCCTCCTTAAGATCCAGCTATAAGGCATTTTCTTTCTTTTTTTTTTCTTTTTCTTTTTTTTTTTTTGGTGCTGAGAACCGAACCCAGGGCCTTGCGCTTGCTAGGCAAGCGCTCTACCCCTGGGCTAAATCCCCAACCCTTATAAGGCATTTTCTTAATTAGTGATTGATGGAGGAGGGCCCAGCCCATTGTGGGTGGTGACACTCCTGGGCTGGTGGCCCTGGGTTCTATAAGAAAGCAGGCCGAGCAAGCCATGGAGAGCAAGCCAGTAAGCAGCACCCCTCGTCCCCTGGTCTCTGCATCAGCTCCTGCCTCCATGTCCAGCTTCAGTTCCTGCCCTCACAGCCTTCGATGAGGAGCCGTTACACAGACCTGTGAGTGAAACAAACCCTTTCCTCCTTGGGTTGCCTTTGGTCACAGCAACAGTAACCCTAACTTAGACCAACAGGATCAGACTGAACTATCCCGTCCAGAAATAGACTTGGGGTAAGAAAACACCTTTTAGAAAAATTCAAGGAAAGCAGTTAATATAAAAGACAGGACAGTTTCTTCGGCAGTAGCTGAGGGTCATTTTGTGAGAGGCTTTTAGTGATGTTGAGTTCCAGCTCTTGGCTTAGGTGGTCCTTGTAAGATGATTCCTGAGGCCATACATCAGGTTTGTATGGTATTCTGTATCTAGGAGTTAGCTTACAATAAAAAGACAACTTTAACTCGTAAAAGTCCAGTGTGTCCTAAACCATAAGACGCTGACATCTGCACAGGCTTTAGTGCTCGTGAGACTATTATTGCTCCCATTTTACAGATGGGGAAAGTGAGGCTTAAGAGATCCCATGCCTTACTTAGGTGGGTGAGGTAGTCCAAGGCTCTCATTAGCCTGTGATGGTTATTCTTGGTTTTAAACTTGACTACATCTGGAATTAACCAAAAACCAAGCAGCCGCGTACACCTGTGAGGGACTGTTCTTCCCCTTCACTAAATCATCTGAAGTGGGAAGACCCACTTTAAGTTTGGATCTTTTGAGGTCAGAAGACCCACCTACAATCTGGGCCACACCTTCGGCTAGCAAACCTATATACGGGACTTGGAAGAAGGGAGCTTGGTCTCTTTGCCTGCTAACTCTCTCTGGCAAGTATATTCCTTGGCCTGGCATTCGAGCCTTCCTCTTCAGGATTCCAGCATATACTGAAGACCAGCTGAGACCTCCAGCCTCGTGGACTGTAGAACTACTAGAGTCTTGGTTCTTCCACTGGTAGACAGTCATTATTAAAGTAGCTGGACCACAGCCTATAAGCCACTGTAATAAATCCCCTTTCTATATAGAGAGAAATTCATTCTATCAGTTCTGTTCCTCTAGAGAACTCTGACAAATACTGGGTTCCTTATCTGTGAATCTCCTCAGGCATTCCCTGACATTAGTAAAGTATGACTGCCGTCACCATTATGCTAATAATCACTCCATAATAATCATAATAGTCATCATCAGTATCACCATCATCACTATGGTTGTTATCACTACCACCACCACCACCACCTCCCTTCACTCACCATCCTCTCCATCAATCATCAGCTTTACTATTGTTATCACCATCATCTCAATCATCAGTACCATTACCGTAGTCATCTGTGACATCATTAGCATCATCACTACCTCCATCAATCATCACCTGTCAACCATCACCATCATCACCATAATCACCATCTCCATCAATGGCCTATCAATCTTCATCACCATTACCATCACTATCACCATTATCATCTAATCTTCGCCACATCCCATCAATCACATCATCATCTGTCAATCATCACCATCACCTCCCATCAATCACATCATCTTCATCTGTCAGTCATCACCATCACCTCCATCAATCATATCATCATCATCAGATCACCTCCCATCAATCACATCATCATCATCATCATCTGTCAATCATCACCATCACCTCCCATCAACCATCCCCACCAGTCATCACTTGATCACAATCTATCACTTTGACATCATTATCATCCCTTTCATCACAATAATCATTATTGCCAACTTTCCAAGAAGAAAAGAACCAACAAAGGTTAAGAAAGCAAGATCAACTCTTATCTTTCCAGTTTTTCAGGTGTCCAGACTAAGTGTCTATCTCAAATAGAGCCAGAGTTCTCACACTTCAGAGGTACTGGAATCTTGTGGGTGGCACATGACAACACAGAGCCCTGCACCCGATGGTGAAGACCCAGACCCCCTCCAGGTGGAGAGACACCAGGTACTTGTATAGGTAGACAGATGTAGGCAGGCAGTCAAGGGCCTGTTGTGATGGACAAGGTGATGGCAATGCTGAGGGACCTGCATGAAGCCTACATCCTGGTCATGAATAGCATGCCTCAGTAAAAAATCTATGACCACGGGGGCTGGAGAGATGGCTCAGTGATGAAAGAGCATTAGCTGCTCTTCCAGAGGTCCTGAGTTCAATTCCCAGCAAACACATGATGGCTCACAACCATATGTAATGGGATCTGATGCCCTCTTCTGGTGTGTCTGAAGACAGCTCCGTGTACTCATAAATAAATTAAATAAATCTTTATTTAAAAAAAAAATCTATGGCTCCCTGTTCTTAGGAGTATGGTAGAAGTTTCCAGCATACCTTGTCTTTGCTTATGAGTACATACATTTTGCTCCATGATTTATCAACTTAATCTGTAGCGGGGGAAGATCTGTTTAGCCCATTGTTTCTTCACTGAGAGCTTTAACTTTTCAGACAAATCACAATAAGATATGCACTAGTGCTGATACTTTTGTTTCAAGCCTCAGCATTGCCCGTGGCCACCAATAGAAGTACAGGTGTAGACAGAAGAGGGACATCCAGAATCTCAGCACCCAAGACACTGATCTGAGACCTGTCATGGCTGTTAGATGACAGGGGACACCACGTATGTTAAAAGGCAGTGCTTGGCTTTCAAGTTCCCTTGCCATTAGCGATACGGGGCTTTTGTGGGATTTCTCTCTGGAAGCACAGCACTCTACCCTGTTAGGGGGCAACCCTGGAGAGGAGAGCAACTGAAAAGCCTTTTCCTCCCCTTTACAGACACACAATGGCACTGCATCGTCAAGGGTATAAAGTAAGCAATAGCGGTTTCCGAGCACTTCCGCTACCACTCAAGACTGTGCGTCCTCCTTCTACTTCTGAAGTACACCTCTTTCCTTCACTGACAGACCACAGCAGCTCCAAGTGTGGCTTGACATCAAGTGGCAAAGCTATGCCCAGCAAGTTCCAGCACTCAGGGTTTCCAAGTCACTTACAAAGGACTTTAACGACACTTCTCTGCTAATGTGGAGAACCACATTTCCTCACAGACATGCTTAGTACAGGGCACTGCCTCTAATAACTCAACCACTAGCAACAGCAGCCGTATCACCATGTCCAAAACCACTACACTCTGTTAACCACTATCACTGCTAAACTGCCATTATCATCATGAGAAAAACACCATCAGGGTCATCACCACCCTTATTCCATCGGCAAGGTTATCATCACCACGAGCATCACAATCAGGGTCACCACGCACACCATGGTCACGATAATCTTCATGATCACCATCACCAGCATGGTCACCACCATCAACATTGACATAATTGTCACCATCTTGGCACGGTCACCATCACCAGCTCAGTCTCTACCGCAGTCATAGTCACCATCACCATCATCAGCATCACCATCATGGTTACTATCACCAGCATCATGATCAACACTACCACACAGTCTATCAAGAAGAATCCAGAGTTCCCTTCGTGAGAAGGAAATGATTTAAGACTGGGTTTTGGTTTTTTTTTTTTTTTTTTTTTTTTTTTTTCGGAGCTGGGGACCGATCCCAGGGCCTTGCGCTTCCTAGGCAAGTGCTCTACCACTGAGCTAAATCCCCAACCTCAAGACTGGGTTTTAATGTATAGCCTGCACCTCATTGAGAGAGAAAGGAGGGGGTGGGGGAAGAGGGAGAGGGAGAGAGACAGAGACAGAGAGAGAGAACCCAAGAGAGAGCATTGTCTCGGGTGAAAGTCCAGTGACCCCTCGGGTGTTTGGTGAATCTGTCAAATGGTCAAAAGTGTGCAAGGAAACCCTGCTGAAGAACCTGAGGCCAGACTGTGAAAGGTCCCATCTGTTCATTAGAAACACCTCCTGGATTTTATTCCTCAGGCCCTGGCTTCTGAACTGGAGCCAACTGCCTCCCCATGAAGGCCCAGGGCAGGCGTGTAGTGTTCTAGATGCCCATGTGGCCTCCAGCAGGATCTTTTCCTCTCCCGTGTGCACCCAGGTGAGAGGTCAGGCAAACATCCCAAACAACTGCTATCGGCAATGGAGCTGGTGAGAGCATCGGGCAAGTCAGGGTCAACGTTAGCATAAACAACACTGGTGACAATACAGAGGACCGATACTGGGAACAGAAGCCACCAAACCTGCTGGCCTTTCCCAAGAGAGAGCGGCTGAGAGGTGAGTAGGGCAGTTGCAGAAGTGGTAAAGTAAAGTTGGCAAGATGAAAATGTCCGGCTGATGTGAGAAGAGGCATCAGAGGGAAGTCCAAGGCAAAGGGCATCTGTGCAGCCAACAGCGGAGGGGGACAGTCAGGAGATGTGAGCAGAGACCATGTCACTTTCAGAAGCCACATGTGCCAGGTTCTGCAACACCCATCATATACCATCCTACCTCCAGTCCTACGGCACTTGGTAATTCCCATTTCACAGACTGGGTACACTGAGGCCAACCGGGTTCAAGAAGAGCTTCAAGCACAAGGTCACAAACTAACAAGGCTTGGGGGTGGAATCCGAGCTGATGTCATGGAGAAGTGTCACCACTAGGTTTTCTGATCCCTGAGCACAAGTGCCCCCCACCTCTGCCATCACCCAAGTGTCTCCCCAGTTTACAGAAAAGGAGAAACGCCTACCAACGTATCAGCGGTGTGTCCACAGAGCCTCTGAGTGCTGTGCGGGGATGTCGGCCCTAAGCTCTGCTTCTAAGTAAGTTTCACAAACATTAGCCAAGTCCTCCAGGGGTTCCTGCCCAGTCACTCCCACCACTTGGCTCCTTCTGTGCCAGGGAACTCATTCCTCCAAAGCGAGGCTGCTCCATGTCCAGATGAGGCTCATGGGAGAGGAGCCCACCTTTTCCTGAGGTTAGCAGGTCCCGTTCTTCTACCACTCATCTTTTCTGAGCTGTGGACTGATTGCTGGTAGAGATGGGGAGGAGATGAGGGTGGGGAGACTCACCAGCCCTCAACCTTGGTATTTTACTCATGAGATGAAAGGTTCCAGTGCGTTAACACATGGAATGGTGCCTGCCACCTCAAGAGACTGCTACAGAAATGTTACTGTTTTAATGAAAGACAAGGTTCAGGGGAACCAATTGCCCTCACCTGTGATGATCATACAAGAGGGACAGAAAAGTACAACTCATATAATATAAAGTCTAAACAAACACCACAGCTGGTCTACACTTTGAACACCTACATTTTATTTAATTAATGGTTTCTTGAGATGGATTGTCTCTGTGTGTAGCTCTGGCTGTCCTAAAACGAAACTCATTCTGTAGACCAGGCTGACTCCAAACTCAGAGACCTGCCTTGTCTCTGCCTCTGGAGTACTGGGATTAAAGGCATACGCTATCACTAGTCAGCAATCAAGGGGATTTTTTTGATACTTGATATTTATTTGGTACTGTTGTCTGTCAGGGAGTGGGTGTCTCCTGACAGTTTCCCCAGCCCCTAGCACGTCTTTGCCTTGGAGACATGTAGACATGGGCATACTTTCTCCAAGTGTAATAAGGTGTGATGACAGTCAATGGCACCCCACTAGATATCCACAGTGGCATTAAAAATGCAGGCAGGCAGATCTCTGTAAGTTCTAGACCAGCCTGGTCTACAGAGAGAACTCTAGGACAGCCAGGACTACACAGAAAGACCCTGTCTCAGAAAAAAAGAAAGGAAGAAAGGAGGGAAGGAAGGGAAAGAAAGAAAGAAAGAAAGAAAGAAAGAAAGAAAGAAAGAAAGAAAGAAAGAACGAAAGAAAGAAAGGAAAGACAGATGGATGGATGGATAAGAAGGAAAGAAGAAAAAGGAAGGAAGAGGAAGAAGGAAGGAAGGAAGGAAGGAAGGAAGGAAGGAAGGAAGGAAGGGAGGAAGGGAGGAAGGGAGGAAGGAATTTCCCTTAATCACAACACTGAGTAAGATGGGCAGTGGTCAGTACCAGGCTCTGTCTCCAGAGAATAACCAAGTTAACAATCAGACATGTCTCAGGACCTCTGTCCTGAATTTGTCTGGGAGGAGAAACAGTGTATCCTGGCATCCCATTGTTGGTACAAAGTGTATCTTTGCACCCCAAAGACTGAAAGGAGGTACTTGTACACCACATACTTGACAGCAGCCATCTTAAGAGTCAAGAGGGAGAAGGAACCCTCAGGATGCCACAGATGACAACACAGAGGTCTGTACATGGGAAACTGTACCTTTAAAAAGAAGGAAACTGCCGGGAAGTGGTAATGCAAGCCCTTGATCCTAGCACTCAGGAGGCTGAAGCAGGTAGATCTCTATGAAGTCAAGGCTAGTCTGGTCTACAGAATGAATTCCAGGACAGTCAACTCTACACTGAGAAACCGTGTATTGAAAAACCAAAAAAAAAATAAAATAAAATAAGAAACAAACAAACAGGGGTTGGGGATTTAGCTCAGCGGTAGAGCGCTTGCTTATGGAGCGCAAGGCCCTGGGTTCGGTCCCCAGCTCTGGAAAAACAAACAAACAAACAAACAAACAAACAAACAAACAGGAAATTCCCATTCTTGTTTGAGCATGGGCAGGCCTGGATGGCACTGCACTGAATGAAATAAGCCAATATGTGCTTGTCTATTTAAGGTCCCTAAAGGATACTTAAGATGCAGAGGTAGAACGGGAGCAGTAGGGTGTTTGGAGGAGGGGGCGGAAAGCTGTTTAGTGGGGACAGAGTTTCAGCTCTAGCAGATTTTGGGGTTCTGGAAATAAGTCAGAGTATCAGTGATACACCAGCGTGAATGGACTTGAGTTGCTGGACCATGTATCGAGTAACAGTAAGATTTATATTACCTACATTGTATCACAATAAACAGTTTCAAGTCATGGTTTCTTTCTCTGCAGAGAAGGTAATGAATGATGCTTGCAGGAGTAAGGGAAAAACTTCTGAAATCTGTTGTCCCCTCCCCCAACCCCTGCCCCTGCTGCGGGAGGAGCCTTGGGCAGGCTCCCTCCACTTGGAACTTTCCTGTGGAAAATGGAGAAAATGTTACAACAGACCTGTCTAGAAGGAACTGAGCACTGCAGACCCAAAGCTGTTGCCAAAACCACAGGAGGCTTGCTCCAGCACGCCTGCCTGCTCTGTCAGCTCTGTCAGCCCTGCTGTGCACCCATTCAGGGTTGACATCTGCCCTCCAGCAGGCCCTGGGTTGTCTCTGAGTTGGGACAGTGGGTGAAGGCTGCATAGGAGAAGGCATGCAAAGCCCCAAGTAGGGTGCTGCTGGTGACACTTCGTGATGGCTAACAGGGTAAAGCCAGGCTACCGCCTCCTCTCCAGCTTCTGATCTGTCACGAGTCTCTGACAGGATTGCACAATGCTTGAGACACGAGACCCTCTCCCTCCGTACCCAGCACCCAGGGGTCACTCAAGGCATACTGGTGAATGACTTAACTGATTGCCCAAAAAAGTCCATCGTGGGTCCAACCCAAGGTACTCAAACTGCAGCCCCAGAGGAACAAATGGTGCCGGTAGCCAGAACACCTCCTCCCAGCAGACTGTAGGACAAGGAGCATGTTATTGGAGGAGCTTGGCCTCATGTGGCCCCAGATCAAGCAATAATTAAGAAAGCTGTCAGTGCTGCACACCGGCCAGGCCTAGGGGATGAGGTCAGCAGACAGGGTTGGGGAGCAGAAGGGAAGGTCTAGCGGAGGCTGTATATATGCAGAAGGGGCACACAAGGAGAACTAGGGTAAAGACGTAATGAGTGTGCCCTGGGAGTGCTTCTCTCCCAGGCATGGCTTGAGCAGTGTCTCGTGTGGAGTTTGGAGATCCAAGAGGGAGCTACAGAGAGCCATCCTCAGCTCAACTCCACTCACAGCACCACACAGCACAGCAGAGGTACCGATCACAACTCCACAGTCTTTGTGTGAGTTCTGGGCTATCATTCGTGTGTTATAATTGTGGCTTGAACTGGACCCTCTGCAGCCCAGCATCTACAAGCTCCTAGGATGTGGAAGACTGTGTAAAGACCACAGGGTCTCACAAAAAGTGCAAACTCTGATTCGGTGTCTCCTACTGGTACCTCCAAATACCACTCTATAGGATGGCTCCACACGGTGGAGTGATAAGCAAGGTCAAGCCGCAAAGGGAACAGGAAGTGACAAAGTACGGGCACTGGCCTCTTTGAGCTTTCAGGTGACAGAACTGGAGTCAGAATGAACGTCCTCAACCAGGACAGGGCTGTCTGAGCCCAGGCAGGGATCACATCGGTAAACCACTTGGAATGGTGTCAGGCCACCTGAGCTTCCAGTCCAAGGCCCGGGAACAGGGAGGGCACAGTTCCTCACAGCTCTTCAGTCAGACCTGTCCCCAGTTCCTGCCTTACCATTGTTGATAACGGCAATAGTCACATCCCATAAACCTGGACACTTGCAGGGACAGCCCCCACTGAGAGGCGTGTCTACACGGCATGAACTGACCCCTTAGCATGACCATGAAGGATAAATGCTCCCCCACAAGTTCCGTCCATACCCAATTCAGTGCTCTCAGCCCCTTCATGTTCCGGACAGCTGGATGTGACAAACACTGCTCACGGGAGAGGCAAGGCAAGTGACAATGTGGTAGAAACTGGAGGGATCAAGATGGTTTTGTGGAGCCTGTCAGCCCCACTCAGGCTGCTTACCAGGCTCCTTCAGCCCCATCACCAGTAGGTAGGTTCTCCACACCTCTGAAACTCTGTGCCGCTCTCAGAGCTCCCCACAACATTACAGATCCAGAAACTGACTAAAAAAAAAAAAAAAAAACACAACTCAGCCTCTTGGTCAAGCAGAAGGTCCATTCTCCACCGACCTTCACACCGTCACTGTCAGCAACCTGGTTCTCATGGCTGCTTCTCCAGGTGCCAAATTCCCCGCTCCTGATTCAAATACTCACTACCAAGCAATGGGTTTGGAAAATCAGCCCCTTACCCCACCCACCATGGAGGAAGCTCAGCGGCCAGTTCACCTCAGCTCTCCCTGTGAAAACACACAATTATGGGGAAGCCAGAGTGTAGTCAGTGCAAGCCTGGCATCTCTTCTTCTAACAGGGGGGCCATGCCTAACCTGTAACCCCCCAGGTGCGCCAAGCTCAGGTGAGACCCATGGTTCACATCTACCAGGAACCTTGACCTGTGACCTTAACTGGAAACAGGGCCTTTGACCCAACTGTTGAGGTCATTCCAGGACAGAGAGGCCCTTAAACCTAAAAGACTAATGTCCTCAGACAACGAGGCACAATGGAACAAACTTATAGATGTAGGGGGAGCAACAGGCTGTGGCCATGGCCCCACTCATACATGGAGAGCTTGCTTGACATGCTCAAAGAGGTCAAGTGTCCACACGCCAAAGAACACTTGGGCCTGAAGCTGGGACAGGCGGGGAGGCTCCTTCCCTGGAGCCACTGAGGAAACTCGGTTCTGCAGATACACTAATTTCAGACTTCCGGCGTCCAGACCCACTAGCTAACTCACTGTTGTGTTAAGCCCCAAACAGTACTCATGATACAGTGGCCCCAGGAAACACACAGCTGAGGGACAGTTACAGCACAGAGGATGGTAACTTGAGATGTGGGAAGCCCCAGTCCAGCCCATATCCTAGAAGCTTCTCTTCAGGCTCTATCTAGCAGGAACCTCTCTGCTGCAACTCCCCACTTAGAGGTTGTGGCGGCGGCGGCGGCGGCTGCTGCTGCTGCTGCTGCTGCTGCTGCTGCTGCTGCTGCTGCTGAAATGGGAGTGGCTCGCACTCTCACTTCCACTGGCATCTCTGAATTACGGTGATCGCAAGACCGAATCCCAGATTAAAAACAAACAAACAAACAAATTACTCCATCCCGAGAAGCATAAGAGAATCCACAAGGCAGTAAGCACCACTTGTGGGACCCTAGCTGGGCATAGGCTGAACACCTTGAAAGCTTGGGACACCGTCCCTCTGTGTAGCAACCCCAGGCCAGAGAGTCCCGGGACTAGACGAGCATGTTTATCTTTTCTATTGATTAAACAAAGCCTAAAAGAGGCAAACACAGCCCTGGGAAAGCAAGGGAGGGGTACACACACATTCTTCTCTTGAGTCACCAGGGCTGGGGCACTAAGGGGGTGGGGGATAAATTACTACGCAAGTCCAGCCGCACTGGGATGTAATAAAATGTGTTGCTAAGATACAAGTACCAAGGAAGTTCATTAAAGGCCGCTTTAACCCGGGCCGCCAGACTCTTCCTCCTTCCAAGGCGGCTTATTTGGTGTTGTCCCCTGTGTTTATAATTAGATCCATGGTAGAAGAGGCCACGCCGCCCATTCACGTCCACTCAGCAGAATGCATTAATAAAATAACTTGGCTATGCTGACCTCAGTGTTGGGGTAGAGCTGCAGGTCTGTTTTACTTTAAGAGCCTCCCTCACTGATCTAAATGACAAACACCCTTGAGGAGCCTCAATGGCTCTGTGGTTATATAATCTCTCTGGTTATGCTACGTTCAGCTGTGTTCACCTCGTGGAATCTTTCTCACACCAGGACGACAGAATAGTTACACCTGGGAAGCTCAGTCACCTCACAGCCTCCCAACATCTTAAGAGTCTCACGGTTGCAGAGTCTCGGTGGGTCAACCCTCATGTTCTCTGAAGTAACCACCATGCGATGCTGACAGGGAACAAGAGGTGAGGGAGGGAAGCCACTTCAAGGCTATGACCCAGCCCAGTGGAGCTATCAGAGGGTTGACCCAGAGGAAGAAACTAGACCTTGTCTGAGAGAGCACGTGGCCGCCTGCCCCTGCTCTGGATGAGGGAGGAGGCTGCCAGTCAGTGCTCAGGGATGTCACCCCTGGCCAGGAGTGTTTGGAAGCCTGCATCCTCTGCACTGATCCACAAATCAGGAGGCTTCATTGTGCATTCACAGAGCATGGTATGTTAGGCCAGGTCTCAGGAGCACTGGACCATGCTGAGGTCTACCCTATCATCTGAACTCTGGGAACCCGGGCTGCCGCTGGCCCTCAGAGAACCTTGAAGTCCTTAGCATTTCTGAACCCAGAATCTCCATGTTAGGGAGAAGCAGCTAGCCTCGGCCTGAGTTGGCAGTCATGGCCTTGTCTCCGTCAGGTGGAGTAGTGGCCTGGCAGCACAAGTCCCCCAGAAGCTCTTCTCTAGATGGTGCCAAACCTGACCCCAGCAGAACTGAGCCTAGAAGCTGATTTAAATGGGGAAGGGGAGCCAGGACAGCAGAGAAACAACCAACCCTGCCTTAGCTCTCTTCTCCATACTCACCTGTCCTCTGGCCACACAGGTCCCTAATGCAAACACTAGACCATCCTTAAGGAGGCAAGTCACTCTTCCACCAAGGAGTGTGAGAGAGTAGCCCGTCCCCACTACTACTGCAGGCCTTGGTTCCAATGTCACCTTCTTGGTAACAACCTCTGACCTGCCTACATTATGTACCCCATATTCCTGGCCCTGCTGTACATGGCCAGAGTACTTGCCACCCCATAATTGCCGCATGTCGCTTGCTGTGTTTGTACCTGCCTGAAGCTGCCAGCACTACCTGTCCTTGTCCTGGCACCATGTTGACCCACTACTGTCCCGCACAAGCTAAATGTCACAGTGTGTTCTGCCATAGCTACTGCACCCTTCCCGTATGAGCATGTGCCATGGACACATACATGTACAAAGGTGACAACGGTCACAAAGGGACACACCAGAGAATATGCAAAAAAGGCATAAGATGTGGAGAGCTCTGTCACCCTAGTGTCCTGCCAGTCCCCAGTGCTCAACACTCTGGGCCACTTGGGAGTCCCAACCTTGGCTTTAAGAAACCAGCTACGGGTGGCTCTCTGCACACCTTTCAAAGTTTCCACCTTTGCCATTATGCCTGCAGCTATGACAACCTCACACCAAGACCACACCAGTGTCTAGCATGTCCTTTTCTTCCTTAGTCAGAACAGACTTGCGGAGGTGGGAGTGCAGCATGAGCAGATGGAATTGTCACCTAGCAGTCTGCCCCGGCATACATGTCACCACCAAGCAGTATCATTAAATCCAGGTATGCAACACTTCACGATCGCAGGGATCAGTTCCTCTTGGTGAGTTGTATCTCACAGCTCTGCACCGGGCTCTCTGATGTGTGTTTTAATGACTCTGACGTTTGTTTGTACGTGTAGATTGTCTGCTTGAATGACATGAGATCACCCCCCACTTCCTCCCTTCTTACTTCCCTATTCCATCCCTGCCCTCTCCCTCTCCTGGGGGCAGAAGGCTGCCTGCAGCTTGTCTCAGTGACAGTTCGCTGGCACCTGTAGGCAAAGCCACCTCAGCCCCACCACCGCCACCTCCTAAGACTCTGTTATACCCGTTAAGGGATCAGAGAGCAGGCATTATGTCCCCCAGTGGTCTCACTAGTTATCCATGTCTAGCACCTCTATTTAGGGGGTTTACCTCTGTCAAGGGCCCACTGTAGACCTCTGTCCCCAAATTGAGACCCCAAATGCAGCAAGGAGTATGCACAGGGTGGGTACTGGAGCTAAGGCGACCAGCCTTCCTTTAAAGCCCTGCGACTAATCTAAGCCAACAGGCTTCACTCACAACTCTAGAACAGAACACAGCGGCTCTGCCCACGCTGCCCATCCTTCCTTGTGCAGCCCAGAAGTCCGCTGCCATCTAAGAATCACTTTAGAGTCACAGTGTGTCGGGACCCAATCTCTGAAAGCAGCAGTCCCTGGGAGAGGCCGCTTCTAAGAGAAACAATTATAGGACTCTCTTTCCTTTGGTCACAGCATGGTGGGTGAAGATTAAACCTTCCAGATAGTTCTGCTCACTAGACACAGTCCCCAGGCCCGTTCTACTCATGGCCTCACTCTCTCTTCTGTGAGAGGACGTGTCCTCCGACAGATCCCCTTGGTCTACACTTCTGCTATGTGCGACCATAACTCACTGCCCAGTTCTGGGGGCTGCTGAGAAGCGTCTTCGTCTGCCAACTCTCAAGTCCAGTGCCCAATCCCAGCTGTGTTCACAGGAGTCTAAAGACTTAGAGCCTCTCTAAACTGCCAGAGGACACAGTGCCTCACCCTTTAATCTCCAGCACTCAGGAGGCAGAGGCGGGAAGATCACTCAATTCAAGGTCAAGGTAGTCTATACATCGAGTTCCATCTCAGCCGGGGCTACATAGTAAGACTGTCTCTGAAGAAAGAAAGAAAGAAAGAAAAGAAAGAAAGGAAAGAAAGAAAGAAAAGAAAGAAAAGGAAGAAGGAAGGAAGGAAGGAAGGAAGAAAAGAAAAGAGAGAGAGAAAAGAAGGGAAGGGAAGGGAAGAGAAGGGGAGGGGAGGGGAGGGGAGGGAGGGGAGGGGGGGGGAGGGAGGAAGGAAGGAAGGAAAGGGAAGGAAGGAAGGAAAAAGCAACTCTGAGGTTTCTGTCCCACCTGAAAAACACATCTGTGTCTGTGTTCTGTCCCTTGCAATTATGTTGATACAGAAACAGTGAGAACGGCTTCTCCACTCAACTGCTACAGGCTGGGCATCAGGCCTAACACATAGAACACAAGCCCTCACGAATTGTTGAGACCCCACCCAATTTTTGGACTCAAGACCAAAGCCAGCTGCTTCCTCAGACGGAGGGTTTGACTTCTTCCTGGATGCCCTGCCCTAGGAAAAAAATTCCCTGTGAATACATCATTTCCTTGTCATTAAGAGGACAAGGGCCAAGCCCCGTCCCCCACAAGTGCAGTCCAGCTGAGAGCCAGGGACGCCTGTCAGTGACCATCAGAAGGAACCAGAAGGAAGCTGCCAGAAAGAAGCTGCAGAAACAACTTCTCCTACTTTGGAGACATGGAAACCAGGAAAACATTCTTAAGGAAGTACACTTGTCTCCTTAGACAAGAGAGACTATTTCGAAATCAGAAGAATCAGTCCACCTTAAAGCAGAACAGGATGTCAGCTGCCATCAAAGAGAAAGACCCAAGCTCGGAAGAGAGAGGCTCAGGCCAGCGTTGCACAAACAGAGTTGGGTGTTGGTGGCAGGCAGATGCAGGGGCTCAGCAATGGGTCCAGCGTCTGTCCACTCTAGTCCCACTCACTAGGCCTCCTGACCCAACCTGCCACATGTTCCCAATCTGGGCCTAGGCAGAACAGGGAGACAACGGGGAGAGAATCTGCCCAGACCCCCTTGAAAGTTTTAGGACTTTCTATATCTGTGGAAAAGTCCTACTACGGCCACCAGAATAGTCTCTGACTGGTGGGAAACTGTGCCCAATCCATGATCTCCATTTGCTCTGACCTGAATTTCTCTGCAGACTCATCTCTCTCTCATGCACACACACACAAACCACCACCACCACCACCACCACCACCACCACCATCACCCCATGTAGCCAACACGGAGAGCATCTCCACTTACTAACTGTGGGACCTCCACATTCCACTCACTCCACCCCCGTGGCTTAGCCTACTCCCGAGTAAAACTAAAATTACCAGCAGTCCTTCCTCAGAGGGCCAGCAGGGGATGAGCACTGAGGAATGGGAGGCAGAAGGGGCTCTGAGATGCAGGTGTCCAAAGGCACGGTGTAGATCGGCAACGCCAGGAAAAATAAAGATGCCAAATCCCGAGCTTCTGCAACATCTCATTTAACCAGCTGCTGCCTCTGTAAAACCACTTTACGATCCACTTGCCCTGTGCTCTATGGTCTTATCTGGCAGCAAGCTGTTGCTTCCCCCGTTTCTTGTTGAAGGACTCAAGCCTCCAAAGTGGGGAACACTGACTGGGAAAGACTAGGACTCCAAGGCTGGGACTGATTTAAAGCTCGGGTCTACTCAGTTTGAAAACCTGTGACACAGACCTTTGTTCTTGGCCTCTTAAAGGCCAGTGAGAGCTTTCTGAGAAGTCTTTCTATAGGGGAGAGCCAGATGAGCCAGCACATACCCTAGGAGGCCTCTGGAGTCCTCCCCACAGGTGATAGGAGCCTCCACTGCCAAGGACGAGACCTGAGAACCGGTGCTAACACTTCCAAGCAGAACACCAGCTCGCACGCACAAGTGAAATAAGAAGACAGAGAGTCCAAAGAGACAAAGGCATCAGACGGAGAACCTGCTCCATCACAGGGTGAAGCTCATAGCCAGGAGCTCTAATGAGGCATCCAGGGATTACCAAAGTTATTATCAGCGTCATCTCATTGAGAAACTTCAGGCCTAATTGAAATCAAGGGCACGGTTGTGACAGCAGGTTCTTTGAGAGGCAAAATATCAAAGTGAACTCTCTGGACCAGTTGAAAAGGATGCCACCATCAGCAGTCACCATCATCAACTGGCCCCAGGGGTGACGAGTGCCACCTCCCACAGAAACAGTTACAGCATACTTCCTGAACAGTGTGTAGACCCACTGGGAATTTTGGGTTTCTTCAGGAGGCTTGTCCAAGCACAAATCTAAAAGCAGTAATGCCACTCACGCAAAGTTTCCCTGGACTTTGGGGCTTCCGTGAAACTTTCCCAACCACTGTCTCACTGTCTCACACCCAGAAGGCCTGGTTGGGGAGGGATGTCTCATCCCTGCCCGAATTATAGGAGGCAAACAAATGCAAAAGTGCATAATGGCTTACCCAAGGTGGCCTGGCAGCACCTAAGAATTTGGGGAGTGAGGTAAGGTTCTGTACATCTTGCCATACCCAACAATGCTGAACTTTCCCCCAGAGAGGATGCTGATGAGGCAAACAGAATGGACGATTCCATTCTCTGAGAGACCTTATCATCTGACCTTAGGAAGTCTCCCTTCTCTTATTCTCTCAGTGGAGAAGACTGGCCAGCCCAGCCTGATCCAAGACTCAAACAACCTGAGAATCAGGTAGGAAGGTGTTTGCTCAGCGGCCCTGTGACAGCCTCTTTAGGCACAGGCAGTACCACAAGGCCACGTGTGCACTGTCTCCACCTTCTCTGCCGGTGCAAATTCCCACCTAGGAGCTGCCCCTCAACCCAGGGACAGCTTACTGCTTCTTCAGCTGCCAAGAACTGTCTTGACTCAAACCTTCACTGTGCCTTGGGGAAAGAGTAGACAGAGGTCCTTCTGTGGTCCATCAGTAGAGACCACAGAGAAGCCCTCCACAACCCAAGCACTGGACAGGAGCCTTTACATACCTGCGGGGTTAACTGGAGTGTTTCCAGCAGAGGCCCATGAGGAATAGGAACAGATGTATTCACAGTGTCAGAGAAAGGCATTCACCTACACTGTGTGTATGTGTGTCTGTCTGTCAGTCTGTTTGTGCATATACCCACCAGGGCTCACACTGGTAGGGCCCCTAAGGCAGGATGGGAACTAAGAGCTAGAAACTGCCTGGGGAGTCGGGGTGGGGGTGGGGTGGGGGGTTGTTCAGGGAGGTTAAAAGTTTGAGGTCAGCCAGGGCTACATAGTTAGATCTTATCTCAAATAAAATATTAAAGGTAGAAATTCTCCTTTATCCCTGAAGTGCCACTTCAGAGCATGAGAATGACAATTATTTTCCTGGTCTCAAAGATCCATGGGGCTGGAGAGCTGGCTCAGCAATTGGGAGTGTTTGCTGCTCTTCCTGATGGACCTGGGTTCACCTAGGCATCCACATTCCCCGTGACTCCAGCTTCAGATATCAGGTCTCCGTCTGGGTTCGACAGGCATTTGCACACATGCGTCACGCACATACAACACACGGAGCGGGCTGGGGTTTGTAGAGCTGACTCAGCAATTAAGGACACTTGCTGATCTTCCAAAGGGCCTGGGCTCAGATTTCAGCCCCCATGTGGAGCAGCTCACAACCACCTGTAACTCCACTCCTCCCTGGGGTTTAACTGCCAGGAAGCCTACCTCTCACTTGCAATGTTTACTCAGGCCACCAACCCCACCTGGCCACATCTGAGCTCTGAGGACACAGCCAGGTTGCTTAGCTTCAAACTCACACCATGACCTTACAGCACCTTCCTGAAGTTCCTTAGAAACTCAGCCATCTACACCCAACTCTGTCAGGTTTCCAGGGAGTGGGTGTCCCTCCTTTCTCGGTCCACCCATTTCTAAGATCTACCTTTTGGTCCCCAGAAGCATCAGCTCATCTCTACTAATCCCTATTCCCTCCCTACCCTGAGAACAAACACAGGAAAGTGCTCCCTCCCTCTAGAGGAGCTTAGGACCTAACAAAGAAAGCCATGCAAGATGAAGTCAGCAGGCAGAGGACAGCCAGACCTTCTCAAAGGCAGAGATGTGCTTGGGGTACAGGAAAATTGCCAAGGAGCAGCCAAAATGTCTTCTGCCAAGTGCAAAAGTTGGAATGAACTACCCCGTTAGAGGATGAACGGCAGGGGGCACCCGAGGGTTCTATTCAGGAACAAAACCAGACCCCTGAAGGTCGCAAGGCCCAGAGTGATCATAGCCCAAGTTATGGAAGTCAGGAATGATGAGTAACATAATAGGAAGGGCTGGACAGGTTCCTGCTAAAAGGTACAACACACTCACATGTCCATCAACAGGTAAACAGTTAAGCAAAGTGTATTCTTTCCACTCACAGGTTATTCAAATATAAAACATGCATCATCACAGCTGTATTTGCATGCAGGTTCAGAAAGCACAAGTGGTCCAGGGCCAGGAAGAAGGCAGAGCCTAGCTTCCTGGTGATGAATGCCCTCAAATGGATGGTAGTCATGACCCGAGGCCTGTGATGCAGGAAAATCATCAGAGTTCCTGTGGGTGATTGGGATGAGGGACTTGTGTCTCCAAGACACACAAGCAGAAAGGGCTTTTGAAATCTTCCAGGAGAGGACAGCACTGAGCAGGTCCAGGGTGGTGGAAAGTTGGAGAAACTTTCCCACTCGAAAGCATTTGCCCCAAGCAGTTTCTTGCAAAGTAAAACACAGAGCCTTTCTCACCCGTGTCTTCTCTTATTGTGTAACCATTCTGTTAACACGGGAAGAAGACTGAAGTTTACTTTTCTAGAGCAAAAAAAAGCCTCAGAAAACAAAAGAGCCTTTCAGCAGACAGTCTTGGGGAGAGTGCACTCAGAACGAACAAGCACACAGATTCCGGTGTTGTGCTCTCTGGTGTATGAAGACATGATTCAATGCTTGTCAACACCTGATACATAATCCCTTTCAAAATAACCAATTTTTACTGCCACACTTGAGGACAGTCCCTCAGAATCCAGAGTCCATAAAATCGATACATCAGGTAGTGTCCCAGACTCCACGGTCACCTTCAGGGTCTCCCTGGCCATGCCACAAGAGCTTCAGCAGCAGTTCAGACCGAGCCTCTGTTCACTCAACTCACTTTGGATTGCAGGGCAGGCCAGGTGGGGCTGTGCTGAGCTTTAAAGGCTGTGCAGAACTCCAAAGGAGGGGAAGAGGCTCGGGCATTTATGACTCGCCTATTTACACAAAGTGCTTCTTGCTTGACAATGCAGATTAAAATGTTACTGCATCTCAGCATGCGTTGCAAATTCTCAGAGTAAAACCACTGAGGCAGCTAATAGAGGCTTCACACTGCGTGGCTTACGTCCGTCCTACTTCAGGTCCAGAGCCTGCCTGGCAGGCTGCCTGTTATTTGGGGTCACCATCCCACCTTTACACCTCCCTTCTTTTGGGGGCAGGGGGGGATAAGAACTCCCCTTGCAAAACACAGTGTGTGTACCAGGAACTTGTATTCAACCACAAGACACTCCCCCACCCCACCCCCAATGATGGGAGGAAAACTGTACACAGAATTTCTCTCCCTCTGACCAAGCCACTTTTAGGAGTCCTCTGAATATGTCTCTATTTCTCAAAGTAACTGGAAAGTAAAACAAAATATCCCAGTGCCAAGGGCAATTGCAGGGAGGGCACTGTTTGCTGGAGTTACCCTACTGCTACTGTGTATCTAACAATAAGTTAACAAACTGTAGTTTCAGAGTTACCCTACTGCTACTGTGTATCTAACAGAGGAAGTTAACCAACTGTACTCTATATATAGTTTCATCACTTGTCTGTGAACTTTTAATTGAAACTTAAACCTTTTTATTTCATATTCCAAGGGCCAACACAGGAAACCATCTCCAGGGGTGGAAAGGCTACAATTTCCTCCCAAAATAACTATAGAGAGATTGTATCTTTAAATTGTTCCTCGAATTAAAATATACACTATACTACACTTGACTTATAAAATGTTTTGCCCTCACTCCTGGACTGCAACTAACTTCTCCACGGCAAGTTTTGGGCTAGTCACCTCTGGCCTTGTAAATCCACCCAGCCCCAGCCAAACTGCCAATCACCACCGGAAGTCCCCCAGGAAGCACAGGCAGTTAAATCCACCAGCTCATTGCATAGGTGAACTCGGAGAGCCCCTTGCAGCCAGCGTGGGAGAAGCAGGCAACTCTATTAGCATGCTGAACCCAGCCTCGGGGGGGCCCCCTCCTCTCCCTCTTTTATGAGCCCTTGTTATATAAAGGCCACAAAGAGAAACAAAAAAGCAGACTTGCCTTTACAAACACAAGTTCCGATGGCCAGGCCAAACCCTGGCTGCCTACCAAACGTTATTTTTAGGCATCTAAACGAGAAACATTTTTAAAAGGCCAGAGAACAAAAGTTTTCTGGCTTCCTTTCTTTCTTTTAAAGCACTCGACACAAAAAGATGGAGGCACTGTTCCTTTGCAGGCAATACTCCCGAGTTCAAATTTAAAGGCAAAGGCGTCCTGGGGGTAGGAGGGCTCCTCCCCCCCCACACCCCAGCGGCAGCCTCTACCTTCAAACAGGATTTTCAAAGATTTCCTTTGTAGCCTCATCAAAATTCCGGCATACGGGATAAATAGCTACTCATTTACTATCATAAAAAATTTAAAGCCCTGAAATAGTTGCCACAATCCAGAAGAAACGATCGCACAGAAGCTCAGAAAGACCTACTCCAGATAGTGAAACTACCGGCACGAAGAGCACACATAAAGAGACATTGTTGCGAAGAGAGGCACCTAGCACTGTTTTTTTCCTTTTAAATCTTCTACTCCGAGCCTAAGACTCCACAACTTCGCGTTTTACCCAGGCCATCACACTGTTCCAGATTTGTTAGATTTTTTTTTTCTTAAGTATCTGGTTTGATTCTACACAGTGATTAAACATCTTTGTGCTCTGCGGAAAAGGGTCTTCCAACCCCTCCCCCTCCAAAAAATGGCATCGAAGCAATCAAAATGGTAATGCCGGGCCTGGGTCCCCTCCCCCCGCGAACTCCCCGACTTCGCCGGGGCCGCGCGCAGGCCCCCCTCCGGCGGGAATGGAAGCTTCCACTCGCGGACGGGGGCGCGCAGCCGGGGGGTTTGGGGCGGGGGGGGGGGGCGAGCTCCGACCGAAAGGGGCAAATGCTTGACTCCCCAGCCTACGGTCCAGCCCGCGGTCCCTATGCTCTTGCGCTCTCCCTCCCACCACTTTGCAACTTTAAAGACTCGGCTTGGAGCACCGGCCTGCGAGCCGAAGCATCCTCCCGGACAACTGCGAGCTCCGGGCCGCTGGGGAGGAGGGACCCCGTGGGCTGGAGGAGGGGGAAGTCGGCCGGGCCGGGGGGTCCTCCGGCTCCCCTAGTCCGGGACGGGCGGCCACATTCCGAAGGAAGCGAGAGCAATGCCTGGGCCCGGGCAGCGCGCGGGGGGAGGGAGGGGCGCGCCCCCGCCCGCCGCCTCGGAGACCCGGGTGCACCATTGGCTGTGCAGCTCAAAGTTCTCGGCCGGCGGCGCGCAGGGGCGGGGGCGCGCGCAGAGGGGGAGGGGCTCGGGGGCGCGCAGCCGGCCGGGCTCCGGCGGCGGCATCTGTTCGTGGTGCTGAAACCCGGAGCGCTGAGCTCAGCGCAACTAACTCACAATGGACAACTTTTCTTCACCGTGGGGGCGGCGGGCGCGCACCCCCATGGCTGGAGGTCCTCGCGGGTCCCCACATCCCCTTCTAGGCATAGGCACTCAAGTTAGGGCAGAACTGGGGGTCCCGGGGGCGCCTTTCTTTTGTTCCCCGGGAGCTGGCGTCAGATTCCGAGAATAAAAAGTGAGGCCGGCGGGATAGCCGGGAAGGGGCCAGCTAGAAGGATCACCAAACCTGGTCGGCAGTGCCACGCGGAAATGGCTTCCAAGGAGTTTGGGGTGCAGGCCCAAATTACCGCCCCCTTGTGTCCCCCTCCCACCGCAGCAGGGATCAGGGAATGCCGAGGCCGGGGAATGTCCACGTTCCCAAAACATGTCCACCGCTCAAGATGGACGCCGGGCAGCAGGCGCCTCGGAGGTACGGCGCAGATCTTTGGCCGGCCGCCGGAGCCTCGCGCTCCCGCTCCCCTCAGCCACCACAAAACAGCTCTTTCTATCAAGAAAGGGAGGATGGCAACTTTGAGGACTGCTGCCATAACCCCACGGGAGTCGGAGCGTGCGGCGACCGTACGGGCACTTTTTAGGGTGCTGCCAAAGTGCCCGGCGACCCTCCCTGGACCCCGGTTCCCTGTGGGGCATAAGCCCCCTCCTTACTTGTTTGTCGCTGAGCGCTGCGATCCGTGGCTGCCTTTCGTGGAGCTGCTTCTTGAGGTCGCCGTTCTACGGAGACACAGAGGAACGGGCTCAGCCTAGCCGCCCCGGTGGGTGGGTGGCAGGCGAGCCCCGAGCCCTGCATCCCCACCACCCAGTGCCTGGCGGACCAGGCCAACCGAAGCGCGCCCCAACTTTCCAGGGCCGCTTCCCTCACTCGGGCCACCGTGCAATGTCGCGCGGAGCAGCTTACCTGTGGCTGCCGCCTCATTGGGGCAGCTCCCGGGGCGGGGCGGGGGCCGAGGCCACCCGGCGGCGCGCCCCGAGCCGTGCAAGTTTGCAGGCCGGGGTGCGGGTGCGAGTGAGTGTAAGAGTGTGTGCCGGGGGAGGGGGGACGAACAAAGAGCCAAGTAAACACGGCGAGTCCGTGTCGAGCAAAGCTCATAAATATTCAAGTCGCGTCCTAATCTCCCCAACACACACACACGCGCACGCCGCAATACCGCTCGGGCACCGGCCGCCTCTCGCCCGACTCACAATCACCAAACTACTTTTGCTAACAGCGAGGGTAGGTGCCGGGTTGGGCCCGGAGCAGGAGGCTAGGAACGGGCCTGTCCATACATCCTGTTCCCTGGGAAGCTCTAGGAGGGTCCCCTTTCCGGGTGCCCTAGTTGTGCAAACCGGGCAACCGCAGAGAAGACGCCACGCTGGGGTCCCACGAACCCTGAATCTGCAAACAGTGCTGGATCGCACGGGAGCGAAGGGGAGAGGGAGACCCAAGGGTTACATCCCAGCCCCGGGACATGCTCCGGGAAGGGGCCTGTTTCCAGCACCTCTGAGACCAAGAGTTAGATATGGAGCTTGGGTCCTTCCAGCTTCCACTGCCCGGACCACTACTGCTCCCCAGCCCAGGTTCCCGGACCACCTACCTGGTGGCGCGCGAGTTCCACTGCGAGCGCCTCGGACCGGCTTTGCAGCTCCATCGCCGCAACTTGGGCAGCACTTTGCGCTCACTTTGGCCGGAGCTCGCAGGAAGTTGTGCGGCTCGGCGGGAACCAGACCGGGAGAACTCGGATCCGGCGTCCCGGGCACTGAGAGACACGAGTCCCCTCCTGCAGCGCCGATAGGAAAGGAGGCTGACGAGAGGGAAGAAAGGCGAGCTGGCGCCCAACTCTTCCGGCTGCCGCTAAGTTGCGCCGGGTGCCCGGGCTGCCTGCGCCGCCCGGCGCATGGCCCCCCGGCGCCGGGAGCCCCGCGCAGCCCCCCAGCGCGCGCCCTGGCGCCGCCCGCGCCAGCTGACCGCCGGCAGGGACTATATTTCCTCCGGCGCGCGCGCCTGGATCTCGCTGGGGCCGCGGTAAAGTTGTGCCTCGGCACGATGCTAATTCGGCAGTGCCCGGATGGAGCGGGCCGGGGCGGCAGGGGGCGGTGCCGGGAACCCGCCGCCCGCCCCGCCCCGCCCGCGCGTGCGCATTGCGTTCGGCCCGGCGACCCGGCTCCGGGAACAAAAGTGGCGGCTGAGCGGAGCGCAAAGTCGCGGCTCTAAGAGCCGAGCGCCCGAGCGATCTCCTCGATGCGTAGCCGAGAGCAGGGAGAGCTGGGAATGCTTTCACAGCCTCACTCCCGGAGCGACACTTCTCGCAGCAAACTGAGATGCCCCCCTCCTGCTTCTTGCACCTCCTCCCTCCTCTACTTCCCCTTCTCGCCTCGCTCTCCGGTTTTATTTAAATCACCCGGTCCTCTCCCGCAGCGCCCAGCGCTGCGAGTCGGAGACTAAATCAGTCCTGTCGCCAGAGTCCCAGTGCCTAATGGCCGCTGTGGTGTTTAAACAGTATGAAAACTGATCTCTTGACTGGTCCTTTAATGATTTTTTTACACTCACAATTAAACTCTCAACAGATGTCACTTGCCTTTTTTTTTCCAGACAGTTGTTAAAAATCGTAAACACGACAGGTCAGTGTGACATAAAGCAATCATAACTACAGCTGCGGAGATGACATTTCAGAATTCCCAGTCCCGGGGCCGGGGTCAACGTCTCGGAGTCGAGATTACTGCGGCGGAGTTTCCTGTCCTCATCAATTAATGTCGGGGCTTTGTGCCCTGCTGGGAGCTAGCACACTAGTGTATTTCAAAGAGGCAAGGGAAAGGGGGCCTCCGTGTCAGAGTAACCCTGAATTGACAGCGACTCAACCAACTCTTTCTGTGGGTCACAAGAAAAGGAGGAAGGAAGGAAAGGAAAGAAAATGCAGGCACATTAGTCAGAAATATCCCTACCAGTCAGAAATATCCCTTCGATGGATGCTAACAGTTTACATATTTCCTTAACCCCTCAGCAGAAAACACACATACACACACACACACACACACACACACACACACACACACACACACACACACACCCCAGAACACCAGTGTTGTTAGGGTCATATGCAGTATTGATGACAATCGACAAAGATAACATGACAACAATCTAACCGGTTGACTGGACTGATTTCTCCCACTTCTGGGTTAGACTCAATTCAAGACAATGTCTCTCTCTCTCTCTCTCTCTCTCTCTCTCTCTCTCTCTCTCTCTCTCTCTCTCTCTCTCTCCCCCCCCTTTTGTAGTTAGTGGTACTGAGGATCCAGGGACTAGAGCATACTAGGCAAGCCTCTGTACATGAGCTACGCTTGAAGCTCCACTCATGGTCTTCTGCTAGGGAGGACTGGAGCTTAGTTGGGGACTGGTGTTTGGAGGACCAGGAGGGGCATGTGCTAGCCAAGAGGCTCCCTCCTGTGATTTCTGTAAATGTCATTGGCTTTTTGGCAAAAACTCGGGGTTATCTTCCTGGCCATGTGGTCCTCCCATAACAGGATAGACTTTCTGGTTGTCTTTGGCTAGCACAGACTCTAGCAGATGCGCACTGAAGGAGATGTGCGGTCGGATGGTGATGGCCCAGCGTGTTTTGTAATTTTGCCCACTGTGGATGGATTCAGGCTTCAGTAATGATCAACATGTCACCTACTTCCTGGGTCATGGCACAGACCAATGGTGTGGGAGCTCTCTGTCAGTGCAAGAAAGGCAAAGTCAGCAACCAAGGATCAAACCCAGGGCCTGGCTGATTCTAAACAAATGCTCTACCACTGAGTTATGTCCCCCAGCCAACTGCTTTGGAGACTCTGGACTTTGGTCCCCCTTGCCTCAGCTTCCTGAGTAGCTGGGAGCAGGTGTTCTTGTCAGCAAACATGGAGGTTATCCTGAGCTCCTACAGGCTTCTGAACACCAGGCTTTCCTCCCTTCACCTGACCAGTGTTCTCTAGAATATTCTGTCCCTCATTCCCCATTTTACAAACCCTTGTCTTCCAGATCCACTTCAAATGTCTTTTCTGAGATACCCTCCCCCAGTGTCCACAAGAAAACTCCTGTCACCCTCTCTGGAGGCAAACCAAGCAGTGCTTACTCATGAGAGATACTGGGAGCCCAGGCTGGACTCTACCCTGGACAACATCAGACAAGTTTCTCTACACCTCCCAACTTCACTTCTATGCAACATGGGAATCTATCACACCAGACACAAATACTCCAGACCCCTCAGCACCTCGCCCACTTCTACTTAGTAGAGAGGTTGGATTGCTATCCATTGTGTAGCCCTGCTTGTCTCCAGCCTGACCTTGGCAGCCAGCCTGCTCTAGGGGAACTGTATCAGCAACGTTTCTCTCTGTGTGAGAAAACACCGCAACAAAGGCGTTTTAGAGAACAATGAATTTATTTGGGCTTATTGTTCCAGAGGAATGAGAGTCCATCATGGCAGAAGGAGGCAGCAGAAACAAAAGCTGAGGGCTTACATTTTGCTGCAGGAAGCAGCAACAGGAAACTGGAAATGTTGCTTTGACACTTGGAAGCCTGTCCCCAGTGTCATTCTTCCTGCATTAGGACCACACTTTCTAAATCTATTCAGATAGTCCCATCCTCTGGAGAACATAGAAGGTACCCACAGGGGCCGTGGAGGCACCAGAACCCATGTTCATTCTATGGTTGTGGAAGGGAATGGCTGTTTGTAGGTAAGGTGCTACGCCCTGGCATGCAATTCTGGCTCCAGTGGTCACTAAGGGCCAGAGTAGCACAGCCTCTACACACAGCCTTTCCAGCTTCTAGCATTTCCACTAGACTTGCACTGACCTGAGCTCAGCACCCCCTAACAGCAGTTCCAACCCCAGCCCCCCTCCCAGGCTCACCCCCCTCTCAAGTCCTTTCCCCCCACCACACACACTACCAGTCTTCCTATGTATAGCAGGGTATGTATCTGGTTGTCATCCTTAACTCCAGGCCAAGAACTTCTAAGACCCTTGACCTTTCCTGATAGGACTGAATGACCCCTGTCATTCATTAAGACAGTCTTAACTGAGCCTGCACTGAGGGTGTGGCTGACGGTGAGGGTAGACAGCCTCAGGATCAGGCCAATAACCAAAGTAAGAATCCTGCTGTCCAGCCAGGCTCTGGAGGCTGGCTCACAGTGCCTGGCCAGCACTGGTTAGTACATTGGAAAGGTACTGTGGAGACCCCGGGGGCTGGGCCAAGGCAAAGTGACAAGATGAAAACAAGGACAAAGAGTTGCTATCAAACTATGTGCTAGACCAGGCTGGCCAGGCCTTCTCACTACACCACATTCAGTAACTTGTCATACTTCTATAGATATAACGATGACCAGGCCCAGCCATGTTACAGAAGATGATATAGGCCCTTTCATGTCTGTGGCAGAATAAAACTCTACTGTGCATAAGTTCCACATTTCTTCATCCCTTCATCCATCAAAGAACACCTAGGCTGATTTTAAGACTTGAAGGGTCAGAATATCTCTATACTGGCTATCTTGGTTAGGATTTTACTGCTATGTACAGATACCATGACCAAGGCAACTCTTACGGATAACATTTAATTAGGATTGGTTTACAGGCTCTGAGGTTCAGGCCATCATCATCAATGCAGGAAGCATGGCAGTGTCCAGATGTGCATGGTGTTGGAGGACCTAAGAGTTCTATATCTTTATCTAAAGACCGCTAGGAGAAGACTGGCTCCCAAGTGGCTAGGAGGAGGGTGTCATCGTCCATGCTCACAGTGACAACTTCCTCCAACAAGGCCACACCTTCTAATAGTGCCACTCCCTGGGCCAAGCATATTGAAACCATCACACTGGTTGACTTTGATTCCTCTGGGTAAATACTTGAGAGCGGTACATCTGCATTGTCTGACTCTTCTGTTCTTAAAGAACCTTCATGCTGGTTTCCGTAGCAAAATGATAGGATGTTAAGAGGTAGGATTCAGGGCTGGAGAGATGGCTCAGTGGTTAAGAGCACTGACTGCTCTTCCAGAGGTCCTGAGTTCAATTCTAAGCAACCACATGGTGGCTCAGAACCATCTGTAATGGGATTCGACTCCTTCTTCTGGTGTGTCTGAAGATAGTGACAGTTTACTCACAAGTATGAAATAAAGAAACAAACAAATCTTTTTTAGAAAAAAAAAAAAGAGGTAGGATTCAGAAATCAGAGACTCTGCCTCCAAATCCTGTTTGGGACTCTCCAGTGGCTAATGGCAGATGGGTGCCCATTCTAGTTAGCTACCCATCAGCAGTTCAGAAGAGTGGCTCTTTTGGAAAGATGTTCACGGACCTGCCCTATACTGCCGTGTGGGCTACGTTCCCATGGCTGATGGTGACCTAGCCACCCAGCTGAAAGGGGGTCTTCTCTGACTTCACAGAACATCTCTCCCTCCCTCCCTTCTTTGTTTTCAACCTCACTTTCATCTTTGTCATCTGCTTTTGGGGGGACAATTCCAGCTGGCCTGGAACTGGCTATGTATCAGAGGAGAACTCTGAAGTCCTTTCCAGTGTTGGGAGC